>NC_061110.1:65260421-65465598 GCF_015104395.2 Macrobrachium nipponense | reverse complement strand
CAGAGCCCTCCCTCCTTCCCGCTGATTGACATAAGCATAAACGGAATGAGATAATCGGCTATGTCGTTCCTAACCTTCTTGCTAGGGGGCAAGACTGATGTCACCTACATACTTATCGGTGTTGCTACCGCGAAATTTGAATCTATACTGCTGCGAATAACAGAAACTATAGCTATGTAATTATTGGGTAAGTATAATTAAAAGCTTGTTTTATTATAAAAACATGTTTATGAATAATGCGGAACAAAGTCAAGTAGGACATAAGTTATGGATAGTTTGTAGTTTTGGGGAAAGTGCCTGAAAAAGGTAGACTTACAGACAATATCAGTTTCTTTCTTAGCATGAGTTAGAGAGGGTATCATATAGACATTTACCTCTACAGGAAAGTGTAACTATGAAGTGTTTGACACACCTCAATCTAAAAAGCTATAAGATACTTAGTACCCTTGATTGTTCTTCAGTTAGGTAAAATGACTGTAGAGTTAAAGTGTTGCCTCCACGAAAGTAACAGTTCAGTATGATAAACTAGAGAAATGGGTTGTACAGTTTATGGACATGTGCAAAACTAAAAAATTATTGGGATATATACCATTGGTTTCACCAAAATCTGTAGCTCATCAGTGCTTGATGTTTGTGAATTCGCAAGTAAAAGCTCCTGTCAGTTGTGGGGTACTCTCCACAGAAAACAAGTTAATTTATGTTGTCTGGTGAATGATTTAACTGTCAGATGAAGAACTGAGTAGTATATACCAGGTGCAGCATAGATAAAATGAAATTATGAACAATGTGTATTTTTTAGTAATTAGTAGCTGTCGAGTCTAAGGTCTTCATAGTAGCAAAGACATGCTTGTAGGGCAATGTTAATATTTTGAAGTAATAGATTATTTTCCATTGCAGGGTTTCAGTATGTGGGATTATTGTAGTTCGATCTGAGTGTCCCATGACAGACAACCACTACCACAGCTGGACTATAAAAGTGGAAAGGTCATCAGATGGTAATATGGTAGGTTATTTAAAAGTGTTTGAAGTGTAGACTGTAAATGGCAGAATTTCAGTTATATTCTTACTGAATAATAAACCATTATTGTTCATATGCGAACAAACCTCCGGTCTTAACAATAGGATCATTTCTAGCGCCTAGCTGGATCCGGTTAAAAAACAGATGAAAGCAAGGAATCTTGTGATATCTGGCAACGCATGCATATATCGGGTGAAGGATGGTCGAAGACCATTCACCTACGATCACGCATCAGTCTTTCTTCGACCGCCTGGGCGAGAGTAGAGTTTACCTCTCTTGGCCTTTACCCAGTTCATTGCCCGTTTCCCTTGCGTTTAGTGTCTGTGTGTGTGTGTGTTTGGCAGATATTATGGCTTCTTCTGCTCCTTCTAGGCCTCGTCCACGTGTGTGCCCCGGAATTCCAGGTTTTCTGTGTTCTTGTCTTTGGCTTCGGCAACGGCTGACCCCCCATCATGCAGTAGGTGCCATTCTAATTTATGTACTATGAATCCTTGCATGGGATGCCAGGCATGGCCTTAAGAGCAGTGGAAGTAATTTTATGGCAAGAGAGAACATCGGAGGGTTTCGACTCTTCCTTCATGGGAAGGTTTCTCGCCCCTTCCTGATGTTTCGTCTTCTGCAGTATTCAACCCCCATAGTAAACTTGTTCCTGTGTCTCCTCCCTTTTCTTTCTTTGATTCGTTGCTGGAAATATCGGGAGGCCACCAGGCTGATGTTTGTAATGTCGCCCCTTCTTGTTCGGGAGTTAATTTGATTCCTGGGAAGGGGGAGGCTTTATTTTTTCATCTTTATCATTTCTTCCAGAGTTGGAGGTGTCCAAGATGGCGGCGATTGGAAGACGCTTGGGCTAGGGTGTACCCCATCCTGGAGGGGTTGCTTGTGCACCTTTTGGAGGCTCGCTACCCCCCCTCCTCTTCAGGCTGGCCAGGCAATCCCCCCCTCCTCCCGGCCTCGTCTTCGTGGATAGTCGAGGTCAGCCATCTTGTATTGCTCTGCCAGTGACTGTTGCCACTTCTTCGAGTTGGAGGGAAGCTGTGATTTCATGGGATCCATCGTTGCGTATTCCTCTGCCAGTGGTGTCTGATTCCCCTTCTCACCGAGGGGAGGCCGTGACGTCATCACCACTTGTGACGTCACTCCCAGTCATCATCTGAGCACTGCCTCTCTCCGTTGTGATGTCATCTCTGCCGCCCCGTTCGCTACTTCTCCCTTCCATGTCATCAGAGCCTTCTCTTGCAGATCAGTCTGAGGTTATATGCCAGGCAGTGCTTAAGAGGTTGGACTCTGTTATGGATGTTAAGTTGGCTGCCTTGTTATTTGGGAGCATTGGAAGGAAACGCATTGCTTCGTCCTCACCTCCTGTGAAGAGATCGCTTACGGAACCAGTGCTATCTTCTCCCTCTTCCCCCTCTGCGCTACGTCAGCGTATCAAGCGTTCAAAGGCTAAGGATTTTGCTCTTTCTTCGCCTACGAGGGAGGAACTACGAGAATGTGTTCTCAAGAATGTTGGTGTTTCAGAGAGTGTTAGTGGCTTCGTCCTCTGCATCAAATCACGGGCGTGTTGCAACTTCCCCTGTCCGTTCACGTCTCAAGTGTTGCAACCTCCCTCGTCCATGCACATCGCGAGCATGTTGCAAACTCCCCTGAGAGTGTAGTGTATCTTCCATTGTGTACTCTGCAGCAGCTGCTTCATCCTCTGCATTGAATCATGGGCATGTTGCAACTTCCCCCGTCCGTGCACGACTCAGGTATGTTGCAACCTCCACCGTCCATGCACATCGCGAGCATGTTGCAACCTCCCCTGTCCATGCACTTGATGCAAATGCTACTTCTTCTCCAAGGCCTGATCATCGTCGTAAGGATCTCAAGGCGTCTGTCAATAGGTCGAAGGTGGTGAGAGTAAAGTTGCTGCAGCAGGAGTGTTTGCCGACCCCTCGCACTGATGCTTCTTAGAGTTCGATTCTCGAGGATTCTCCTTCGATCTCGAGTGTTCGTGATTCCTCTCCAACTCACGTTCATAAGTCGGCTATGCCCGTGACCATTTACGGACATGTTAATGAATCATCTGTTGGAGGAGAACGTAGTGATGTTCGTAGTGTTATAGTGGGTTCGTCTTGGGAGCCAACGCGTGGACCCAGCCCAGACAGGTTAGTTGGTGTTTCGGGCTGTTTGGCTGCTGATCCTACCATTAATTTTAATGAAGAAGGTACCTTAGAGGAGCCTACACATCCTTCTCATCCTTTTCATCGTCTAACTCTGTTACCAGAGCAGGAGGAGGGAGACACGCAAGAGTTTTTGTCTTCCTTTTCGGAAGTTGTCGATCTCATTCGTGGGTTCAACAATTTGGAAAGTAGGTCTCAGGCTCGGTTGTCTCCCCTTCTTCTTGCTTGTGTTAACACCTCTGTTTCGGACTGGGACAGTTTGCTTCGCTCTAGAGGCTCTGCCAAGTTACTACTCCCGCCTCTTACGGGGCTAGGAAGTACTATGCTACGAGCTCTACTTTTTTTATGTCGTGCTATCTTAACCCAGACGTCGTTCGCCTGAAGCCGGGATTGTCTTTGGAGCAGGTGTAGCCGGTGGCTCCGTCCTTGTCTCCGCAGGATGCCTCAGCATTGGAATCTATGGCAGCTTCCATGCTGGTCACAGTTTCTTGACTGGACTTCTGGTCTGTGGTCATTGCCAAGATAGCTTCTGACAGGTCCCCAGAAGAGTTGGTGACTGCTTCCTCTCTTGCCAATCTGTTGCAGTCCGGAGGCAAGGTGTTTTCATATATGGCTCACCTCAGTGTTAATTTATTGGCTATCCTTCTGCTGATAGAATGCGATAGGCCAGCGTCGGGCTGACACCAAGGACAGACTGGTGCGCCAGGCCATGTCTAAGTCAGTCTCGTCCTCGTAGACATCCGGCTCCTCCTCCTCCCCCTGTCTAGCAGTAGTCAAGAAGATCGTCGCCTGGTAGGCCATCGAGGAATTCGAGTTTGGCAGGGCCTTCCTGTTCGACTCAGCCTTGGTCAGAGGATCAACGTCCCTTTCGTTCTCATTCCCTTAGGCCAAGATGGGGCCCAAGGGCAGAAGTAATGGGGCCCTCAGTAGGTTAGGCGCCTCTCCTGTGCCACGGAGGGGGTTGCCTAGTGGGTCAATGGGCCAAGTGGCAGAGTTATGGGCGGAGAAGTGGGTGGTAGATACCCTTCGGGTGGGTTACCTACTGCCATTCGATTTCTCTCCCCCTCTGTCGGACAAACCACAGCTCACGAAGGCATATCCTCCAGATTCTCTGAAGTTCTTGGCTCTTCGGGAGGAGGTGCAGAAGATGCTGGACAATCTACGATAGAGGAAGTGGTGCGTCTGTCTCCATTTTACAGTCACATCTTGGTGCTTTGTTGGTGGTTGGACAACCAAAATCCTTCGTAGGGTGTCCCTCTGCGTTCTCTTCCGCCGGGCTTCCTTCTGTTCTCAGATGCCTCCCTCGCAGGTTTGGCGGCCTTATGTAGGCGACCTCATCGCTTCAGACATTTGGAGGACAAGCAGCAACATATCAATGTCTTGGAGTTGAAGGCAGCCTTCCTGAGTCTGAAGCAGTTTTGTGAGAAGGTAGAATGTCATTCTGTCGTTCTCATGTTGGACAACACCATGGTGGTAACCTATGTGAACAAACAGGGATGCCTGGTTTCTCGTCAACTTCATGGCTTGACTGTCGAGGTTCAAGAGTGGGCGGTCAGCAGTTCGGTAGAGCTCTCAGCCAGGTATATCCCAGGCAAACTGAATGTGGTCGCAGTCAAA
Source organism: Macrobrachium nipponense (assembly GCF_015104395.2). NCBI lineage: Eukaryota > Metazoa > Arthropoda > Malacostraca > Decapoda > Palaemonidae > Macrobrachium > Macrobrachium nipponense. The sequence continues at coordinate 65,460,801 of NC_061110.1, read as the reverse complement.
CTCAGTAGTCGGGATCAGATCCTAACACTGAGTGGTCCTTTCATCAAGTGGTAAAGACAAGCTTTTCCAGGTTTTGGGTAGACCCATGTTGGACCTTTTTGTGACTCGCTTCAACAGGAAGCTGGAGATATTCTATTCAATGGTCCCAGATCCTTTAGCATTGGCAGAGGACGCATTCCAACATCCCTGGGACAACCTGGAGGTGTATGCCTTCCCTCCGTTTTGTTTGATCTGTCAAGTTCTGAACAGGCTAATGAGTTCACAGGGTCTCAGGATGACTTTGGTAGCCCCTCTGTGACCTCAAGCGGAGTGGTTCCCAGATCTGCTGTAGTTGTCAGAGGTTCCAAGGGAGATGTCCCCCTTGGCAACATCTGTGTCAGCCCCATGCGGAAGTGTTCCACAGTCAGTAGAATCCCTGTCTTTTCTCAGTTGGAGACTTTCAAGTTTCTCCTCCGAGCGAGAGGCTTTTCTCAGAAGGACGGCAGAGCATATGTCCAACAGTCTCAGAAAGTCGACCTCTGCAGTTTCCAAGGCAATAAGCGATCTACTGTGATTGGTGTCACAACAGGGTTTTTCTCCACTTGCAGCCTCTATTCAGCTAATAGCAGACCTTCCTCAGAGACAAGAAACGTTTGTCCGTTTCTGTCTTTAGAGGCTACAGGGCGGCCCTGAGTTTGGTGTTACGCCTTAAAGGTATCGACATCTCCTCTTCCTGGGAACTTTCCTTGCTAGTTAAGGGGTTTGAGCAGTCGAGTTCTCCTAGAGAGCTCAAGCCTCAGATGTGGGATGTTTCCTTGGTTCTTAAGTGCTTCACTAAGGGTCCATATGAGCCCTTGTGTCGCTCATCTGACAGGAACTTGATGCTCAAGGCAGTTTTCCTTCTGGCCTTGGCATCTTCCAAGAGGGTAGGAGAGCTCCACAATCTGAGCTATGACGTGAAGTACGCCAGGGGTTGGGGGTCGTTGACGTTCGAATTTGTCCTGGAATCCGTGGCCAAGACCCAAAATCCCTCTGTGCACGATTACAAGTTCATTTCGTTTTCCATTCCATCACTGAATGACTTTTGGGTGGTGATGCTCAAGAGGGTTTGTTGTACCCTGTCCGGGCCCTGCGTTGCTATCTTAAAAGGACTCGGCACCTTGGACCAGGCTGCCGCAGACTTATTGTTAGCACAGGCCGTACAAGAAAGAGGTGCCTAGGAATACTATCTCTTTTTGGATATGGGAAGCCATCAGACAGGCATACTTGTCTCTTGATGATTCCACCACCACGTCTGTGCAGGCTAGAGCGCATGACGTTAGGGGTATTGGTCCACTGGTACTTGGTTACGCCAGTCCATGTTCACCTCTTTCTATCTTAAGGATGTTGCCCACAGATCTGCAGACACGTTTTCCCTGGGTCCTGTGGTGGCTGCCCAACAGGTTGTGTACTCATAGTTGCCCCTAACATGTCATTCGCTGGACTGGTCTGATACAATGAGTAAGGTAGTCATACTGATAGTGTGGTCACTTATCATGCAAATATCAAACCCTCTATTCGGTAGCATATGCTCCACTCCTAGGCAAGGAGGAGTTGAGAGTAGTACAAACCCTGGTGTGTTGGTTTGCTATTAGACAGTCAAAGTTTCTCTTTAGTTCCCTATACAATGGTTCTCTCATATATCATTGTACATCACTCAGGGTCTGAATGGTTAGATATCAATTTATCTAGCTTCTCAACGGGCTTCAGTCCCTCTCCAGAAGTCATTTCTTCTGGAAGCTGGACTGGTGGGTAGGCCCCCAGCAGGTCTAGGATGTCTTGTACCTCCCTCCAAGTATAAGTCTATCCTATTGTTAAGACCGAAGGTTTGTTCGTGTATGAACAAATGACAAATTTTCTAAGACAATTTGTATTTTTCATAGCTACAAACCTGAGGTCTTAACATTATACTGCCCGCCTCTAGCCGCCCTTCTGTTTGTTAAGACATCCTGAGTTGGGAAAGACTGATGTGTGATCGTAGGTGAATGGTCTTTGACCTTCCTTTACCCGATATACGCATGCGTTGCCAGATATCACAAGATTCCTTGCTTTCATCTGTTTTTTAACCGGATCCAGCTAGGCGCTAGAAATTATCCTATTGTAGCTATGAAAAATACAAATTGTCTTAGAAAATTTGTCATTTCTGGGCTCAGCCCGTGTCGCTTCGTGAAATGTCCCTTTAGCACACCACATTTCTAAGGTAAATATTGCTAACATTACCAGAGAAAAAAGCTAAATTGGAATGTCAGAATATTCTGACTCGCTCACCTTATATAAAAGGTGTCGGTATGGTTTCTGGGGCGAGTGAAACCACTACCACGGGTCTCTTACCATTTAGATCCATCCTTCTACAAAATCCTCCTACCTGAGAGGGCCGATGCAAGGCCCGCACCCAGCTACGACTACTACTAGCGCTCCCGACGCCATCACTAGCGCCTCTACCGGTCATCCTTTTCGTTAGCACCATCTTGCTCACACGTGTTTTTCTTCACTGTGTTTTTGTGCTTTGCTTTTTGGATTTATCTCTATCATGGAACGCCAAGCCATCGCTGCATCTAAGTTAAGTACTGCTAGAAGTGTTTCACTTAAATTTAGCCAGCCAGGGACCCGTTTAATCATTTTTATTTAGGTTATAAGACGGCGCCTCCTTCGGCCTGGTTATAGAGTCGTCTCGGGCAGCTCGCCCCACGTGTTTCATTGTTTCATGCTTCTTCGGTCTCCTATACCATTGTAGCTTGAATATCAGCAGTATATATATTTACATTTATATGTTTTGTGCAGCTTTACCATGTTATTTTATGCTTAGCTTTTCACAGAGATTCCTAAGCTCTATTGAGCTCGTAGCCTACATAGCTCCTTAGCTCAGTGTTCATGCATGCATGTTCCTTTGTTTAGGTCTGTTTAGGCTCCTTTTAGGACAGTAGTCCTTCCTTTTAGTCCTGACCACCCTGGCCGCCGCCCTCCGTTCCTGTGTATTGGCAGAGGCCAGCTCTCCGAGTTGTTAGGCGTCCTCCCTTCTTGGTTGGCTCGTCTAGCTTCTCCAGGACATTGCTTTCTCTCTGTCTGTTCATTTATCTTCTCTTCTTTCCCGTGTTGTGTTAGGCTGTTTTGATGCATGGTTTGAGACGTAGAGGTAGCCTAGGCCACCTCAGACCGCCTGGCCTGTCTCACCACGTGGCCTTCACCACGTTCACGATGAGCCAGGCGATCGCCACGAGCCACCCGGTTGCTGTTCCCCACGCTTCCTCTCCCCCCATAGGGGAAAAGTACTGCTCGCTCCCGTTGCCCATGGCAACCATCCGAGCTCCCTCCCTTCTTCCCCCTCTCCACGGGGGGGATACGGGAGTCTGCAAGGGGGACATCTGAGGCTGGCTCGGCCCGTACCGCTCTCACTCTTCGGTACCAAAGGGGTCTCCCGTGCGGTCGGTCTCGGCTGGCCACGCGGCTCGGCCGCGCTCGGACCTCCTCAGTTTCCGATCGAGCTCTCTCTCATCCCGAGTCACCACCCCTCCCTACCGCTCTGGCGGCTGGTTCCTCTGGTTCCGCCAGACCTCAGGTGTGGTGACTGCAGAGAAGCTCTGCCGCATGTTTTCTCCATGTTACCTTTATTTTATTTTTTATTGTTTACGTTCTTTTTATTCTCCTAAGTCGGTGGAGTCCCCGCTCACCATCCGGGTTCTCCACCTGCTTATCTGCAATCTGTTACGGCGGAGCTACGCTCCCCCGACTAGTTTTTACTGGCCTCCACCTGCTCCTCCCCCGCCGTTCTCGTACTCCTCGTTCCGGCGTATAGACAGGTTACTGGTTTGGTGATTTTCCGTCCTCCGGTAACACCGGAGACACACTGAAACTAGTTTACCAGTTCTATCGGACACCCACCACTCACGGCAGGAGAGCAAGCAGAGGCTAATCTTTTTATGTCAAATAACTCCGGTGTCCTCCGGTGTTATAATATATCACTTCTTGGACTTAGTCCAATTAGTTAGTGTCGATACTCATGTATCTGTTCACTTACAGGCCACCCATTGCCAGGAATCTGGCTGTAACGCTGTCCTGCAGGACCCCTGTGGGCACGAGGTCTGCCGGACCCACGCTGTCTGCGCCATCCGCTATGGAGAGATAGCAGTCTGGCATCATGAGAGTTGCTCTATTTGCTATGACCTAGTGGATTAGGTAACTCCGGAGAACAACTATCATGTATAATTTTGGCCTATATGTACACAGTTCTAATAAGTGATATATCTGTACGAATTATCATATACTTTAGTCTTAATTAGCTTAGTATTTATACTAACCCTCTCTTTCAGGCTGCTCAAGCAGTCAGGGACGCCGCTCAAACCACCTTGAAAGCCTGGGTCGGCGGATTCGGTAGGAACGTCACCAAGGGGCAGCCCTACATCCTTGATAAGAAGTTGGCTGCTCTGATCTTCCCCGGCGGCAAGACGACTTCCTACGTCGGCCCGGAAGCAGTGGCCCCATACATCGCCGCCATCCAATATCAAGTGGCTCAAGCCTTGGAGGACCCTGGGAACCAGGAAATAGTAGAAGAAGTAGCAACTCTAAACTTGGACCTCGAGCCCATGGCGGTAGAGGCAGCAGGTAGGACATTGAGTGAGGCAGGTTTGCTAGGGGCTCAAGGTTTACTCTTTGGCAATTCTGGATCTTCTTCTCCTATCCCCTCTTCTTCTTCCTTCCAAGGATTCTCGGAGGATGGACTTTCGGTTAGACCGAAGTCCACCCAGGCTATCCCTAAAGTTAAGGGGAAGCACGAAGCAGACGCTGTCTAAGAAGACGGCTCCAAGCGGTTCTCAAAAGACTCCGGCTCACCATCCCGGAGCAGAGAAACCCAAGTCGTCGTCTCACTCCAAAGGGTCCAGAGGCAAGTCCTCCAGAGACAAGGCCCAGCTCCTGTCTGATCCTGAGCCTTCAACCTCTACAGGAACGCGCCCTAAGACTCCCAGGGAGAAGCAGGAACCTAGTTCCTTCAACTCAGATGCCTTTACTGCAAACATTATGCAGCAAATGGGTAGTCTGGTGGGGAACTTGGTTCAGGACAAGTTCCAGGAGATGCTCTCCCACATCTCCTCTTCCTTTGAGGAATCAGGCCAGTCGATCCGGGACATCTCTGAAAGGCTGGCCAGCCAGGAGAACCTCATTGCAGGTCTCCGGGAAAACCCTATGGCAGCTCTTCCTCAGCCCGGTGTGGCAGCTCAGGCCATGCCGGACTACAACACCCTCCCTCCTTACACGGCGAGTAATCCCTGGAGGATATCGTCCTATGCCCCCTTTAAGGATGGGATGCTAACGTTGGCGGACTGTGGAACTCGAAGGCTTGAGGACTTCGAGTTCCACCCAGCAAACTTGCAACCCCCCTTCATTGGTTACGCCCGCCGTACGGAGGCAGCTATGAGGAGGGAAGATAAGATCCCAAAGCAGACCGTAATCTTCGGTCGGGATCAGGCTCAGCGGGACTGGCTGAGAAGCTTGGAAGAGTGGGAATGTATTAATACCAGGATGCAAGTGTTTAAGAGCGCTTTCACCATATTTGTGGTGGACGGAGAGACCCCCATTCCGTTCACCACAAAGGTGACGGAGTTAACGATGCAGGCCGCTGTGAGAGACGAGCCGATGCCTCAGCTCCGGGAGACGGAGCCCACGTCACTCCTCCTTCCTGGTATGGAAGATCTTTGGGCAGATCTCCCAGCCACCTTTACGGTCGGAAAATTAAAGCTGGACTGTGCAATAATACAATTCAGTGAAGACTTCCCAGGCTTCCAGACAGCCTCATTCAGGCTGAGTTTGATGCACGAACCAGGTTATCCAGGTCTCAATACCCTGGTTATGACAGAGGTTTCAGCCATTACTTATAGTAACGAACCTCTGTTCAAACTTATAGCCAAATCACATTTGTATGATTTCATCGTGGCGAGGCGTAACTGCAGGAAACATGTTCTGCAGGAAGCAACCATCCGCCACAAACCGAACAAATTGCTGGCGGCTCCGATCTGGGGTGCCGACCTTTTCCCAGAATCGGTCGTCAGTTCGGTGCAGTACGAGGCGACAAGACTCAACCAGAGTCTTAAGGTCCACTGGGGCCTCTCCAGTAAGAGGAAGCCGGAGTCGACTTCCTCATCCAGAAAACCCAAAAAGCCTAGGAAATTCCAGCCTTTCCAGGCTCCCCAGCAACAGCAAGTAGTTCAGGCAGTGCCAGTTTCTCAAGTGGCACAGCCTTCTACATCAAAGGCTCAGCCTCAACAACAATTTCTGCTGCTGACTCCTCAGGGTCAAGCTTCCACCTCCTTTGCTGTCTCTCTGGCCTTCAACCCAGTGTTTGAGGGCCAATCTTTCCAACCCTTTAATAGGTTCGGAAGAGGCAGCAGGGCTAGGGGTGCCTTTCGCCAGAGAGGTGGCGGAAGAGCATCCAGCCGGGGGAAGCACTTACGGGGAGGGCGCGGATCTCGACCTGCCCCAAGCCAGTGAGAACCCTCAGGTAGGAGGGAGACTGTTCCTCTTTCGCCACAGATGGAGGTTCAGCAACTGGGCACAGAGTATTGTGTCCAAAGGCCTAGGATGGAGCTGGACCAAAGGCCCTCCTCCATCCAAGACCTTCTATCAACAACCAACAACGGAATTGATGGATTATGCCCAAGAACTCCTTCAGAAAGGAGTAGTGTCAAAAGTCAGGCATTTAAAGTTTCAAGGTCGCTTGTTCAGCATGCCAAAGAGAGGCTTAACCAAAAGAAGAATAATTCTAGACTTGTCCCGTCTAAACTTATTCATTCGTTGCGACAAGTTCAAGATGCTGACTATCTCGCAGGTGCGGACCTTACTTCCCCGTGGGGCCATCACCACCTCTATCGATCTTACAGACGCATACTATCATGTCCTAGTGGCAAGACACCTCCACCCGTACCTAGGTTTCAGGCTAGGGAACCAGGCATTCTCCTTCAAGGTAATGCCCTTCGGGCTAAATGTAGCCCCCAGGGTATTTACGAAGATAGCAGAGACAGTAGTTCAACAACTCAGATCCCAGGGGATAATGGTAGTTGCGTATCTGGACGATTGGCTCGTTTGGACAACAAGCATCGAAGAATGCCACAAAGCAACGGTCAAGGTAATACAGTTTCTGGAACATCTAGGGTTCCAGATAAACAAGACCAAATCCCGGTAGACACCGGACTCTCGCTTTCAGTGGCTCGGCATTCAGTGGGATTTAAACTCCCACACTCTATCAATTCCGTCGTCAAAGAGAGAAGAAATAGCCAAGGCAACCAGGCAATTTCTCAAGTGCAAACAGACATCCAGGAGAAGCCAGGAAAGGATTCTAGGCTCTCTTCAATTTGCCTCAGTAACAGACGTTCTGCTGAAGGCAAAACTCAAAGACATAAACCGTGTCTGGCGCTCGAGAGCAAACAACAAATCCCGGGACAAGTTGTCCGCTATCCCGGCAATACTTCGCAAACGCCTCTGCCCTTGGGCGGAGGTCAAGAACTTATCAAAGTCAATTCCTCTCCAATTCCCTACTCCGGCATTAGTTATCCACGCGGATGCTTCACTAAGCGGCTGGGGAGGGTACTCTCAGTACAAAAAGGTACAAGGGACTTGGTCCTTTCCATTCCACCGGCTCCATATCAATGTGCTGGAAGCTATGGCGGTATTCCTCACTCTGAAAAGACTTCAGCCAGCCAAGGGATCTCACATCAAGCTGGTATTGGACAGCACAGTAGTAGTACACTGCATCAACAGAGGAGGCTCCAAATCAAGCCATGTGAACCATGTCATGATAGGCATATTTTCTCTGACAGCCAAGTACAAGTGGCACCTGTCCTCCACTCACCTAGCGGGAGTGAAGAACGTGATAGCAGATGCCTTGTCTCGCTCAGTCCCTCTAGAGTCGGAGTGGTCTCTGGACAGGCGATCATTCAATTGGATCTGTCAGCAGATTCCAGGGCTCCAGGTGGATCTTTTTGCCACAGAGTCGAACCACAAGCTTCCCTGCTATGTGGCTCCCAACCTGGACCCTCTGGCTTATGCCACGGACGCCATGGCCATAGACTGGAATCAATGGAAGAAGATCTACATCTATCCTCCAGTGAATCTTCTTCTGAAAGTTCTGTGCAAACTCAGGACCTTCAAGGGACAAGTCGCCCTAGTAGCCCCCAATTGGCCCAAGAGCAACTGGTTCCCACTCCTGCTGGAATTAGGTCTCCGACCTCAACGGATTCTCAATCCCAAGGTATCCCAAATAGTGCAAATGAAGACTGTGTTTGCTAAAAGGGATGCGGATATCGATCCTCAGAACATCCTATTCCTAGAATCGGATAAAAGAGAATCGACTCTTCGTCAATATGACTCGGCTGTTAAGAAACTAGCCAATTTCTGAGGGGGACTGAATCTCAAACCATGACTACCAACCTGGCTATTTCCTTCTTTAGATCATTATTTGAAAAAGGTTTAGCAGCCAGTACTATTACTGCTACTAAATCAGCATTAAAAAGATATTCCAATATGGTTTTAAAATAGATCTAACAGACACCTATTTTTCATCTACAGTATTCCTAGAGCCTGTGCTAGACTCAGACCATCAGATAGGCCTAGCGCAGTGTCATGGTTCTTGAATAATGTTCTCAAACTGGCCTCAGATACTGATAACAACTCATGTGATTTCTTACCCTCCTGAGGAAAACATTATTTCTGGGCTCAGCTCGTGTCGGCCTATGAAATGATCCTTAATATCATTCTTTACTAGGTAAAAATTAGCTAAAATTACCAGAGAAAAACAAAATTAAGAAAATGTCAGTAAAACTGACTCGCTCACTCTTAAAAAGAAGTGTCGGTATGATAATAGGGGCGAGTGTGGAACACTACCACGAGACAAACACCAATTAGAACTTCTATCAGAATCCCCCAAGAGAGAGCTGATACCAACGGGCGAGCAGCCTCTACTACTACTACTAGAGGACGCCACGGACAGCAGCGCCCCTAGCGGACATCCTTAAATTTTAGCGCTTCGTACAAGACGCATTTTTTCCTTGTGTTGCACTATTTCAGGATTTATCCTTATTTTCTACGATGGAACGCTCTGCAAATGCACGGCTAAGTTTTAAGTAAACTCTAAGTAATATTGTAAAACCACTTTTTTATCTTCCGGGTACCAGTATTTTCCTCTTAATAGGTCATATACGGTTCCCCGGTTGTCTCGTGGCGGCCATGCTGCCTCGTAAGAATTCCCGGTCCTCCCATACTGGGACTTCTTTTACTTATGGGCTTACTTTATCACGTTCATTGTTTTACATCGAGTTCTAGCTAGTTTAGCCCTTCTACCATTCTCTTAGTTCGGTATTTAGGGCTATATTATTATATTTTTATTCCGGCCCAGCATCCCGGCTCTTGCTCTTCATCGGCTATCGCTGGCTCCAGAGTAGGCTTCTGTTTCTTGGAACAGTGCTGCCTCCTCTGGGCTTCTTTCTTCTTTTTACTAAAAGTGTCTCTTCCATCTTTTCGATGTACATATTTATTCTATTTAGGGTGGGGTTAGGGCTAGCCTAGGTGCTTGTTCCTTATATTGGTTCAGCTTGGTTCACGTGGCTCTCTCACGGTTGTGTTGCTCGCGGCCTAGGCCACTTGCGGTCACGTGTTCCATAGCACCCTTACCCATGCCCCTAACCCTCCCCCCTTTCTGGTATAGGGAGGAGCTGGGGGACCCCTTGGTTGTCTTGACAACCTCAGTCGCCTTCTCTCTCTCCTTCTCGGAGGTGGCCAGGGGTTCCTCCCAGCGGGGGGATATAGGGCGACCACTCATGAGGTTCAGGGTCTCCATGCGGGTAGTAGGTGAGGCGGGAGGAGTAGGCCATCCCTCCCACCCTCCTCGCGCACCCGCCGTGTTTTGCCGAGACCCCCCCTCCCCCCCCCGCCCCCCCCCCCCCCCCCTCCCCAGTTGCTCCAGCCACCCCCCCCCCCACCCTCCCCCCTTGCTATAAGAAAGGAGCCTTTCCGTCGCAGCCGGGGCACCTTTGGTATAGGTTACTGGCTCCGCTAGCGGGCGGGCACTACTAGTGGTCGGTTGCTTGCCTACTATATCCTTATATCTCTCCCCCGCTACCGGAAGGGAGCTTACTTCTTACCTACGCACTCTTCTAGCAGACGGTTGGAGAGAGGTTTGTTTTATTATTATTATTATTATTATTGTAAGGATATACCCTAATATACATATTTTACAATGAATTGTGTATTATTATTATTATTATCTACCATCCCCGCTATTTTCCGTCGTGGTTTCCATTACCACCATCCTCCGGTTGGTTTCCTTTTGTGTCTCCGCCGTCAGCGGAGCCATAGGCCTAGGATAACAACCTTGGTTACCACACGTATTTTGGCGGGGCTCTGGTTGATTCTAACTTTAGCGCTCCGGCACCAGCGGAGCATCTGTTAGACTGTAAGTGTTTACTTGGTACTCATGTACTTTTCCACTTACAGGCTACCAACTGCCCAGGTCCTAGGGTGTAACGCGACGCTGTTTCGTACCCCTGTGGACATGATGAGTGTAGGTCTCACGCCCCCTGTGCCACGTCCTACAACGAGACGATCGTCTGGCACCCTGAAGCCTGCGCCATCTGCTACGACCTGGTCGGTCAGCTGGGAGATGGGGTAAGTCCGTTATAGGCTTACTTATCATTTTACTAACAACTTTTAGTCGTAAGTTTGTTACCCTGTTCCACCATTGGCAGCTAATCTCGCCTTTCTTTCAGGCTACCGGTGTGAGGGAAGTCGCCCTCCGCCACCCTGAAAGCGTGGGTGGGCGGCTTCGGGGAGGACGCCGCCAAAGGCCAGCCCTACATTCTTGATAAGAAGCTGGCCGTCCAAGATCTTCCCCGCGGGCAAGTCGACGGGCTAGTTGACCCCTTGTCCGCTGCCCCGCTGATAGCCTCCATCCAGCATGATCTCCAGCAATCCTTTGACGTCGTAGCCTCCCAGGAGTCGGTCCCGGACGTCGCTGCCCTGGACCTGAACATCGAGCCTATGGCGGTAGGAGTGGAGGATTTGTTGGTAGAGGTAGGTGTGTCGGGCGCCCCAAGGTCCTTCCTTGGGTGCTTCTGGATCTTCTCCTGTCCCCTCTTCTAGTGCTTCATTCCAGGCTTTGTGGGATCTGAGATCCCTACCCGCTCTCACCGCTCTCTCTGTACCCCCAAAGGCGAAGGGACAGAGAGAACCGAAGACTCTAGCCAAGACGACTTCTAAGAAGTCGTCTTCGTCTTCTTCGGCTAAGAAGTCGTCGACTTCCTATGCCGATGCGGTGAAAGCAAGGCCGAGCTCTTCTCACCCAAAGAGCTCCAGAAGCAAGGCTTCGAACGGATGAAGCTCGCGCTCCACCCGCCGAGTCACTGCGCCTTCTCCCGCCTCCACCGCTTCCACTCCGGCTACGCCGGTAGGGGTAGCAGGTACTAGCACCTTTGATCCCTCTACTTTTTCAGCAGGAGGGGTGATGGAACAGGTGGGCGTACTGGTAGGCTCGCAAATCTCCGCACTGGGGTCACGGTTTGAGCAGATGTTTGCACAGTTGTCAAACACTCTGTCTCAATCTGGCCAATCAATCCAGGATCTCTCTAACAGAATGAGAGAAAATGAGGACCGAGTAGCTGGGCTATCTCAGGTTCCTCCCCCAGTCTCCCCAGCGTCAAGCACCGGGATTCTTCAACTCCCGCCTTATGACTCTTTGCCAGCTTTCTCTATGGAGAACCCATGGAGAGTAGCTGCCTACGCTCCATTCAAAGATGGAATGATCTCTTTATCTCGGAGTGTGGAACTCGAAGGATTGAGGACTTTGAGTTTTACCCTCCGGGTCTGACGCAACCTTCATCGGCTATGCTAGGCTGACGCCAACGGCTCTGACGAGGGAAGACAAGATCTCTAAGGAGTCGGTCTTGTATAGTAGAGATCACGCTCAGCGGGAATGGGTTCACTGCCTTGAGGACTGGGAGTGTACGAACACCAAACTCCAGGCCTACAAGAGTCCCTTCACTATTTTCGCGACGGAAGAGGAGGTTTCTCTTCCGTTCGCTACGAAATTAGTGGAGAAGTCCCTTCAGGCAGTCCTCAAGGATGAGCCCATCCACAGTTGAGGGAGGCGGAGTCTACTTCTCCGCTCTTCCCGGCCTTCGGAGAATTGTGGGAGAACTTGCCAGCTACGTTCACGCTTGGTAAGCTCAAACCGGACTGCGCCATGGACCAGTTCGGCGAGAAACTACCAAGGCTGCCGGATTCCCTAATCCAGGCAGAGTTTGATGCGCGAACCAGGTTTGGCAGGTCCCTCATTCCCTTATAATCACGGAAATGGCTGCCCTCTCTTATGCTACCGGAACCGCTGTTTAAGATTCTGGCGAAATCTCAGTTCCAGACGGTTCTAAAACGGACGCTTTTGACTTCTTCCAGGCTAGGAGGAACTGCCGGAAGCATGTCCTACAGGAGTGTACCATTAGGCATGAGCCTAATAGACTCTTGGCCGCTAGCATGTGGGGAGCGGATCTCTTCCCAGAGTCCGCGGTGAACGAGGTACACCATGAAGCTGCTAGGCTCAACCAGAGCCTTAGAGCTAGGTGGGGTATTTCCTCAAAGAGGAAACAGGAATCCGTTCCCACTGCTGGCAAGAAACAAAAGAAGGCTGGTAAGAGGTTCCAGCCATATAAAAAACTCCAGCAACAGCAGCAATTTGTGCAGGCGGTCCCGGTTACCCAACAGGGACAACCTGCCAGTTCAAAGCAGAACCAGCCTATCCTCCTGTTGCCCTCGCAATCTCAGCCATCCACTTCCTACGCTATCTCGCCGGCCTTCAACCCTGCATATGAGGCTCAAGGCTACACTCAGCCGAGAGGTAGGGCGAGAGGTTACTTTCGTCAACGTGGCGCAGGAAGGGGTACGAGGAGCAGACAGTTCAGAGGTGGGCGTGGTGCCAACCCGCCCATCAACAATGAGGCTCCCCAGGTAGGAGGGAGGCTGTTCCTCTTCCGCCACAGGTGGGGGTTCAGCAATTGGGCACAGAGCATAGTGTCCAAAGGATTTGGGTCTGGGAGTTGGAATCAAAGATCCTCCTCCAATCAAATCATCCATCAGATACCGTCAAAGGAATTGACAGATTACGCGGAAGAACTCCTTCAGAAAGGAGCTATTGCGAGAGTCAAACATCTAAAATTTCAAGGTCGCTTATTCAGCGTGCCAAAGAAAGGCTCAACAAAAAGAAGGGTAATCTTAGACTTGTCAAAGCTAAACTCTTTCATTCGTTGCGACAAGTTCAAGATGCTACCTCTCGCAAGTAAGGACCTTACTTCCGCGTGGAGCCGTCACATGCTCCATCAATCTTACAGACGCATACTATCATATCCCTATAGCCAGCACTTCCGCCCATTCCTAGGATTCAGGCTAGGAAATCAAACATTCTCATTCAAAGTGATGCCCTTCGGTCTGAATGTAGCCCCCAGGGTATTCACAAAACTAGCAGAAGTGGTTGTTCAACAATTGAGAGCTCAGGAATCATGGTAGCAGCATACCTCGCGATTGGTTGATCTGGGCACCAACAGTCGAGGAATGTCTCAAAGCCACCAAAAAGGTAGTTCACTTTCTGGAACATCTGGGGTTTCAGATAAACAAAACGAAATCCAGACTTACTCCGGAATCTCGTTTTTCAGTGGCTAGGAATCCAATGGGATTTGTCTTCCCACAATCTGTCAATTCCAGTGGCCAAACGGAAGGAAATAGCAAAATCTGTCAGGCAATTTCTCAAATGCAAGCAAACGTCAAGAAGAAACCAGGAGAGAATCCTAGGGTCTCTTCAGTTTGCTTCGGTGACGGATATCCTTCTGAAAGCAAGGCTGAAAGATATAAATCGAATTTGGCGGTCAAGAGCAAACTCCAAATATCGAGACAAGTTGTCAGTAATCCCTCAGGTCCTCCGCAACCAACTACGGCCTTGGTCAAAAGTAAAAGACTTAGCCAAGAAAGTACCCCTTTCAATATCCCCTCCCAGTGTTAACAATTCACAGCACGGATGCATCTCTGTCCGGATGGGGGGGATACTCTCAGTTCAAACAAGTTTCAGGGGACTTGGTCAGTTCAATTTCGCCAGCTCCACATAAACGTGTTGGAAGCAATGGCAGTATTTCTTACACTGAAGAGACTGCTTCCCTCGAAGAAGTCTCATCTAAGGCTAGTTTTGGACAGTGCAGTAGTAGTTCATTCATTGCATCAACAGAGGAGGGTCCAAATCCAAGCATGTGAATCATGTCATGATAGCCATCTTTGCTCTAGCAAACAAGCACAAATGGCATCTGTCTGCCACTCACCTGGCAGGAGTAAGGAATAAGTGATAGCAGACGCCCCTGTCCCGGTCAGTTCCTCTGGCAATCAGAGTGGTCTCTGGACGAGACGGGTCATTCCAGTGGGTAGGCCGGAGAGTCCCAGGTCTTCAAGTGGATCTCTTCGCCTCACAAGCGAACCACAAGCTACCTTGCTATGTGGCCCCCAACCTGGATCCTATGGCTTATGCCACGGACGCCCTGTCGTTGGATTGGAATCAGTGGAGGAGAATTTATATTTTTCCTCCAGTGAATCTTCTCTTGAAGGTCCTAAGCAAACTAAGGTCTTTCAAAGGGATAGTAGCTCTGATTGCTCCGGACTGGCCCAAGAGCAACTGGTATCCTCTCCTTCTGGAATTGGGTCTCCGACCTCAACGGATCCCCAATCCCAAGCTATCACAATCAGTACAAATGAGGACTGTGTTCGCTTCCTCAGGAATTCTCCAGACCCTAACTTTATGGACTTCATGAAGTTTGCGGCTAATAAAGATGCTGATATTGATCCACAGAATATTCTCTTCCTGGAATCAGATAAGAGAGAGTCAACCATTAGACAATATGACTCAGCTGTCAAAAAATTAGCATCTTTCTTGAAAGAATCGAACACTACAACCATGACAGTTAACCTGGCTATATCCTTTTTCAGATCCTTGTTTTTTTGAAAAAGGTTTAGCAGCTAGCACTATTACCACTCATAAGTCGGCTTTGAAGAAAATCTTTCAAGTAGGTTTTCAGATAGATCTGACTGATTCTTATTTCACATCTATCCCCAAAGCCTGTGCTAGACTTAGACCTTCCACAAGGCCTACTACAGTTTCATGGTTCTTAAATGATGTCCTCAAACTAGCTTCAGATACTGACAACTCAGCTTGTACATTCATAATGCTCCTGAGGAAGACATTATTCTTATTAAGCCTAGCCTCAGGAGCTAGAATTTCAGAACTGTCGGCTCTATCCAGGGATGCGGGTCATGTGGAATTCCTCCATCAGGAGAAGTTCTACTTGCTCCGGATCGTAGTTTTTTTAGCTAAAAATGAGGATCCTCTTGCAAGGTGGGCTCCTTGGAAGGGTTATTTATCCCACTTCCACAGGATCCTTCTCTCTGCCAGTATCAACTCTTAGAGCCTTTCTATCTCGTACTTCTTCAAGATCCTCAGGTGCTCTCTTCATGAGAGAAAAAGGTGGTACCTTGTCAGTAAAAGGTATTAGACAACAAATCCTTTACTTCATTAAGAAAGCCAACCCTTGAATCATTCCCAAAGGCACATGATATCAGAGGAGTAGCCACCTCGATTAATTATTTTCAACATATGAATTTTGAGGATCTTAAAAGTATACTGGATGGAAATCCCCGACAGTCTTTAAACGGCATTATTTAAAGTCCTTGAATCTTAAAGTTCTTCAGCAACAGTAGCAGCGGGAAACATAGTTTCCCTGATTACTGTATAGTAGTTGTAGTATAGATCCAGGTCTCCTTTCTACCTACATCAACCAACATGCCTCACCCTATCGCCAGGCTACTCGAATATCATAGCCTTAGCCGTTGAATCATATAGTGGATTGTCCCTTATTTTTTTTTTGTGCTAGGGACAGGGAACCACACTTGTACTGATAATGTACTTCAGTGTACCTACCCTTATTTTTATGCTAGGGTAGGACACAATATGTTTGTATATATTCACCATTTTTTGTATTTATGATGAACTTCAGTGTTCTTACCCTTATTTTTATGCTAGGGTAGGACACAATATGTTTGTATATTTTGCAATTATTGTATTAATGATGGATTTCAGTGTATCTACCCTTATTTTTATGCTAGGGTAGGACACATGAGTTTGTATATTTTGTAATTTTATTAAGTAAATCCCCTTTTATTTATATTACATGCATCACTGTAATTTACTGTAATTACCATTTAAGTACTTTAAGATTACTAACGTTCTATTATTTTACTCTTTAGTATAAGTTAGTTTAAGTGCTTAGTTTGTATGCTGTAATTGATTTACATTATTATATCCATCATTTTATTCTGCTTTTCATTTGTTCCTTTTTTCCTTTTTTCCCATCTTGTCTGTTTCTCTGGTACTCTTTCATAGGCCGACACGAGCTGAGCCCAGAAAAGGGATTTTGACGAAGGAAAAATCTATTTCTGGGTGATTGGCTCGTGTCGCCCTATGAAACCCCCCCTTTTTTATGGTTTGTTTCCCCCCCTTGCAGGACAAGATGTATTTAGTGTTTATTTAAGGATGTCCGCTAAGGGGCGCTGCCGTGTCCGTGGCGTCCTCTAGTAGTAGTAGTAGAGGCTGCATCGCCCGTTGGTATCAGCTCTCTCTTGGGGGGATTCTGATAGGAAGTTCTAATTGGTGTTTGTCTCGTGGTAGTGTTCCACACTCGCCCCTATATCATACCGACACTTCTTTTTAAGAGTGAGCGAGTCAGTTTACTGACATTTTTCTTAATTTTGTTTTTCTCTGGTAATTTTAGGCTAATTTTACCTAGAAAGAATGATATAAGGATCTTTCATAGGGCGACACGAGCCAATCACCCAGAAATAGATTTTTCCTTCGTCAAAATCCCTTTTCTTCTAAGTCTGGCCTCAGGAGCCAGGGTATCTGAACTGTCGGCTCTATCTAGAGACTCAGGTTATATAGAATATCTCCCGTCAGGAGAAGTTTTACTCTCTCCAGATCGTCAATTCTTGGCTAAAAATGAGGATCCATCAATGAGATGGGCTCCTTGGAAGATCCTTCCTCTTCCTCAGGACCCTTCCTTATGTCCAGTTACTGCCTTACGAGCATATCTTACCAGGACAGCCATGAGATCCTCTGGCCCTTTGTTCACGAGGGAAAAGGGTGGCACCATTTCCTTAAAAGGTGTTAGGCAACAAATTTTATACTTTATTAAACAAGGCAACCCAAACTCGTTTCCCAAGGTTCACGATATTAGGGCAGTAGCTGCCTCGATTAACTACTTTCAACATATGAATTTTGATGATCTGAAAAAGTATACAGGCTGGAAATCTCCGACAGTATTCAAACGTCACTACCTCAAGTACTTAGAAGCTCTTAAATTCCCAGCAATAGAAAAATCTATTTCTGGGCAAGGGCCCGTGTCGCCTATTGAAATCCCACCCTACTTTACACCCACCCTTGGGCCCAAGCTTGACAGGCTAACTCCAAGGATGACCGGTAGAGGCGCTAGTGATGGCGTCGGGAGCGCTAGTAGTAGTCGTAGCTGGGTGCGGGCCTTGCATCGGCCCTCTCAGGTAGGAGGATTTTGTAGAAGGATGGATCTAAATGGTAAGAGACCCGTGGTAGTGGTTTCACTTGCCCTGAAACCATACCGACACCTTTTATATAAGGTGAGCGAGTCAGAATATTCTGATATTCCAATTTAGCTTTTTTCTCTGGTAATGTTAGCAATATTTACCTTAGAAATGTGTGCTAAAGGGACATTTCACTGGGCGACACGGGCCCTTGCCCAGAAATAGATTTTTCCTTCGTCAAAATCCCTTTTTTACTTGAAGCTTGATTAACAAAACTTGTTGGTAAAGAAGGTACAAAACAAAAGAATTAAAATTCAGAACCAATTGGAAAGTTAGGTGTAAGTATAGCAGAGCTGTAGGTAAGGCGAGAGGATTGACCTTTATCTTTGTACTGTCTGCTGTTTACTGGTATTGTTGTTTTTAATATTTTCATACAAAGTAGTACAGACCATTGCTTTATGTATGTGTCTGATATTACTTATTTTGATTAGTGATTTGGTCTAATTTGAACCTCTTGATCTGTGTTGCAAGATTGCCACATTCTATTTTAAAAACCCTTTGTTGTTCTATTGAAAATATATAATATATACAGTGGTATCTCGGGATACGAAATTAATCCGTTCCGAGGCGGCCTTCGAAACCTGAGCTTTCCGTATCTTGAACCGCATTTTACATGTAAATTGCCTAATTCGTTCCAAGCCCTACAAAAACACCCCAGTAAATTTTATAATAAAGCTAAATTGACCAATAAACAATGAAATACAACAATTTGGACCATTCAATACCTAACATAACTTAATACGTACTACTAATATGCACTACATAGTACCTGTAAATAAAGTGTATTAGTGTACATGGTATACAAGAAATACTGTACGTACATACGTACGTATGTAGTAAAAGGTGGAACCTTACTTTCGAGTGAGGCTATCTCCAAAAGTGGAGACAGAGGAGGAAGACAAACGGCAGAAAAGTACGTACACTTAACTTTACGAAACACATTAAAAAATGTCAGGAAACATTAAGACTAATCTTTACAAAAAACTTAAAATTAAATTTCTTTTTTTTTTCCTTTTTATGATTTTTACATTTTTTTTAATCTTTTATTTATATACTTTGCTCTTTTTTTTTTTTTTTTTTTTTTTTTTTTTTTTTTTCTATACAAAATTTCAATTTCTTCACCACTTTCAACTTTCTGTTTTTTCGTATCACTTGGATCTTCCTGTTTGCTTACTCCTACTAAAGGCCTCTTTAAAAAATAACTATCCAAGGAAGATTGCTTCTGCCTGCTTTTTCAAAATGCTCCTGAAACAACTCAGGCAAACGTCATCGAACTGCACAAGCATACGACCTGTATAAGCCTTTTCGGGGTGTCTCTTTTCTACAAATGATTGCACCTTATGATAAGCAGCTAGAGCATCCTTAATTTCTGCTGTTGTCATAGGGTCGTCTTCCTCCTCCTCCTCGCCGCTTCTAGAGAACTCTTCTTGAACGACGTTATGTTGCATGGCCTCCAACTCCTTCAGGTCATCCATCGTAAGCTCCTCTTGGTGCTCCTCGAGAAGGTCATTGATGTCGTCCTCGTCGATGACCAGCCCCATGGACTTGCCGAGTGCAACGATCTCGTCAAGATCTGGTTGCGAAACTTTCAGGATCGTCAACTGTTTCTGAATCTGCACCAGCTTCACCCACGTCAAATCCCTCGAAGTCTCGGGCGGATACAGCATCAGGCCAGAGTTTCCTCCACGAAGAATTTAAGGTTCGCCTCAAAACCTCCTGCCAAGCTTGATCGATGAGTCAGATGCATATTACGATATCGAAATGCTCCCTCCAAAATTCAGGCAAGGTGAGGTTTGTGGTATCGGTGATGTCGAAACATCTCTTGAAAAGATGTTTCGTATACAGCTTCTTGAAGTTCGGTATCACTTGCTGGTTCATGGGCTGGAGGAGAGGGGTGGTGTTAGGCGGAAGTAAAGAACCTTGATGAAAGAATACTCCACTAGGATATCTTCCTCGAGGCCAGGAGGTTGAGCAGGGGCATTTTCCAACAACAGCACACATTTCAGAGGGAGGCGCTTCTCTTCCAAGAATTTCTTCACTGTCGGGCCGAAACACAGATTTACCCACTCAGTGAACAAAAGACTTGTTACCCAGGTTTTTGCATTAGCCCTCCACATCACTGGAAACTTCTCCTTTAGCACTTTGTGGGTCTTGAAGGCTCGAGGAGTCTCCGAATGATAGACAAGTAGGGGGTTCACCTTGCAATCCCCACTGGCGTTTGAACAAAGTGCGAGCGTGAGCCTGTCTCATCACAGTTGAAGACTTGCTGAGAACTGTAGCCTTCGTTGATCGTCATCTCGTCGAATGTCTTAATAAAGGGATAAAGGGATTTTGACGAAGGAAAAATCAATTTCTGGGGAAGACCTGTGTCGCCTGGTGAAAAATCCCTGTAGTTCATTTTTCAAGTATAAATACTTCTAGATATACCAGAGAAAAAGCTAGCTTGTTATGCTGAAGTTATCACCCTCAGCGCGATCACCCCGAGAGGTGCCGGTATAAGTAAAGGGGCGTTGTGGAAACCACAATACACAGGGACTTCGCCACTTAGAAGATTCCTTCCCAAAATCCCCTTCCGCAGTGGGAGCCGCTACAACGAAACCCACCGACAACTCCTCTCGCCACTACTACTAATACCCATGCGCTCTTCTCATTCCTGGTATAGTCCTTTTAGCTTGGATTAACCAGGGTAGGGAATGTAAAAATTAAAGGGTTGGGTTCACCAGGCGACACAGGTCTTCCCCCAGAAATAGATTTTTCCTTCATCAAAATCCCTTTTCTGGGATCGACCTGTGTCAGCCGGTGAAAACATAACAGAGAATTATATCCAAGCTTAACAGATATGTTTGCAAAAGGGGGTTAATAAAGCCCAAAGTAAGATAATTGTCTACACAGAATAAAATACACTTTTACTTTTTATTTGTATGTTCTAGTCCCATTCCCATCCCTGGAGAATGTTCGGGTTCGTTCTTGTAAACCTGCCACCTGCTTATGCCGGAAGGATAGGACGGATCCTACTTCCTCCCATAATTATTTTTATTCGGCACATACGGCAGAGACAGATGGCTACGGATACCGTAGACGAACATGTTTATTCCCCTTCTTTGCCGGAGCTTGGAATGGAATGAAATTGAGATTCGGCCATACTAAGTTTAGTAATTGAACAGCGAGTGTGAAGTAATCACACGACCGGTCCCTTACGAGACCGGAGCTGTAAGTAGTACTATCGCCTGACCTCTGGCTAGGAAACGAATTGGTTCCCTGTTCCCTGCCTATGCTGGAAGGAGCGGAGGGGTGAAGCCATGGGCCGGAGGGGGAGATTCCCTCTGGCTCCGTTAGCTATACAGTAGGTGGATTGTTTCATCCTCTTCCTCCAACTCTGACTGGAGCGGCAGAGATACAGAGAGCGAGACGTTCTATCCCGAAGTTGCTTTCATGCAATGTTCGGTGCCCCCGAACGACTGATGTGGTGGTAGACCACAGGGTTGCCGGAGCAGTAACACGGAGCGTAATGGGTCAAGTCTACATAAGGTAACTCTCCCTCCCTCCCCACCTTCTGGAAGGAGGGGGGGGAGAAGGGTTAGTATGCGTGGCTGGTTCCCACCCGATCAGAGGTGGACCTAATCTAGGCTATATAGCCTACCTCTCTTTAGGAGACTCGCAGACTGGCCGTGGCTCGTCGCGATTGGTAGTGGTCACACCCGATCAGGAGGCTATGCCAGGTAGGCCAGGCTTAACCGACCAGCCATACATCGAATATTCATACAATACACATAAAAAGGTTTTGTGGAAGAGTTGCCCGAGAATTAGGTAAGGAAATAGAATGATATCCCCAATTGGGGACATCATCAGTGTTCCGGGTTACCCCTGTACTAGGCAAGGTAGGCCTATAGCCACCCTTTGCCAATTAAGAAGGACGATATTCGTCGACCAAACCTACTAGGGCGAATTTTTCGACCCAGACCGGTAGGGCAGGAATGAACTCTACTAAACCTACTAGACTAACTTATCAGTCTAGACCGGCCAGAAGGTAAGTCCCACTATGTACGGGGTGTTAGGAAGGAACACATAGGCTACTTGCCAAGCCTAGCCTAGGCTAGGTTGGCTTTGAGAGAGAAGGATAGGGGCAACTCGACCGCCTCCAGAATTAGGTCATGTACAATAACACATAATAAAACTATATATAACACTAATTACAGTATAACTGTAAATAATAATAAGGACTGACGCCCGTCTCCTACGCGAACTCATGGCGAACTTTTACTAAAGTGTACGTTAGTTAACTATTCCTTTCTAACTGAACGAATTCACTGCTGGGACAAGCGCCAGTCCCATCTTAATTAACAGTCAAATAACACTTATAACCTAATTATATTCTTCGATAGATTGGTGTGTGAAATTACCTCGCGCTGCACCGACTACCCGAAATGGCCGTTCAGACGGCGGCACCCACAACATATTTTGAGGGGCCGAGGCAGTAAATATTTTTTATTCTCGACTAAATGCTATATGAAAAACCAAAGTGGGGTACTCAACTTAGAAGTAGAAGAACCTTGTAATGTCATCACAAAGAGATTACGGGAAAAAATCCTGGAGCAACAAGAAAGCGTGGATCACACACAATCTCTAGTACTGGAATGCGAAGAGCGCGTGGGTATTAGTAGTAGTGGCGAGAGGAGTTGTTGGTGGGTTTCGTTGTAGCGGCTCCCACTGCGGAAGGGGATTTTGGGAAGAAATCTTCTAAGTGGCAAAGGCCCTGTGTATTGTGGTTTCCACAACACCCCTTTACTTATACCGACACCCCTCGGGGTGATTGCGCTGAGGGTGATAACTTCAGCATAACATCCTAGCTTTTTCTCTGGTATATCTAGAAGTATTTATACTTGAAAAATGAGCTACATGGATTTTTCACCGGCCGACACAGGTCGATCCCAGAAAAGGCTTCGGCCGCTTTTGTGTCCAAGCATGCCGCACCACTGAATGGATGCCAGTCTGTTTCTGGAATTTTTCAAACCATCCATGAGAAGTCTTGAAGTCTGGGGTTGGCGTCGATGTCCCTTCTCCTCCGTCGTCTTCGGCCTGGGCAATCAAATCGCCGAAAATAGCGCTGGCCTTGTGGGAGATTGCCGTCTCGGTTATCGTATCGCCAGCAATTTCTTTGTCTTTTATCCAGACAAGAAGCAGCCTCTCCCTCTTGTCGTGCACGTGGCTCCTCTTGTTAGACAAAATAGTCACGCCCTTGGAAGGTGTAGCTGCTTTGATGGCTTCCTTCTGCTTAAGGATGGTGCCTATCGTCGACGGATTTCGGCCGTATTCCTTAGCGATCACACTCAACAGCATGCCAGCTTCACATTTTTTAATGATCTCCATCTTCGTCTCCATATAAAGCATCCTCTTCTTTCCGTGAACTTCAGCAACTTTCTTGGGACCCATGACTACATATACTGTACGTAATTAAGTTATGTAGTATACGTATGTACTAAAGTTCTCACACGACACGATAAAGTAGTACAACGAAATCACTAACGAATTTACGTTAATAAACGAAATTGTATAGAACGAAAGAATTCTGCGTGCGTACACAAATGCTGGTGCGAAGCAGTGGGCGAAGGACGCCTTTACGTAGAGCACGATGGGAGATATGCTAACCAATAGGAGAGCAGGATCTTATGGCGGTGACTAGCATCAGGAACCAATGGGAGAGCGGGAGGATGGTGGCGAGTCTACTCAGTTGGCGGCACGTGAGTTTTAAAATTTTTATCGGTGGTCCAGGCGAATCTCGGGACTTTACAGCAACAACCTTTCGTAACCTGAACTATTTTCGTATGTAGAGCCAAAAAAAATCTTCGTATTTGCTTTTGTAACTTGAATTTTTTGTAAGCTGGGACTTTCGTATGTCGAGGTACCACTGTAGTTGAGCAAAATTAAGTTCTCAAGCTAAAGTATTTTTGTTTTTAGCCAGTCATCCTGAGATTGGGAAGTATTTGGACCCTAAGTTGTTTCCTGACTCAACCTTTTATGTAATTCGTCACTGCAGTATGGCTCTTGCATTTTCTTGCAGTTGTTTTTGCTTGTTTGGAGAAAAGAAATAATTTTATTTTAAGTATTTCACAATATTACAGGATTAAAAGTTAGCTTTAAATTTTTCATGAGTCATGTTTCTGAAAGGCTATGATTTGGATAATGAAATTCATTGTTTTTGACAATGGAATTTGTTGAATTTTCTTGTAACATAGTTTTGGTATCGTTGTATTTTACCTCATGCTAACATTGTGTTTGTTCTTAAATTGGCTTTACATACTTCTTAGAATTTGGACAAGGCAACTGTTTTCCATAAGAATATTTTCTCCAATGAAATATCCATTCTTTTTTATATTTTGTCAGGTGAGTATCATTTAAGTGGCATTTAGATTTGTATCATATACACAGCAGCTTTGTGCCAATGAAAGAGAGCAATGTTTTATTTTCATAGATGCCAATACAGCTCCAAAGTTAAATTCTGGTAATTTGACATTTTGTAAAGCTGAAACCTGCCTGATCATACAAGTCCATCAATTGTGGCTAGCAGCTTCAAGGCCAAATAAATGTGAAAGGCCTTGATCAAGCTTGGTACCTGTAGTGCACTTGGTAGTTAGAAATCTTCTTTCTCATGATCTTATTGTCTAATGGATCTTCGTTTGCCATTTGGGAAAATAATGTGCTCTTGAAGTAGCCAGAGCTGCCTGGCTATATTCTGAGTTAATTAGTAGGCGCAAAGAAATAAGGAAAGGTACTACTATACTACATAAAGAAATATTAATTAAATAGATATAAAACTTTTCCAAACAAACCCATTGCCTTACTAAAAAAAAAAATCACACTATCACAGGGTCTCATGCTGTTTCTCGTTGCCACAAAGGGTATCCCCTCTCACAGCAAGAGACAGCAATCCTGGAGGACACCACTATGGCTTTCCTCCAGGCAGTCTCCTATGAGATATCTTTGCTACCCAGCACCAGTCAACAACCTGTGGCAATTTGGTGCTAAGGAAAGGACATTGTCCTAATTCCTATTTCCAGTTTTGTAAGTCAAGAAGTTGTTTCAACACTTAAGAACAGACCTTTATTTGGTTCTGCCCCTCTGTCTTAGAAAGTGGCAGATACTGCGGTAGTCAAGGAACATGCCAAGGCGTCTGCCTTGTACTCTGGGCAAGGCATAAAAAAAGTGTCAGGCTTTGAAGGACGATCATGAAATAGGCAGCCTCCTTTTTCTTCTGAGAGAGTGTACATAAGTGTTTCTCTTTCAATCCTCTTTCTAATCAGGAAGAAGGCAGAAGGAAGGACAGATAAGAACACTCGTAACAGACGTTCTCCTACTACTGTTACTTGAAAAAAAAATTGTCTGTTGAGTTTCTCGATTTGATAATAGCATAGCCGAGACCCAGCAGTAGGTATCCTTCAGGAGAAGTACCTGCTTTCTTCCAGGTCTCAACCGTATTCCATAGAACTTCAGCTTCTCCTATGTTTCTGTCAGGAACAACCAATTTAGCTGAGAGATGGTGGCCTGTTGTCACCATAGAAGCTTACCCTCAGGATAACTTTGCCTTTGTTCTCTTCATTAGAGAATGGAGGAGGGTTGTTTCCAGTCCGTAATCCTCTTCCTCCCTCGAATGAGGAAGGAATTAGGCTGGTGCTCAATTATCAGGAGCCTTTGAATGTGCTTATATATATTCTCACAACATTCGTATGTTATCAGATGCACTGACCGAGTAACAGGTGCACACCTGCAGGACCATTGTCTACCAGTGTGCGACTGAGATGATAAGTACCTTCTCATCAACATCCTGAAACTCAAGGTAGCCTTTTGGGCCTCCTGGGAATTTTGGATTCCCAGTGGTGTTGTTAACAACACCACAGTAGTGGCATTTACCACCAAACTCCTTCCTGTTTTGGTTAACATGCAGGTATCAAGTGTAACTGTAGTGCACTCTATAGATCTATCAGCCAAGCACATTTCCTAATAAAATATACTGGCATACAACTCAGCTTTTGGATTTGAGTGATAGACAGAGTGCTGCTCTTTTCACGGAGAGATTGTCTTAGTATTGTTTCTCCTCAGTTGAGGGTTAACTACTAATGAGAACCTCTCTCTTGCCATCATGGAGACCCATGGACTCTGGGCTGCATTTGCCTCTCATTTAGGGTTCCTGTTTCATGCATTGCACACTCCCTTGCGAGAATCGTCAAACAGAAATATGTCTTGGAAGACTCCCTATCATCCTTCTGTTTACCGCCCAGTACAAAAGAAGGCCCCCCTCGATTTGGGGCCACTTTGACATGGTGAGGGGGTTCTTGAACCCCAGCAATTTGTTCTCAGGTCCAAACCAAAGACTCCCGTACAGCATTGTATATTTATTGGGAATCATTTTTGTGGAAATTTATTGGACCTGACAAATAGGAAAAGATATCATAGCTGGGATTGGGTTTATATCCCTTGAAGAGGTTCTGTTAGCATGGATCAATGAAAAACAGTTAGTAGGGGACAGTGTGTCTGAAGTATTAATTTGTGAAAAGGCTAGGGTGTTGCATGCTGATCTAAGTAAGAAAATGCCAACAAGTGCTGCTATTAGTGATTTCAAGGCCAGCAGGGGGCGCTTTGAAAAAATTAAAAAAACATGGTACTGCATGGGGAGGCTGCGGGTTCTGACAAACGTGCTGCCGAAGAATTTGTTGATGAATTCAAGGAATATCTTTAGGCTGAAGGATTCCTCCCTCAACTGGTCTTCAATTGTGACAAAACAGGCCTTTTTTGGAAAAAAATACCAAAGAACAACTACATCTTGCAGGAGGGAAGTTCATTGCCACGGCACAACCTATGAAGGATAGGCTAACTCTCTTGTTCAGTGGGAATTCCACTAGGGATTTGAAACTGAAACCCCTACTGGTGTATTACTCTGAAACTCCCCGAGCGTTTAAGAAAAACAATGTTACGTATTAAGAATAAATTGCTTGTGATGAGGAAGGCAAACAAAAAGCCATGGGTCACAAGGAAAATTGTTATTGATTGGGTCAATGAAGTGTTTGGCCTTATGGTTAAAAAATACCTCCAGAAAAATTGGTTACCCCTCAAGTGTCTCCTGGTAATGAACAGTGCTCCTGCACATCCTCCTGTCTTGGAAGACCAGTTGTTGGGTGAATTTAAATTCATCACTGTCAAGTTCTTTCCCCCTAATACCACTTCTCTCATCCAGCACATGGACCAGCAGATCATCTCGAATTTCAAGAAACTTACACAAAGGCACTGTTTCAAAGGTGCTTTGAAATGACCTAAGACACTGAATAGACCCTAAGAGAGCTCTGGAAGGGTCGCTTCAATATCTTTAATTGCATAAGATTTATAAATAAGGCTTGGTATGGAGTGACTTCCAGGACAGTGAACTCTGCTTAGAGAAAATTGTGACCAGTGTTACCTCGAGAAGGATTTTGAAGGATTTGAGGCTGACCCTAACGACCGTACACCTTAATCTGTTGTCTTTGGGGAAGTCCATGGGCTTGAGTGTGAGTGGTGAGGATGTGGAAGAGTTAGTGGATTCTCACAGGGAAGAGCTAACCACAAGACCTTCAGCAGGAACAGCAACAGATACCAGATGAGGAATCAGAGGAGGAGAAAGAAAGAGGGGATACTGTGCCTACTTCAGTGATTAACCCTTAAATGCCTAAGGGGTATATTAAAATTGTCTTCCGTGTGCCTAGGCGGTCTCGGAGTGAGCGCGGAAGCGGAAAAATTTTTTTTTTCAAAAAATCACAGCACGCTTAGTTTTCAAGATTAAGAGTTAATTTTTGGCTCCTTTTTTTGTTATTGCCTGAAGTTTAGTATAAATAATGCAATATATGATAGTGTGAAAACAAAATTTCATATATACGTAATTGTATTCAAATCGCTCTATGCGCAAAACGGTTAAAGGTAAAGAGTTAATTTTTTTTTCGTTGTAATGTACACTAAATTTCGATCATTTTGGTATATAACTCATTGTAAAACGATAAAAGCAACACAGAGAAAATATTATCACAAAATAATGCATGAATTCGTAACGCGCGGACGTAAACAAATATTTTTTCAAAAAAAAAAAAATTTCACCATAAATCTAAATATTGTCCTAAAGACTTCCAATTTCTTTCAAAATGAAGGAAAATGATTGAATATTACTATACTGTAAGAGTATTAGCTTACAATTGCAGTTTTTGACCATATCTGACGAGTTAAAGTTGACCGAATGTCGAATTTTTATATATATTTTTTTATTTATATGCAATTATTTCGGAAATTAGAAAAGCTACAACCTTCAAATATTTTTCGTTTTATTCTACATGAAATTGTGCACGTTTTCATATATAAAACTCTATGAAATGCCTAATATGAAACTGAGCAAATATTCCGAGAATGGGACGTACGCATTTCGGAGATTTGTGGCGGAGAATCCGCGCATGGAGGGAAGGAAAGTTTTTTTTTTAAATTCACCATAAATCTAAATATTGTGCTAGAGACTTTGAATTTGTTTCAAGATGAAGATAAATGACTGAATATTACTAGACTGTAAGAGTTTTAGCTTACAATTGCGTTTTTCGACCATTTCGGTGAAGTCAAAGTTGACCGAACGTGGTTTTTTTTCTATTTATCGTGATTTATATGCAAATATTTCAAAAATGAGAAAAGCTACAACCTTCAATTATTTTTTGTTGTATTCTACATGAAATTGCACACATTTTCATATATAAAACTTTATGTAACGGCTAATTTAAAATGGTGCAAACATTACCACAATCGCACGTATGACTTTTTCAGAATAGTTACTGCGCGGACATAAAGAAAATGTTATTTTTTTTCTTAAATTCACCATAAATCGAAATATTGTGCTAGAGACTTCCAATTTGTTTCAAAATAAAGGTAAATGATTGAATATTACCAGAATATAAGAGTTTTAGCTTACAATTGCGTTTTTCGACCGTATCGGTAGAGTAAAAGTTGACCAAAGGTTGAAAATTTGTCACTTATCATTTTTTATATGAAAATATTTCAAAACTGATAAAAGCTACAACCATGGGTTGTTTTTAGTTGTATTGTGCATAAAATTGCGCACATTTCCATATATAAAACTTTATGTAACGGCTAATTTTAAAATGGTGCAAACATTACCACAATCGCATGTATGATTTTCTTTGGAAGAGGTACTGCGCGGACGTAAGGAAAAAGATTTTTTTCATAAATTCACCATAAATCAAAATATTGTGCTAGAGACTTCCAATTAGTTGCAAAATTAAGGTAAATGATTGAATATTACTAATATATAAGAGTTTTAGCTTACAATTGTGTTTTCAACCATTTCGGTAGTCAAAGTTGACCGAAGGTTGAAATTTTGGCACATCGTTATTTATATGAAAATATCTCAAAACTGATAAAAGCTACAATCATGAGTATTTTTGTTGTTGTATTCTACATAAAAATGCGCACATTTTCACATAATACTCCATGTAACGGCTAATTTAAAATGGTACAAAAATTTATGTCAAAGTGACGAAATAATTTCTGAGATGTGTCACCGATACTTTTTAGTGCGGCAAGAAAGAAATTCGCGCTTGCGCGCCTGTGTAACGATTGTAAACAAAACAACACCTTGATCCATGAACTCCCAGCATCCCCCAAGGCGCGTGATTCAAGAGTTTTCGGCTGGTAGGCCTATAAGTATTTTTCCGCGAATTAAAAAAAAAACTTTTGTATGTCGACGTAAAATATGTCCAGTCGGCACCCGAGAGACAAAAAATGTCGACGTAAAATACGTCCACTCGGCGTTCAAGGGTTATAGAAATTTTTGCTAAGTAGAGTGATGTTAGAAATTTTGTTGAGAAGTTTCACCTTAACAAAGACATTGCGATCCGTGTCTCTAGCATGTTTAATGACAATGCACTGTGTCAGTTTAGGCAGATTTGAAAGCGACATCAGAAACAAATGTCTCTGGAGAGTTTTGTTGTGCGACAGCAGTCCAGTGACTCAAGCTGGTCCTCGTGCCAGTAAAAACCAAAGAGGAGAAGTAACCCCAGACAGTGCTACAAAAAACATAGAGAAGTAACCCAAGATAGGTTCTTGATTCCTGAAGTTCTCTGGAGGGGGATTCCCCTTCCAAACTAACTTTTCCTCCCTCTCCCCTCCTTTCCATCTTCCATACACTAACAAGAGTCTTCCATGAAAATAAGAGTGATGTTAAATGTTTATTATTTGTTTCATTATTCATTTATATTTATTTCTCATTGTTTTTGGTATGTAAAACTGTTAATTCCATCTGAAATGTATTTTCTTATATATTTTTTGTGGTCTGGAATGCATTAATTGTATTTTTGTATCTACATTATTCCTTATATGAATTATTGTTCCGGTTTTCGTACGTTTTTGGGCTTTGTTGGAGGTTCCGGAATGGGTTATGTATGAAAACCGAGGTTCCACTGAAAATATTGGGAATAGTGGAATAACACACTAATCAAAGTATGTCTCTGGCTGAAACTATTTTTCAAAGTTGGAAATGCAAAACTTGCATATTTGCTCAAATTTTCTGAGACCTTAGGGCAAAAGGTGTTGTGGGGTTGCTCATTCCCTCACAACAAATGTGGTCATCATGGGTTATGAGTTTCTGCTTTGTCTGAAAGATTGATTGATCAGTGGATTTTTTTTTCTTTATTTTTTTGTCATTTGCATCACATCCAAGGCTTTGCATTTTCAGTTACCCACATGAGATGAAATTATTTTGATACTTGAGTTTTTACCTATGTCACCACTGAAAATTCTCAGTAGTGGGGATTATTCCTTCTTGCCCTCCCTTTGAAATGGTAAGGTAGGCTAATTATGATTTAATTGGGTTGTTATAAACAGTTAGTCGAAGTTTTGTTAAATCAAAGAAAACTGTACACACATTCCATCAGTCATGCTGAAGTGTCCTCTTCTCAGTTTCCATATCCTAGGTATGTGGAAGTTATATGTACATGAAAGATGCTCACACACACACACACACACACTGGTTAATTTCTAGTTATCTTCTGTCAAGAGTTCAGTAGCTACTTAAATGGGGAGTTCAGTATGTGAATTAAGGGTATGTAATTATGATTGATGGTTTGCATGGAAAATTTAGTTTATATAATGAAAATTAAGTTATATTTCAATCATAATTTTCAGTTTGTTGGTGTGGCCACAGAGAAGACAGATTTTACCAGACTGCTTCGTTATGGAAGTTGGCTTGGTCGTGATAAAGAGTCTTGGGTTCTTTCTTCTTGGGGTAAGTTC
Source organism: Macrobrachium nipponense (assembly GCF_015104395.2). Lineage (NCBI taxonomy): Eukaryota > Metazoa > Arthropoda > Malacostraca > Decapoda > Palaemonidae > Macrobrachium > Macrobrachium nipponense. Next base: position 65,429,811 of record NC_061110.1, on the reverse strand, counting down.
GTCAAACTTTTTTCTACTGTTTTTCAGAGAGCTGCCTGATTTATTTTAAGAATGTGTCAGTAGATTGATTTCACAGTTAGATGTCTGTTTTGTCAGTCTTTTATGTGCATTCTGATAAGATGTGAACAGTGTACGTATTAGTATTCTAAAAATGATGAGTAACATACATAATGTTTGATAGTTTTTTGTGCAGGTTTTATAGTCTTATGAAAATGATTTTCCATGAGACTATAAAATCTGCTCAGGTAAACTATTCAAATGTTGTCTTAAATTAGTTGTTGTTAGTTATTTGTTAGCCAGAAGTGACTTGTGACAAGAAGAATAGATTGTACCAACAGCAGACTTGGTCTCCATATCGATAATTGTAGTGGGTAACATCACAATAGTCATGCCAGAAATTATTCTGGGCACTACCATTACAACCAGCCAATTGCGGGGTCAGCACTAATTTTAGCTGACTGTCCATCAAAAGCTGTTTAGTCAGGTTCTCCACAGGAACTTCAGAGTTTTGGGTTTCCAGATCCATCAGGTTTTTATTTAGGCTCTCCATGACACCTTGTTTTCATTCTTTGTTACATAATTCAGTTAGATTTGTTTAGATCTTTTTTTGTTAGATTAGAGTTTATCCAATATAAATAACCAAACGCTATGAATCTTTCAGTAAGTTCTGGAACTGAAGTGGGATAAAGTAAAATGAATGGTACAAAGAATAGATCAGTTCATTTGCTGTTAAAAAATGAAAGCAAAATTAAGAAGTACAAATGCATATAACTCTAATAGATTTTTAAACAATTCCAAGATTACTTCAAAATAGAAAATATTGTTACTGCAAATAGATTACTATTATTAGCACAGTAATCAGTACATAAATGCAATGTCCCACAGACAAATTCCTACTGAAATTTTGTATACATATTTCTCATCAAGACAATTGTTGAAAGTTCACAGTTTTTAGTTTTCATTGCAAATTCAGTATCTATACAAATCACAGCTTGTGATTAGTAGATGAATCTAAATATAACTTTCTGCATGCCACATTATTGGTGCTGGCTGATGAAGAGTAATCCTTCAATTATCCAGATCCCCATTATCCAAAACTTGACATTATCCGACACACCCGAAGAGAAACCAAGGCCCCAAGTTATGGTAGTAGTATATATAAAGTTTAAAAAAACATTTCCAGTGGTTGTTAATGCTGTGTGGCTTAAGGAAAATGTTGGACACTGCTTACATTTAGACAGACTGAGAAAGGGTTTTGCGGGGTTGGGGGCACCTTGAGATGTTTTGTAAGTGGGTTTGTGGATCGGATGGCTGGGCACCATTGGAGAGGAGGGGCAGTAAGACTTTATAGAGGAAATCTGAGAAGGGGCTTTTGGACGGTGGGTGGATCTGGGGAGCAGTTTCTTTGGCTGAGAGGGGGGGTTATGGGTGCAGTGTTGTATGAGTGAAGAGGGCTATGTAGACATCTGACTTTCCAGAGGCTGTTTCATGTTGTTATGCTTATAATCTTTTTTCTGGGTCGACCTGTGTTCGCCGGTGAAAAGGTCCTTCTTAATACTTTTCTGATATAAATAATTTCCAAATATACCAGAGAAAGTTAAACCATTGGTATGCAGAGGTTACTACCCTCGCGCGAGCACCTCAAGGGCGTCGTGTATAAAGAAAGGGCGTGTGAAAGCCACTAAACACAGGTCATCTTCCAATTAGATTACTCCTTCGTCAACACATGAACACGGGATGTGCCGATACAGCGGTCTCAACCACACCGCTCCGACTCACCCAGTCCCCGCCCGATGCGAGCGCCATCTTACATCCTTCTTTTGGACTCGTGAGCGTAGTACTCGTTCGAATTGTGCCTGTATTTTTCTACCAATTCTGGATTTATTGCATCATGGCTGAAGCTCTACCTTCACCTGGACCAATGTTAAGTACCATAATTTCTGTTCTCATTAAAAAAAAATAGCTTATGAATCGATATTTTACACGTAATTTTGGGGTTATATGAGCATGGTACCGGCCATGCGCTTGCAACCGATCGTAAACAAAGCATGTTGGTTTCGGTCTGCCCCTTCGTGTATTTTGAGATAGCTATTAGCTTTCTTTTTTAATGCCACATTCGATCGTTCGTCTCACGGTTTTTACTGTGCAGATTATAATTCAGTTTAATTACATGAGTTTGTACATATTTGCACAGTTTATGATATTGGACCTCACGAGTCCCGTTATTATTATTATTTAAGTAGTCTTGTTTAAGCGAGGAAGAGGGCTCCTTTGGACAGTCAGAAGTAGTGCGTATTTATTAACCCTCTTACGCCGATTGGACGTATTAAACGTCGAGTCAAAATGTCTCCCGTATGCCGATTGGACGTATCATACGTCGGCTCAAAAAAGTTTTTTTAAAAATTCGTGGAAAAATACTTATAGGCCTACCAGCCGAAAACTTTTGTATCACGCGCCTTGGGGGATGCTGGGAGTTCACGGATCAAGGCGTTGTTTTGTTTACAATCGCTACGCAGGCGCGCAAGCGCGAATTTCTTTCTTATCGCACTAAAAAGTATCAGTGACACATCTCGGAAATTATTTCGTCACTTTGACATAATTATTGCACCATTTTAAATTATCCTTTACATGAAGTATTATATATGAAAATGTGCGCAATTTCATGCACAATACAACTAAAAAATACTCATGATTGTAGCTTTTATCAATTTTAAAATATTTTCATATAAATAACGATAAGTGCAAAAATTTCAACCTTCGGTCAACTTTGACTCTACAGAAATGGTCGAGAAACGCAATTGTAAGCTAAAATTCTTATATTATAGTAATATTCAATAATTTGCCTTCATTTTGCAACAAATTGGACGTCTCTAGCACAATATTTCGATTTATGGTGAATTTATGAAAAAACTTTTTCCTTACGTTCGTGCGATAACTCTTCCGATAAATTTTTTCGTGCGATTGTCCTAATGTTTGCACCCTTTTAAATTTGCCGTTACATAAGTTTAATATATGGAAATGTGCGCAATTTCATGCACAATACAACAAAAAACAACCCATGGTTGTAGCTTTTATCAGTTTTGAAATATTTTCATATAAATAACTTTAAGTGCAAAAATTTCAACTTTCGGTCAGCTTTGACTCTACCGAAATGGTCGAAAAAAAACGCAATTGTAAGCTAAAACTCTTATATTCTAGTAATATTCAATCATTTACCTTCATTTGCAACGACTTGGAAGTCTCTAGCACAATATTTCGATTTATGGTGAATTTATGAAAAAAAAAATTACGTTCGCGCGGTAACTCTTCCGAAAAAATCAGAATTTTTTTGTGCGATTGTCGAAATGTTTGCACCATTTAAAATTAGCTGTTACATAAAGTTTTATATATGAAAATGTGCGCAATTTCATGTAGAATACAACTAAAAATGATTGAAGGTTGTAGCTTTTCTCTCTTTTTCGAATATTTGCATATAAATCACGATAAATAGAAAAAAAAACCACGTTCGGTCAAATTTGACTCTACCGAAATAGTTGAAAAACGCAATTGTAAGCTAAAACTCTTACGGCCTAGTAATATTCCGTCATTTTTCTTCATTTTGAAACAAATTTGAAGTCTCTAAAACAATATTGTGATTTATGGTGAATTTTTGAAAAATATATTTACCTTCACTCCGCGCGCCGATTCGCGGCCGCAAGTCTCCGAAATACGTACATGGCATTATCCTAATATTGCTCCTTTTCATATTAGCCTTTTTTATAGAGTTTCATATATCAAAATGTGCGCAAATTCATGAAGAATACAATAAAAAATAATTGAAGGTTGTAGCTTTTTCCATCTTCGAAATATGTGCATATGAAAAAAAATATATATATTAAAATTTCGACATTCGGTCAAATTTAACTCGTCCGAAATGGTCGAAATCTGCAATTCTAATCTAAAACTCTTACAGTATCGTAATATTCAATCATTTGTCTTAATTTTGAAAACAAATTGGAAGTCTCTAGAACATTATTTGAGAATTACGGTGAATTTTTGAAAATATCATTTTTTTACGTCCGCTCGTTACGAATTCGTACATCATTTTGTGATAATATTTTTCCGGTGTTGCTTTTATGTTTTACTATGTATATATATCAAAATGATTGCAATTTAGTGTACAATACAACGAAAAAAAAAAGTAACTCGTTAGCTTTGACCGTTTTTTGCACAGCGTGATTTGAATACAATTATCTATGAATTTATTTTTTTTCGCTACCATATATCGCATTATTTACATATGATAATGATATTATTTTTCATTCTGATGATTGCATACTAAACTTCAAGCAATGAAAAAAAAATGAGCCAAAAATGAACTCTTAATCTTCAAAACTAAGCGCGCTGTGATTTTTTGAAAAAATTATTTTTTCCGTTTCCGCGCTCACTCCAAACCGGCGCCGGCATACAGGAGAGGTTTTTGATTTTTAGGGCTTCGGCGTAAGAGGGTTAACATCTTACATGTCCAAACAGTATTTTAAAACGTTGAGAAAATTCTTTACTGTTTAGTCTATAAGGTGAAATACCGCGTCAGACCATCAGGCCGCGGTTACGGTTGGCCTTTTGTGGTGTTTTACTCTAGTCCTCTCTTCCTCGCTTACTCATGTTTTTATTTATGACTATCCGTTTATTATTTAGTTTTATAGTTTTATCATAAGAGCTTTGTCGTTCATATACGAATTGTATTAACTACTGTCTAGTATACTGGAAGAGCTGGAGACATCCCCCTCTTTTCAGTTACCTTGTAGTAGCCCGCTCGAACAATATTACTAGCAAGGTTGGATTATTTCCCCCTTTTGTTAGACTGAGTTAAGTACTATCTTAACAGTTCTAAGTACATAGGTTACAGGGAATTGGGGAAAGATTTCCCCCTTCCGTGTTCGAGAGAGGCTGGATTGATCCCCCTCTTTCGTGACCTGATTGTACTTTAAGCTTGGCTACGTATTAAGGTTATTAGGCTTTAGTTTAATCTAGATAAACTCTTATATTTTATGTTTTCATTCAAGGTATTCCATACATGAACTAGGCTGTGGTACCATTCTCGAACATAGTTAGCCTAGGCCTCTGTTCTTGGTCCAGACCGATAACATTGTATCATAGTGTACCACCAGGTGTTTATGCCAATTATAAACGTAGTCTTGGGAAACCACTTTCTATAGTGTTCCCCGACTTTACCGAAGAATTAACTTTAATCGTAATTCTGTTTTTGGTGGTCCTATACGCTATACGTTATCGCGAATGGTCCATTAACATCGTGGTTAAGATCAACCACTATCGGCCGCCATTTGCGTTTCTTACGGTATTCCTCCCAGCATGTTCTATCATAAGCTCCCCCTCCTTTCTTACCCCGCCATGGCTTGGGGAAGATATGGAAAAGGTGGAAGGGTAGATAATTCAATAAGAATTACCTTACGGAACTCCTTTCGCCGGAGATCCACCGACGGAGACTCCGTCTTATTATAAGGTTACCATTAGAAACGTTAGTTGATTTTATCATGTTGTATGAGATGTTTTGTGCATCATCTCCGGCATTGCCTAGGTCGATTGGGAGCACCTCCCCCCGTTAGGCTTTCCGTTTTCTTGATATGGTACACATCCTCAGCTCCGGTAATATGGCTCCGGTGATGTACTTCACCAGAGATTAGCAAGATTAACAATAATTCTCTAAAAAGAAATATGGATTTACCTTGTTGATACGGTAGTCAATTTCTACGGAGATCACCGGACCTCCGGGATATACGGAATAAAATTGTGAATATTTCTATTTAACGTACGTTACACTCTCCGTTTAATGGTGTTAGCTACGGCGAGACTTTACATGCATGCTAAGTTAAGAATACTTGCATGCTCTATTTCTAAGTTAGTTCAATAAGGAGAGTGGGTACTTATTTAAAATATTATATTACAGAAAGTCCGTTGCGCCTTCCAAGGATGTCCAGGGAATTTCAGTGATCCGGTGGAACATGACTGCTGCCGGTCCCACGCTCATTGCTCGATCTCCTTCATAGCTGAAGAAGGCCAGACCCCGTACATGATCTGGTTCCCGGAGTCTTGCGCATGTGTTTTGAGTTGACCTCAATCTTGTTAAACGATGAGGTAAGATCAAGTAACAAATGGGTACACATTCTTGATTGTTCGATTAATATAGAACATATTTATAGTTTAATTGTTAGTCAATACGACCCGTTTATTCGATACCCTCTTACAGGCGGATGAGGAGAGTTTGAAGACGGCCAAGGCAAGTCTTCGACATTGGGTGTCCGGATTCGGCCGCAATGCTCCACAAGGCTGTCCTTATGTGCTGGATAGCACTTTAGCTACCCGTCTGTTCCCCGGTTCTCCGTCGGCTGCGGTGAAGAGTGAAGTAGCTGCTCCGATTATACGTAGAAGCCATTCGAGCGGCTATGGCTCCAAACCAGGAAGACCAACAACTGACGGGAGATGTGGCTGCTCTGGACATTCATCTAGAACCGATGGATGAGCAGGTGAGTGGCGTAGAGGTTCGGCAGGATCCTTCATTTCTCCTACCCCCTCTTCTTCTTCCTCTTCATTTCTAGGTTTTGATAAATCTGTTCCTTCACCTTGGGAAGGTTCTAGGTCAGTCCGACCCAAGGTGAAGCCTTTGAAGGCATCAAAGCCTTCATTGAAGGCGTCTAAGTCAACTCCGTTGGCGAAATCAGCGTCGTCTCCGGCCCCTAGGCCATCGACTTCGTATGATTTATCGCCAGCTGCCAAGGCCCCTCCTCCTTCTAAAGGACAGAGGGGTAAGTCCGCTAAACCCAAGACGACGGAGCTTGACTTACAATCTGACCTCCTCGTGGACAAACTTTTGTCAAGATTTAGAGAGGTAGTGGATGAGAGGCTGGGATGAGAGAATTCTCCTACTCCGGCTCCCCCACTACAGCCACGCAGTCGGTGACTGATATAGTGGCGGAGCAGCTAAAGCGATCAGAGATATGATCGCAGGTCTGCTCCAATCCGGAACTCAAGCTGCTCCATCGGCAGTTCCGGATGCATCAAAATTACCGCCGTTCGATAAGAACAACCCTTGGCGGTTTGCCCTCCACGCTCCATACTTGGATGGCACACTAACCCTTGAAGGTCTGGGTACTCGACCATTGTCAGATTTCGAGTTTTACCCAGAAGGACTCAGTTTCCTTTCAAGGGTTTGTCAGACTGACGGAGAATGCATTAGTCAGAATGGATAAAGTTCCTAAGGAAACAGTTATTTTCCCAAAGGAACAAGCCCAAGCTGTCTGGGCTCGCATTATGACTGATTGGGGTTGTACAAATACGAAACTAACCCCACACAAAGGATCGTATACGATCTTTACGACTCCACAAGACATTTCTTCTCCGTTTATTGATAAGATCACGGAGCTTACAATTCAGGCAGAGAATGATGATCTGCCGATGCCAACTCTCTAAGAGACGGATGCTACCTCCCTCCTCATGCCAGCCACTAGAGAATTCTGGCAGGACGTTCCGTCGACTTTCACAGTCGGAAAACTAGACGCAGGACTGTGCGTCTTCTTTGTTTTCAGAAGACTTCCGAAACTGCCGGATAACTTACTTAAGGCAGAGTTTGAGGCAAGATCAAGGTTGGCTAGGTCCATCAACGCAGTGACATCACTGGAGTTGGTGGCCTCCATATATAAAGAAGAGCAGCTTTTCAAGGCCTTAGCTAAGAGTCTCTTACAGACTTATCAGCTGGACCTTCATGAATTCATTGCAGCCAGGAAAAGCTGCAGGAAACATGTGTTAGCTAAGGTGACTATTAGGCACGAGCCTAATAGACTGATCAAATCTTCCTTCTGGGGAAAGAATCTCTTTCCTCAAGAAGAAGTAGACAAGGTGCTACAGGAGGCGGCCAGGACGAACCAAAACCTTCGAGTTCGTTGGGGTCTCTCTTCCAAACGGAAGTTCGACCCTACAGCGAAGCACCAGAACCCAAAAAAGGGATTTGACGCAAGGAAAAATCTATTTCTGGGCGATTGGTTCGTGTCGCTGCGCGAAATATCCTTTAATCCATTATTTCTAAGGTAAATGTACTAACACATACCAGAGAATAAATAAAATAAAGAAAAGGTCAGTACAACTGACTCGCTCACCCTCCAAGAGGGTGTCGGTATGAACACTATGGCGAGTGAGACCACTACCACGAACCGCTTTACTACTTACAAGGGGTTCCGTAGTCAGCAACGCCAACAAACAAATCCTCCAGCCCAAGTGTCGAAACCTTCGACATCAAAAGCCACTCAACCACAACAATTTATGATTGCACCCGCACCTCAGGGCGGACAGTCACCAGCCACAGCAACATGGATGTCTTCTCCGGCATTTAACCCGGCCTACGAAGCCACCGGAGCCTTTCGAGGATACCCTAGACAATCCAGTGGTAATAGAGCTAGAGGACAGTTCCGCCAACGTGGCGGACCTAGAACCAGAGGCGCAAGGGGTGGTAGAGGATACAAGCCGACCCATAATCAATGAGAAGGACCGGGTAGGAGGGAGACTGTACCGGTTCAGAGATCAATGGACCTTCAGCCCTTGGGCACACAGTATTGTTTCCAAGGGTCTGGGTTGGAAGTGGAAGAAGGGGTCCCCACCTCCTCCGGTGAATTTCTTTCAGACACCTACACCGGATCTGAAAGAATACACCAAAGATCTCCTACAGAAAAAGGCTATAAAGAAAGTAAAAAGCCTAAAATTCCAGGGACGTCTGTTCACTGTTCCAAAGAAGAATTCGTACAAAAGAAGAGTAGTCCTGGACTTGTCCAAACTGAATTCTTACATTCTCTGCGACAAGTTCCGTATGCTGACTGTCTCTTACTTCCCCGTGGGGCCGTCACCACCTCTATAGATCTTACAGACGCTTATTATCATGTTCCGATGGCAAGAAATTTCTCTCCCTACCTAGGCTTCCGCTTAGGCAGAAAATCCTATGCATTCAAGGTGATGCCGTTCGGCCTCAACATTGCTCCCAGGATATTTACGAAACTAGGAGAGACAGTATTGCAACAACTCAGGAACCAAGGAATAATGCTAGTAGCCTACCTAGACGATTGGCTCATTTGGGCGAAAACAGCAGAAGATTGCCACAAAGCAACAAACAAAGTAATTCAGTTCTTGCAAAGTCTAGGATTTCAGTTGAACTTCGAAAAATCCCGGCTACAACCAGCAAGTCAGTTCGATTGGCTGGGTATTCATTGGGACTTGAAAGAGCACAAGCTATCTCTTCCACCCAAGAAAGCCAAAGAGATAGCATTAGCAACAAAACAATTTATCAAGAACAAAATGATAACAAGACGAGCTTTAGAAAGAATTCTCGGCTTACTCCAATTTGCCTCAGTAACAGACGTCCTACTGAAAGCCAAACTCAAAGACATCAATCGAGTTTGGAGAAAGAGAGCAAAGATACATTTAAGAGACAAAGTATCTACAATTCCCTCCGTTTTAATAAAGAGACTACTCCCATGGACACAGTCCAAGAAACTGACCAAATCAGTTCCTTTACAAATCCCCCCTCCTCAAGTGACGATTCATACAGACGCGTCACTCAGTGGTTGGGGGGGTTACTCCCAACACCAAATGTTTCAGGGAATCTGGTCACTCAATATGAAACAGTTTCACATAAATGTGTTGGAAGCAATGGCAGTGTTTCTAACCTTGAAACAATTGCATCACCACAAGACAAGTCATGTGAGGATAGTCTCAGACAATTCAGTGGTAGTCCACTGCATAAACAGAGGAGGTTCCAAATCACCCAATCTGAATCATGTTCTAGTAGCAATATTTTCCTTGGCAGCAAAAAGAAACTGGTTCCTGTCAGCAACACATCTGGCAGGAGTAAAAAACGTTATAGCGGACGCTTATCCAGAACCAAGCCTTTAGAATTGGAGTGGTCCCTAGACATGAATTCATTTCGGTGGATAACCAGACTAGTTCCAGATCTCCAGGTAGACTTGTTTGCGACATGCACCAACCACAAACTTCCTTGCTACGTAGCCCCCAACCTGGACCCTCAGGCCTATGCCATGGACGCATTAGCCTTAGATTGGAACCACTGGCAGAAGATTTATCTGTTTCCTCCAGTGAATCTTCTGATGAAGGTGTTACACAAACTACGTTTCTTCAAAGGATCAGTGGCCCTAGTAACACCCAACTGGCCCAAAAGCAATTGGTTTCCGCTCCTACTAGAGCTGAAGCTCCATCCCAGACGGATCCCACATCCAAAGTTGACACAAATAGTTCAAACTCAGACTGTGTCAGCTTCCTCAAGAGTAGTTCAAACCCTAACTTTGTGGACTTCATGAAATTTGCAGCTCATAAAGATGCAAATATCGATCCGGAGAACGTCTTATTCATAGAATCTGACAAAAGGGATTCAACGCTTAGGCAATATGATTCGGCTGTTAAGAAGTTAGCGGAGTTTATAAAGAATTTCAATATTCTTCAAATGACCCCAAATTTGGCCATTTAATTTTTTAAAACCTTGTTTGATAAAGGCCTAGCCGCTAGTACTATTACTACGATGAAGTCGGCTCTGAAAAAGATTTTTCAAGTCGGATTTAATATTAATTTAGCAGATTCTTATTTTTCATCCATTCCCAAAGCTTGTGCTCGACTTAGACCTACAATTCGTCCTCAAAAGGTCACGTGGTTTTTAAACGATGTTTTAAAACTAGCCTCGGATATCAACAATGAATCTTGCTCTTACATTTCTCTACTGAGAAAAACTTTGTTTCTTACAGCCATGGCCTCAGGTGCCAGAATATCAGAATTAGCAGCTCTCTCACGTAATCCTGAGAATTAGATTTCCTCCCATCAGGAGAAGTACTGCTCTCTCCGGATAGGGAGTTTCCTAGTTAACAATGAAGATCCTCAAAATAGATGGTCTCCTTGGAAAATTATACCTCTACCTCAGGATACATCCCTATGTCCTGTGGTAACTCTTAAAGCCTTTTTAGCTAGATCCTCCTCATGTTCCTCTGGTCATTTATTTGCCAGAGAGAAAGGGGGTACTATCTCCATTCAAGGTATTAGACAGCAAATACTCTACTTCATAAAGCAAGCTAATCCAGAATCTTTTCCACATGCTCATGATATTCGGGCTATAGCTATCTCAATTAATTATTTTCAAAATATGAATTTTGATGACCTTAAGAAGTATACGGGTTGGAAATCTCCTCGGGTCTTTAAACGCCACTACCTAAGAAATATTCAAGCCTTAAAATTTTCCACTATAGCGGCGGGGAGTTTAATCTCTTCGGACTAACTTTCCTTACTTCAATTTTGTCCATTCCTTATACTGTCACCTTTCTACCTGCCACTCTCGCCACGATGCCTCTCACCTCGGTAGATCAGATTCAGCCACCCAAGTATCATGCTTCTCCTTAGAATATCGTTCATTCTTAGATTGGGCTTAATCATACCTGTATATATTGGATTATGAAATGTATATGACTCTTTTACATTTTTGATTTATGTATGCATATGTAGTAATTAAGTTATAATATAAGTTATATTCTTAAATTTAGAAATTAAGATTTATGTATGCATATTTAGTGATTAAGCTATAATAATAGTATTCTTAACTTTAGACATTAAGTTTATATTCTACTGATAATTACTTAATGAAGATTGATCTATTAATGATGTTTTCGTTATCCTTATTATTAATTTCAATTCATGAGCTTGGAAGGCATTCTCTGGTATTTTTTCACTGGCGAACACAGGTCGACCCAGAAAAGGGATTTTGACGGAGGAAAAATCTATTTCTGGGGAGAGACCTGTGTCGCCCGGTGAAACCCTACCCTGTTTCTCATCCCATTCCTTTCCAAGCCATTACTGAAATCTATGACAGAAGGATGTAAGATGGCGCTCGCATCGGGCGGGGACTGGGTGAGTCGGAGCGGTGTGGTTGAGACCGCTGTATCGGCACATCCCGTGTTCATGTGTTGACGAAGGAGTAATCTAATTGGAAGATGACCTGTGTTTAGTGGCTTTCACACGCCCTTTCTTTATACACGACGCCCTTGAGGTGCTCGCGCGAGGGTAGTAACCTCTGCATACCAATGGTTTAACTTTCTCTGGTATATTTGGAAATTATTTATATCAGAAAAGTATTAAGAAGGACCTTTTCACCGGGCGACACAGGTCTCTCCACAGAAATAGATTTTTCCTCCGTCAAAATCCCTTATTTATATTTTATGCTATATACTTATTTATATTTTTACTGTATTTTTTCATTATTTTATTTTTACAACCCAAAAGATAAACACAGCTGTGTGTGCAGGATACAAGAGAGAGAGAGAGAGAGAGAGAGAGAGAGAGAGAGAGAGAGAGAGAGAGAGAGAGAGAGAGAGAGAGAGAGAGAGAGAGATGAAATATCAATAGTGATAAAACAACCTCATACTGTTATATGTGATAATCATACTTAGACAAACTAAACTTGTAATGAAATACTGTACAGTAAATCAAGCAAAGCAGACAAGAAAAAGGACAAAGGTGATGCTGCGGTAAGAAGCATGCACAATGCACATGCGTGGTGGAGATGGTAATGTCAACATTGAAGAAATGCCACATATAGATAATAAACACACACACGCAGGCATACAAGTATAGGCAGTCCCCGGTTATCAGCGGGGTGCTGATGAGTGAAAACCGCCATTAACCAAAACTGCGATTTATGGCGCTTATGGCGCCAAGTTTTGGTTAATGGTGCTTATGTTAGGTATGTTATGGCACCATAAATTGCCAATTTTATGGCACTAGACAAATGTCATAAATCCGTATTGCAATTAACTGAGGACTGCCTGTAAAGCTTCCATGATGCCATGAGGTGAAATGAATATCTTCAATTCTAATAAAACAGAAAATAATCAACTACTTTGTAGTATGTATTGTAGTATGTTTTGCTTTGGACAGTCTAGAAATGCTTTATGTACTAAAGACGTAAACACAAGGTGTTGTAATGTCATGCCCCAAACTTATGTGTGGTTATGTTGCAGACCCCCTCATGCAAGGTGAATTTCTGCTTAAGTTTAGCACACTCTAAAAATACTAATAAATGCCTGTTTTCTAGAGTTTGAATCCTAAATATGACCTAATCATGCTCCCTAAGTACAGTGTATCCTCGACTTATAGTGGGGTTTCTGTTGCTGCGCCATGTGTAAGTTGAGTTCTACCGCAAGTCGGTTTTTCTCTGTTAACAGTGCTCACGGCACCATAACTTTAAGTTACATCAAGATACACCGCTATAAACATCATTAACTTGATGCCTACTCTTGCTGTTAGCACTGTGCAGTGCTTATGGCACTGTAACTTGCAACATCAAGTAACAGTGCTGAAAAAGCCCCATAAGATCAAATTGCCACAAGTCAGTGGCTCTGTAAGTCAAGGATGCTCTGTATTAATCAAACTTATAAATTAAATTAAAGTTACGCACTGTAATTTCATTTAAAAGTTAGCTTAATACATTACCCTTAAAAAAAGAAATAAATGAGGGATGAAAATATAGGAGAGTGTGAAGATTACATACGTTCTGTTTCTCTCTCCTTTCCCCCTTCTGTCTTTTTAAGAACCTCTTTTCTGGGTCGACCTGTGTTCGCCGGTGAAAAGGATCCTGCTATCCACTTTTCTAGTATAAATAGTTTCTAAATATACCAGAGAAAAAAGCTAGCATTGGTATGCAGAGGTTACTACCCTCGCGCGAGCACCCAAAGGGCGTCGGGTGTAAAGTTCAGGGCATATGAAAGCCACTATTCACAGGTCTTCTGCCATTTAGAGTTTTCCCTCTCAAAAACCCCCATATGGGGTGAGTTGAGTCAATGGTCACACCTACATCGCCCCCGTACTACTGCTGTTAATACCCGACTCGAGCGACATCTTCAATCCTGTTTAGAAACCTTTCATAAGTGACACGTTTTTCCTGCTCGCTTTATTTACCGCTTTTTGTTGTGATTTTTGCGATGGCCTCCTCCGAGATGTCTCCTACACTGAAGTTGAGTACCCCAGTTTATGTTTTTCCATATATTATGAAGTTGCGGGACCTTTTATGGCCCACGGTCCCGTAGAAAGTATTGCGGGAACGCGTGGGTTTGGGTACTAATGTTTTGTTTAATACATAAATTCCAACTATCATTGGCATTAAAAGTACGTACCTAATTCCCGTGTTTCCTATTACGTATATATAGTACATTACACTGTAGAATATGTCACAAGGATAACGTTCATGCCCATGTCTTATTCGGGAGTTACAATGGCCCCTAATCTAAGACGTAAATCAGAGAAAGAGCTGTTGGCTCTTTCTTCCCTTCTGTAACTAGTGGGTGTGTGCGGGATCTTGACATGTTCTTATAGTATTAGTATTATTACCATCATTACATAGCCGCAGGCTGTGTTGCCTTGCGAAGTGGGAGAGAGAGAGAGGTTTGCTTTTATGATAGTAATATTGTTATTATCATTACATAAATATAGTCTGTTGGACTTGACGAGGGAGAGAGAGAGAGCTGGTAGCTCCTTTTCTCCCTCTCTCTCTCTCTCTCTCTCTCCGATGAAAGTTTTTCATGATTGCATATACTAGTATTTTACGTGAATAGATCTTGTAAATTCACTAGTGGTTAATTCACTGAAGAGGTTGAAGAGTTGCCACCAAAACAGTATAGTCCAGATATTTTAATTAGAAAGGCTAACTGTACGTAACTGAGATGGTAATTGCTTCATAGCAAAGGAAGTTAAAGGAAAGGAGAACGCATTTTCGAGAAGTTCGGCAGCAAGGAGGCGTTAGCGCAATGTGTTGGAAGTGCCTGTTATCATGATGGTTCTAGAATCGGCAGGAGTGTTGTGGATCTCGTCGGGACATGAGAAACGCCGGGATTTCTGATGCAATACCTCGTCTAGATTCATCTAAGAAATTCTAGAAATCTCGCGAGTCTGTGACGCTCGACGTAGGCTCCGCTCCCTGAGTGCCGTATAAATACGACGAACGAACTTTGGAGAGCAGAGATCGTGAGAGAGAGATTTCCAGTTAGTCACAGAGAGATATCCTCATTTAGAGCCACTGGTCATAATATCAGTGAGAGATCAGCAGCAGAGATCGTCAGAGAGAGACCAGAGACGAAGGAAGGACCGACGAAGGATTAAAAGAAGAGTTGTTCGAGAGTTGGTTGGATATTGGTCTAGTCGTCTTCAGGAGTGGACGGCCGTGTTTTCTCGACGTCGAACAGACTTCAGAGAAGAAAAGGTCCTGCTACAGGTTTTGGGGAGTTCCTGCCTTTCAAGTAGACTAGTTTCTGCAATACGGAGTCAAGAGGACGACTGCAATTGCCGCTCTACATTTATGAAGCCAGGGCTTCGAATTGCCAAATTGACTAGCAAGTATTTGAATTGCCTCACTGTTCCCCCAGTTCATGCTGTGTAAGATTCTATCTTTTTTATGTAAATTTGAGATACCATTCTGCATTTACCTATGTTAGTAAGCTTGTAAATAAACCTTTGTTGTGTTAGTGTTTCTTTCTATATTCGTATCCCCAGTTTCAACTGTTGGTGTTGAAATATTTTTTTTTTTATTCATTTCATGTCGAACCTGAAACGGACCTCTCTCAGAGGCCGTAACACTGTGTCGACCCTTTCCAGGATATTTCGACACCGTAACATTGTCTCTGAGATCTCAGAGTCCGTATCTGGCAATTTCGTTCTTTAGAACCCTGTTTGAAAAAGGTCTGGCTGCTAGTACCATTACTACAACTAAATCTGCCATAAGGAAGATTTTTCATCTTGGCTTTAATATTGATTTCACAGATTCGTACTTCTCATCTATCCCTCGAGCATGTGCCCATCTGAGACCAGTGGACCGCCTCACACGGTCTCCTGGTTTTTAAACGATGTACTCAAGTTAGCTTCAGACACTGATAATGATTCATGCTTATATATAACCCTTCTCAGGAAAACATTATTCTTAATGAGTCTGGCTTCAGGTGCCAGAATATCTGAACTGTCGGCTCTCTCTAGAGACCCAAATCACATTGATTTCCTCCTGTTGGGTGAAGTTCTACTATCCTCAGATTGGAAATTCTTGGCCAAGAATGAAGACCCACAAAACAGGGGGGCTCCATGGAAGATTATACCTCTCACACAGGACTCATCATTGTGTCCTATTGTCACACTAAAATCTTATCTGGCCAGAACTTCTGAAAAGTCTTCAGGTCCTCTTTTTATTAGAGAGAAAGAAGGAACCATTCCCTTAAAAGGAATCAGACAACAAATCCTTTATTTTATTAAACAAGCCAATCCGGATTCAGTTCCTCACGTCCATGATATCCGGGCATTGGCTACCTCAATTAACTATTTTCACAATATGAACTTCGAGGATCTTAAGAAATATATGGGTTGGAAATCTCCGGCAGTATTTAGACGCCACTATCTCAAGAATTTAGAGGCCCTTAAATTTTCAACAGTGGCTGCAAGGAGCATCGTCTCCCCTGATATGGCCTAGTCTTAGAACTCTTATTTCCTATTCCTTTATCCCTCTTACGCCGATTGGACGTATTATACGTCGAGATAAATTGTCTGTCAGGTGCCGATTGGACGTATCGTACGTCGACATAGAAAAGTTTTTTTTAAATTCGCGGAAAAATACTTATAGGCCTACCAGCCAAAAACTTTTGAATCACGCGCCTTGGGGGATGCTGGGAGTTCACGGATCAAGGTGTTGTTTTGTTTAGAAGCGTGACCCAAGTGCGCATGCGCGAAATGCCTCCTTCTCACATCAGCCAGCATAAGCGACGCGTCGTTCGAGAGCGATCTTTTACTGCAATCGTGTTTTGCCGAACTTGTGCGGGAGTTTGAATATTTGTGGTGCTACAGGACATTCATAGAGATGTCTCAATGATGTATGGAACGCGAAAGCCACGTTTTACCCGTCGGAAGGGATCATGTAAGACATATTTTGGACTTGGATGCTGGCGAGGGACCCAGCACCCAAGATGACCTCGCGCCTCAACGCCGTTCTGTGCCACCACGTGTGGACAAAAGTGCTTCAGGATCACAACGTGTGTCTCGTGTGCTTTTAGTAACCCCTAGGAAGCATCAGGGTGTCCTTAAGGGCATTCGTAGGCATTTGGGAGGCCTCCAACCAAGGGACATTGATGCATACTTATCTGAGCTTGATTGGGAGTATGTTGCAAGTCCTCATTTTGATGGCGGTTGGTCATCTAGTGATGAGGACATCAGTCCCGATGTCAGTGATGATGAATATTTGCCCCCAATGTCCGTTCGAGGCTCACATCCCGAAAGTGAGCTCGAATTTAGTGGTTTTAGTGCCTATGAGGATGAGAATATAGGGTCTAGTTTTGTTGCCGATGACGATACAGAAAGCGAGGGCCTAAATGAGGGAGATGGGCCAGTGGGGGGGTTTCGTGTGCAAAATCGTGCCCATGAGTGTGCCTGCGCCCGTGCGCGTGCGCGCACACGGGCACGTAGAACCTTGGAGCGTCGTGCCAGCCAAGGTGAAGGTTGGTCGTCCGAGAGCGACAAAGGGTGGACGGAGGACCCCACCCCACCTAGCATGCACCCATTCATGGCAACACCTGGGCTCACCATACCTGTTCCTCTCACTGCTCTGGGGTTCATTCAGCTGTTCCTTACGCGGAAATTGCTGGAGTACCTGGTAGCAGAGACGGCGGACTAAGCTCGATACTGCCGTGATGAACTCCGCACGACATTGTCATTTCGCTGGCAGGGCTGCAACCTCACCGACATGGCGCATTTTGTGGGGCTCCACATTTTTTTTTGGATTGATGCCTGCTGCCGACATCAGGCAATATTGGAGGCAGAATTTTTTTTTAGGTACGCCCAATGTGCCCGGCGTTATGACCCGTGATACTTTCCTGACGTTGGACAGATATTTCAACGCCTTTAACCGAAGGGCCATACCCCGGAAGAACTCCGATTGCCTCATCTTAGTCCGCCCAGTGTTGGAATACATTCGTGAACGATGCAAAATTCTCGTGGTTCCTGGAAAGAACCTTTCTTTGGATGAGGGGATGATGCCTTACAAAGGACGTATAAGCATTAAAGTGTATAACCCCAAGAAGCCGAAGAAATGAGTGAAATTTTTTTTTATTACCGAGTCCAACACTGGATACATCGTGGACTTCTTAGTGTATTCCGGGGTCTTCTCCACGATGTGTGACACTGTTTTCAGGCTTGTGGATTATTTCCGTAACCAGGGACACCACCTGTTTATGGATAATTATTATAACTAGGTATCCCTGGCCCAGGAACTGTATGAAGCAGGTATTCACGTTAGTGAATACCTTCATTTTGAAACAAATTCGAAGTCTCTAGCACAATATTTAGATTTATGGTGAATTTTTGAAAAAAACTTTTTTCTTCCCTCCGCGCGCCGATTCTCCGCCTCAAATCTCCAAAATGCGTACATCGCAATCTCCTAATATTTGCTCCCTTTCATATTAGGCGTTTCACAGAGTTTTATATATGAAAATGTGCGCAATTTCATGTAGAATACAACAAAAAATATTTGAAGGTTGTAGCTTTTCTCATTTTTGAAATATTTGCATATAAAAAAAATATATATAAAAATTTTGACATTCGGTCAACTTTAGTCCGAAATGGTCAAAAACTGCAATTGTTAACTAAAAATCTTACAGTATAGTAATATACAATCATTCGTCTTTTTTTTAAACAAATTCGAAGTCTCTAGAACAATATTTAGATTTATGGTGAATTTTTGAAAAAAAACATTTTTTTTACGTCCGCGTGTTACGAATTCATGCATCATTTTGTGATAATATTTTCTCTGTGTTGCTTTGATCGTTTTACAATGTGTTATATACCAAAATGATCGCAATTTAGTGTACAATACAACGAAAAAAAATAACTCTTTAGCTTTAACCGTTTTGCTCAAAGTGAGATTTGAATACAGTTATATATGAAATTTTGTTTTCGCGCTATCATGTATCGCATTATTTATATATGATAATGATATTTTTTAAATTTCTGATGGTTGCATACTAAACTTCAGGCAATGACAAAAAAAGGAGCCAAAAATGAACTCTTAATCTTGAAAACTAAGCGCGCTGTGATTTTTTGAAAAAAAAAAATTTCCACTTCCGCGCTCACTCCGAGACCCCCTTGGCATACAGGAGACTATTTTTATTATACCCCTTTGGCGTAAGAGGGTTATTCTGCTATAAAATTTTTCCCTTGATACTCACTCTTTCCTACCTGCCTATCTCCCTCAGGTTCTGGGCTGGTTTGCTTATCAATCCATTGCCAGACATGTACATAGTTTATATTTGTCATTTTTGTATTCCTTACCTGTTGTTTTCCCAGGATAGTATGGATCTGGTCATATTTGTTCCTCCTTTTTTACCATTGTGTATTGTTACTTTACATTGGTTATTAAAACTTAATTTTAAGAGAACATTTTATTTTTATTTTTCCTTGTATCTTTTGATTTTTGTATCTTCCAAGCTTGTATGGCCATTCTCTGATACTATTTCACCGGCTGACACAGGTCGAGCCCAGAAAATTATTTTGACAAAGGAAAAAACTATTTCTGGGGGAAGACCTGTGTTGCCCGGTGAACCCATTCCTTTCTTTTCCTGGTCCCCACCCTGTAGTCAGCCCAAGCTTGGGTGCGTAATCCAGGAATGAAGCCCTCGGGCGGGAGTTGTAGTAGTAGTGAGCGGAAGGTAGATGTTGTAGTCCTTGTAACGGCACCTGCCTAGAGAGGGGTTTTGAAGGGAATCTTCTAATTGGCAGAAAACCTGTAGTAGTGGCTTCCACTCGCCCCTGTGCTTATACCGACGCCCTATAGGTGATCGAGCTGAGGGTAGTAACTTCAGCATTCCATTTAGCTTTTTCTCTGGTATATTTAGCATCTATTTATACCTAGAAATGCGTGCTACAGAAGCATTTCACCGGGCGACACAGGTCTTCCCCCAGAAATAGATTTTTCCTTTGTCAAAATCCTTTTATGAAAGTGTATGAAAGGGTAATGAAGAAAAATATTATGAAACATTTAATAAAAAATAATTTGTTTAATATAGGTCAACATGGTTTCGTACCCAGAAAAAGTACACAAACCCAACTGTTAGTCCACCGTGAGAACATATACAAAAATATGATAAACGGAAAAGAAACAGATGTGGTTTATCTAGACTGCAAAAGCTTTTGACAAGGTAGACCATAATATATTAGCGAAGAAAATTAGAAAACATAATATAGTGGATAAAGTAGGAAGATGGTTAAAAGAAATTTTACACAACAGAAAACAGATAGTTATTGCAAACGATGAGAAATCGGATGAAGCTAAGGTAATATCCGGTGTGCCACAAGGTACGGTGTTAGCTGCATTACTGTTTGTTATTATGATTGCAGACATAGACAGTAATGTTAAGGACTTGGTAGTGAGTAGTTTCGCCGATGACACGAATAAGTAGAGAAATTACTTGTGATGAAGATAGGAACGCGCTACAAAGAGACCTTAACAAAGTATATGATTGGGCAGAGGTAAATAGGATGGTATTTAACTGATAAATTTGAATCAATAAATTATGGAGACAGAGAAGGAAAGCTATATGCATATAGGGGACCTAATAATGAGACAATCACAAATAAGGAAGCAGTTAAAGACCTTGGTGTGATGATGAATAGGAACATGTTATGCAATGATCAAATAGCAATTCTGTTGGCAAAATGTAAAGCAAAAATGGTAATGTTGTTACGGCACTTCAAAACTAGAAAAGCTGAACACATGATTATGCTTTATAAAACATATGTTCGTAGTCCACTTGAATATTGCAATATGATATGGTACCCACACTATCAAAAGGATATTGCACAAATAGAGAGTGTACAAAGGTCCTTTACAGCTAGAATAGAAATAGTTAAGGACCTTGACTACTGGGAAAGTCTACAATCCTTAAAATTATATAGTCTAGAAAGGAGAAGAGAATGCTACATGATAATTCAGGCATGGAAACAGATAGAAGGAATAGCTGAAAAACATCATGGAGCTAAAAATATCAGAAAGAGCAAGCAGAGGTAGATTAATAGTGCCCAAAACTATACCAGGAAAAATAAGGAAATCACACAGGACATTAATCCACTATGCACCAGCATCGATAATGCAGCGTCTATTCAATGCGTTGCCAGCTCATGTGAGGAATATACCAGGAGTGAGTGTAGATGTGTTTAAGAATAAGCTCGACAAATATCTAAGCTGCATCCCAGACCATCCAAGATTGGAAGATGCAAAATATACCGGAAGATGTACTAGCAACTCTCTGGTAGACATTAGAGGTGCCTCACACTGAGGGACCTGGGGCAACCCGAACAAGATTTAAGGTCTCTCTCTCTCTCTCTCTCTCTCTCTCTCTCTCTCTCTCTCCTCTCTCTCTCTCTCTCTCAAAATGGAAAACCAGACACATACCTTCCCCATACTATCTTAACAACAAAAATAAACTTAAAACACAATATAGCGAATACACAAAACATCCAAACCCTTCCTATTGCCTCCAACGAACACAAACCACCTAACAAGACAACAACCAAAACAACCAGCCACTCTCTCTCTCTCCTCTTCATCTCTCATCTCTCTCTCTCGTCTCTCTCTCTCTCCGCTCTTCTCCCTCCTCTCATCTCTCTCTCTCAAGCAACCCTTGAGAATGTTGTCAAATGCAATCACTACATCACTCCTCCATATGAGGAGATCAATGAGTAAACTTTATCAGGCTAGGTGGGTTATGTACCATAACTGGTGGGGCATAGCATTTCTCGTCCGACGATTGCTAAAGTGGCAGATTTCCTCTTATTCTTGAGGAAGGAAAATAACTTATGTATTTAACGATTGCTGGTTACAGGTCGATGCTCAATAGCACTTTCAGATTTCACCTGCCAAAACTTGCACCCAGTATGATTTTACACAATCTTTTAAGATCCTTTAGGATAGAACAACCGGTTATTCCGCTTCGGGCCTCCTCGTGGGGTTTACTGGCTGTGTTAAAACTGTTGAGTTCGTTGGCTGTCCAACCTTTTAGAAGCGATATCGTTAAGAGAGTTAACTAAGAAGGTGTTGTTTATAACTCACGACGGCAAGGAGGATTGGGGAGATTCAAGCAGTGGCAAGGACGGTATCTTTTTTGGGGCAGGATGTTTTTCTCATATTTGCCAGAATTTGTGGCAAAGTCGAAGTCGGAAATGAATCCCCTTCCGAAAGCATTTAAAGTTTCATCATTAGAGGATTTCATAGGAGGCGACGAGTCGGAAATGGGGGTGCGTCCCGTGTGAACTCTCAAAGTCTATTTGTCCCGCACAGGAAAACTTTTACCTCATCCTTGGACCTTATTTGTTTCTCCTAGGAATCCATCTCACCCAATTTCCAAAAATGCTATTAGTTTCTTTTTTCGAGAAGTTATCACTCAGGCATTGGATGGTTTTTTATCCTTTTCAGAGTCTTCTAGTTGTTCTTTACATCCAAGAGCGCACAGTATCAGGGGGATGGCTACTTCTTTGGCTTTCTTAAGGAATTTTTCAGTGTCGGCAATCTTAGAGGCGGCTACTTAGAAATCAGTGTCGGTTTTCACGTCTTTATCCAAGGGATATCCAGTTTTCTTCAATATTAGTGGTAGTTTAAGATCCCGTACAGTCTCTATAGCTTAGGATTCATTTTAAGTGTTCTCTTATGTCCTGGAAGCTAGGCAGATCCCAATTGTCTAGTGGGAACGTTCAACTCTTGGGCAGTCTTCTATGTCAGTGAACAGCTGAGAACTCGAAGGACCGGCTCACTCAATTTCTCCTCCAAACATGTGAGGCTAGATAGCCACATGGGAGGCAGTTATGACTGAGACGAGACCTTAGATAGGAGACTTGGCATTGATGTACTCTCTCCGCAAGCATCCTCACCTACCGAGTCCGACAACCATGTGAAGTTACATACTTGTACGCATGGTGGGTTGATATTGAGTTACTTGCTTATGTTCCGTTATCAGGTCTGGCTGAATTAGATTGATCCCACCTCCAATTAAGTGTTGTTAATTGGGCTAATTCAGGTGTTCAGGGAGTGTATTGCAATATAAAGTTTTCATAATAAAACTAATATTGTAATACTTACCTGAACACCTGAATGATTCCCACCCCCTCCCCTCTTCAATTTTGATAGTGAATAACTCAATTGAGGAGGTAGGCCTCTAGTGGCCAATATTTGCAGCAGCGTTGCCATAGGTAACTCAGTGGACAAATTTTACCTGCAGCATTGGTAGCGCTGACAGTTAAATATCCACTTTGTGAAAAAATTTGTGGGGATGTAGTTCGGACTGATCAGTGACCAGGGCTAATTCAGGTGTTCAGGTAAGTTTTACAATATTAGTTTAATTATGAAAACTTCATATTTTTGGTGATTTTGACACTAGAGAAACCCCATAAAACTGGATCAGCGAAAACCGGAGATTGCCTGTAACTGAATACAGGCAGTTCCCGGTTATCGGGAGACTCGGTTATCGGCGATGCGGTTTTATAGCATTGGTCTAGCACCATAAAATTGGCGATTTATGGCACCATAACAGGCTGAGTTCCAGTTATTGGCGCCATAAGGGTGCTTATGGTGTCATAAGGGTGCTTATGGTACCATAAGGCTGCTTATGGCACCGACAACTGGGAACAGAACCCCTGCTGATAACTGGGGACTGCCTGTAATTTAACCCATTTTATAAACTTGGATGTGTATTGTTTTCAATATTACTTACAAAAATGAGATTTTGATTTCAAAATAAAATATCATTAGCAGTTTAATAAATGTATAATGTTCCTACTTTTTTCATATTTTATTTATATATAGAATTCATATTTTTATATTATCAGCTAAATTGCAATTTTAATGTACAGTGGAACCTTGACATACGAAAGTCCCAACTTATGAAAAATTCAAGTTACGAAAGCAAATACAAAGATTTTTTTGCCTCTGCATACGAAAATAATTCAGGTTATGAAAGGGTGTTACTGTAAAGTCCCGAGATTCGCCTGGACCACCGAGAACAATTTTAAAACTCGCGCACCGCCACCTGAGTAGACTCGCCACCATCCTTCCGCTCTCCCATTGGTTCCTGATGCTAGTCACCGCTGTAAGATCCTGCCCTCCTGTTGGTCAGCATCTCTCCCATCGTGCATCTATGTAAAGGCGTCCTTCGGCCACTCCGTAGCAGCATCGTTATCGTACGCACGCGGAATTTGTTCGTTCACATATAGTGATTTCGATTTGTACTTTATCGTGTTGTGTGAGAACTTAATTAGTACATAACTTAATAACGTATAGTTATGGGTCCCAAGAAAGTTGCTGAAGTTCACGGAAAGAAGAGGGTGCTTTCTATGGAGACAAAAATGAAGATTATCAAGAAGTACGAGGCTGGCATGCGGTTGAGTTTGATTGCTAAGGAATACGGCTGAAATCCGTGGACGATAGGCGCCATCCTTAAGCAGAGGGAAGCCATCAAAGCAGCTACACCTTCCAAGGGCATGACTATTTTGTCCAACAAGAGGAGCCACGTTCATGATGAGATGAAGAGGCCTGCTTCTTGTATGGATAAAAGACAAAGAAATCGCTGGCGATACGATAACTAAAACGGCAATCTGCCACAAGGCCAGCTCTATTTTTGGCGATTTGATTGCCCAGGCCGAAGACGACGGAGGAGAAGGGACATCAAAAAGTGGCCGAAGACTTTATTAAGACGTTCGACGAGATTACGACCAACGAAGGCTACAGTTCTCAGCAAGTCTTCAACTGTGATGAGACTGGCCTTTTTTGGAAAAAAAGCCTCTTGGATGTACATCATGGAGGAAGAGAAGAAGCTACCCGGGTATAAGCCTATGAAAGATGGGCTTACACTCGCAATTTGTTCGAACGCCAGTGGGGATTGTAAGGTCAAGCCCCTACTTGTGTATCATTCCGAGACTCCTCGAGCCTTCAAGGCCCACAAAGTGCTAAAGGAGAAGCTTCCAGTGATGTGGAGGGCTAATGCGAAAGCCTGGGTAACAAGACAGCGAAGAAATTCTTGGAAGAGAAGCGACTCCCTCTGAAATGTCTGCTGGTGTTGGACAATGGCCCTGCTCACCCTCCTGGCCTCGAGGAAGATATCCTAGCGGAGTATTCTTTTATCAAGGTTCTTTATCTTCCGCCTAACACTACCCCTCTCCTCCAGCCCATGGACCAGCAAGTGATATCAAACTTCAAGAAGCTGTATACGAAACATCTTTTCAAGAGATGTTTCAACATCACCTATACCACAAACCTTACCTTTTGTGAATTTTGGAAGGAGCATTTCAATGTTGTCATATGTATCCGACTCATCGATCAAGCTTGGCAGGAGGTTTCGAGGTGAACCTTAAATTCTTCGTGGAGGAAACTCTGGCCTGATGCTGTATCCGCCCGAGACTTTGCGGGATTCAATGTGGGCGAAGCTGATGCAGATTCAGAAACAGTTGACGATCCTGAAACTGTTTCGCAACCAGATCTTGACGAGATCGTTGCACTCGGCAAGTCCATAGGGCTGGTCATCAACGAGGACGACATCAATGACCTTCTCGGGGAGCACCAAGAGGAGCGTACGACGGATGCCCTGAAGGAGCTGGAGGCCATGCAACTTAACATTGTTCAAGAAGAGTTCTGTAGCAGCAGCGAGGAGGAGGGGGAGGACCCTATGACAATGGCAGAAATTAAGGATGCTCTAGCTGCTTTTCATAAGGTGCAATCATTTGTAGAAAAGAGACACCCTCATGACGTCCTCTGGGGTTCTTAAAATGTTGATTAATTCATATTCTAGCCTCTGGCTTCTCCCCACCCCCTCAAGAGCGTGTTCGTGCCCCTCTGTGCGTATTCTTTATCGTGTATTGTATATGTGCTTTTTGTTGGGCTACTAGCTAGCCTATTGTATTTATCATTGTAGAGGAGTGAGTCCTCTCTCTCACTCTGCCGATGCGAGGCATGCATGCGTTATTGTTTTAATGCGAACCAGATAGGTACTTGATTTTATGCACGTTTATGATTTTCATATCACTGAGAGGTTGGAAGAGTTGCTTTCCTCCCCTGGCTTACCCGACCAGGCCTAGACTAGGTTTTGGAAGGTAGGCCAGGTGCCCCTACCCCTATACCCCTTAGGCCTCTTCCCCCGTCCACGCTACGGTGCTAGCGGGGAGGATATCAAGGATAGAGAGTCTCTCTCTTGTCATATTGTTGGACCTATCCTCCCTACCTGACCAGATCAAAATTTCTATTTTGGAGGGTTTGTTTGAGTGCCCACCGTCCATGCCATGACGTCCTTGGAGGTTTATCTGGCCTACCTGACCAGATCCATAGTGATCTTGGAGGGTTAGGCTAGATCCATACTGGGTATTCTCCTTACACCTTATGTCCCTCTTGCAACTCTTCCATGATGCCTCATTATTGTATTGTAGTATTGTATTGTATTATTATATTGTTAATTTGGGTGGTCTGGTATGTATATCGCCTTGGCGTAGCCTCCTTTTGGATAACAGTTGGCTTACTGCCTCCTGCCCCCCCTTTAGTAGTAGGCTATGACCTCCCGTTTGAGAGTGATCACCGATCGGTCGCTGTACCAATCATGACGGGCCATGGGCCCAGTCGGTCTACTACCCCCGTAGTAGTAGGCTACACAGCCTCCAGTAGGTGCCCCCCCCCCCCACACACACACAAACACCCCCCCCACTCCTCAGCTCAGCTCTGCCTGACGCTGTCTTGTAGCTCGCGGTGCTAGTAATCTTACCGATGAACGGCCGCTAGAGCTTTCTCGTTCAAGTGGGGGAGGTAGGGGTCGGAGCGGTAGGGTTACTGGTATTATGTCTCTGAGTGGATAGCTCCGCCGGCTTGATAGTGGTCTAGTATCACACCAGCCAGCGGGCAGTGCACCGGATTGTACATTTATACTGCTCCACCGCTCGGTTGTCTCTTCTCCCCGTTGTCCCCGCCTTCTATGGATTTGGGCTGGGAGTTACGCTCCCCCCCTAGATGCGTTCAGGTTCAGGTATAGGATTTACCTTTTCCTGTTCTGCTCATTTCAGCCCGTTTCTGTCGGCATTACTTATGACAACGAGAATATGAGACTTCGAGTAGGCTAAGCTTTTTAGTGATTACTCCTTGTTACCAGATATATATATATTTATATATATAAAATCTGTAGTTATCTCCAGACCTTTAAGGTTCCGACGTAGTGTGACTCACCATCACACTCGGCACCGGAGTTATTGTACTAAGTCTCCGCAGCTCAGTTTCCATTCTCTCGTGTCGTTCCCCACTCCGGTGGGGACAGTAGATGATTCAGGTATACGACTACGACAATTCGTAGCCTTCTGATTCAGTTCGACCGGACTAGAGATTAGGTCCTTCCTTCTCTCCGGTCCGGAGTGTCTCAGACCCCATACACTGGACTTACCTCTACCTTCCTGAGGACGGAATCCGGAGCAGGCGAAAACACCCAGAGCTTTTTTTTTATTCATTCAGTGAGTTGAAATCATTTTAGTGAGTAAGTCTTGAACCAATATCTAGGTTAAGGTGCATGCTCCCGCCGGAGTTAACTCCGGTGCTTTGCGTTAATACTCATAAGAATTTTTTCAACTTACAGATGGTCCGTTGCCAAGCGGAAGGGTGCTCTGCTACCCTTATCAAGTCCTGCGGCCATGTAGTCTGCCGGTCGCATGCCAACTGCGCCATGCAACTTGATGACTACATGGTCTGGCACCCTGACGCATGTACTGTCTACTACGACATGGTGTCAATTCTCTCTGATGAGAAAGTAAGTATCCTTACTTCGTCATTTTCATGGAATTTCTGTTGCAATAACTCAAGAAATTTCTTACAGATACTATTCCCCGAGTGGGATGTCAATTTGATTCCCTCTCTTACAGGCTACCTTGGCCCTCCAGCATGAGTCAAGGGTGGCTCTCAGGAGTCGGGTGGGGGGTTTTGGAAAGAACGCGGCAGCTGGACAGCCTTACTTCCTGTCTGAGGATCTGTGCTCCCTGCTGTACCCGGGGGCCACGGCGATGACAGCTGTTCTGGCGCACATTGCCAACTCCATCATTGAGTCCATCAGACTTGCGACGCTGCCCATCCCGGAGGACCAAGAGTGCGATTTGGTGGCGGAAGAGGTGGCGGCCATCAGCCTCCACCGCGAACCGATGGCCACCGAGGAGGAGGTAGGTGGGGAGGTAGGTGAGGCAGGTAATCTCTTAAGTCCCACTCCTTCTTCTTTCTCTTCTTTCCAGGGCTTCTCTAAGTCCGGCCCTGCTTGGGAAAGATCGGTGTCGGTCATTCCCAAGGTTAAAACAGTAAAATCGAGATCCCTTCCAAAGGGATCTAAACCGTCTCCGACAGCTGCGACTAAGTCGTCTTCGACCCCGAAGCCGTCAACCTCTGCTATCAAGTCGCCTTCCGTTAAAGCTTCTTCCCCGCCTAAGGAGTCAAGAGCCAAGTCCTCCAAGTCCAAGATGACGGAGTCTGGATTTGATCAGGAGGCATTCGCTAACCTTCTAATGTCGAAGGTTAGGGAAGTGGTTGATGAGAGGCTTGAGTCGATACGATTCGCCTCGGGCACGGATACCTCAGGCCAGACAATAACGTCCCTGACCGAGAGGATCAGAGCCCAGGAGGAAATGATGACCGGATTCCTCCAATCCGGAACCATGGCTCTGACCATGACAGTTCCGGATGTGTCAAAGCTGCCGCCATTTAAGAATAACAACCCGTGGCGGTTGGCATTACATGCCCCATTCTCAGATGGGAAGTTGACGATCGAAGGTTGCGGAACCCGCCCGGTAGAGGATTTTGAGTTCTTCCCGGAGGGTCTCCAATTCCCATTCCCCGGATTCGTCAGGCTAGCAGAACATGCGCTAGTCAAAGTAGATAAGGTCCCGAAGGAGACAGTGATCTTCCCTAGGGACCAAGCTCAAGCTGTATGGGTTCGCACCCATACAGCGGAACTAACCATGCAAGCTGCGGCGGAGGATAAACCCTTACCAGCTCTAAAAGAGACAGAGGCTACCTCTCTACTCTTCCTGCAGATGTGGAGTTTTGGAATGACGCTCCGGCTATGTTTACGGCAGGTAAACTCGACCCGGATTGTGCCTCCACCCTGTTTGCAGAGAAGCTACCCAGGATTCCGGACTACTTGGTCAAAGCGGAATTCGAGGCAAGATCTAGATTGGGAAGGTCGATCAACTCAGTCACTGCGGCGGAGTTGGTCGCCTCAACCTTCACTGATGAACAGTTGTTCTGGGTCCTCACGAAAGCTCTGTTACAGACTTTCCAAGTGGACCTGTATGAATTCATTATGGCGAGACGAGCCTGCAGGAAGTACGTCTTGGCGAGTGCCTCTATAAGGCACGAACCTAACAGACTCATAAAGTCTTCAATATGGGGCGAAAATCTGTTCCTGAAAGACGAAGTTAACAACGTCTTTCATGAGGCAGCCAGAGCCAACCAGAGTCTTCGGGTCCGTTGGGGACTTCCTTTCAAAAGGAAGTTTGATGGCCCCGGACACCGATCCAGACCTAGGAAGAGGCCAAGGAAATTCCATCCTTACCAGACCTCTCACCCTCAGGCGGTTGTTCAAGCGGTTCCAGTCTCTCAGGTCGGTAAGCCTTCGACATCAAAGGCTCAACCGCAGCAGCAGTTTGTTCTGGTGCAAACTCCGCCGGCTCAGCAACCTTCATCCTCAACAGCCCTAGTAACCTCCCCAGCCTTCAACCCCTCCTACGAGTCGCGAGGCGCATTTCGCGGCTACAGTAGGCATGCCGGAAGTAGCAGAGCCAGAGGTGGCGTCTGGCAATGTGGCGGAGCAAGAGGTAGAGGCTTCAGAGGAGGCAGAGGTAGCAGACCTGCAGCCAACCAGTGAGAGCCCACAGGTGGGAGGGAGATTATATCTCTTCCGGGACCATTGGACCTTCAGTCCATGGGCCCACAGTATAGTCTCGAAAGGTCTAGGGTGGAAATGAGAGAAAGGGGCCCCCTCCACCAATCAGTTTTCACCAGACTCCGACAACGGACCTTCTAGACTATGCCAAAGATCTCGTGCAGAAGAAGGCTATAAAGAAAGTAAAACGCATAAAGTTTCAAGGACGTCTGTTCAGTGTGCCAAAAAAGGACTCTGACAAAAGAAGAGTGATTCTGGACTTGTCCCCGTCTCAACTCATACATTCAATGCGACAGATTTCGCATGCTGACCGTCTCGCAGGTCAGACCTTACTTCCCCGTGGGGCCGTCACCACCTCTATAGATCTTACAGACGCTTACTATCATGTTCCGATAGCAAGGAACTTCTCTCCGTACCTAGGCTTCAAACTAGGAAAGCAAGCTTACTCATTCAGAGTCATGCCGTTCGGGCTCAACATTGCGCCCAGGGTATTCACCTAATTAGGCGATACAATAGTTCAAGAGCTAAGAACTCAAGGGGTAATTTTAGAGCCTATCTAGACGACTGGCTCATTTGGGCAGTCAGCGACGATGAGTGTCTCAAAGCAACAGCCAAGGTGATAAAATTCTTGGAATTTCTGGGTTTCCAGATAAACAAGGAAAAATCTCAGCTCATTCCGGCTTCCCGCTTTCAATGGCTGGGAATCCAATGGGACCTAAACAAGCACAAACTATCTCTCCCATCCAAGAAGGTCACGGAGATAGCGAAGGCTACGAGACAGTTCCTCAAGAACAAAAAGGCTTCTCGGCGTACCCAAGAGAGAATCCAAGGTTCGCTACAGTTTGCGTCGGTAACGGACGTCCTATTGAAAGCCAGACTGAAGGATATCAATCGAGTTTGGAGGAAGAGAGCCAACGTCAATCTCCTTTATCCCTTAATACTCTCTCCTTCCTACTTGCCTCATTCGTATTCCCTGCCAACCCTCCCTCTTCCGGGCAGGGCTGGTTTATTTGCCATTCCGTCACTGGAACTTGTTGTATATAGCTATGAGACCATATTGGTATCACTTACCTGTTCTGTAAATACTTCCTTGTATATTGCTTCAGATACCATTCCATTATATTGTTTTGTTATTACTAGTTTTAAGCTCTAGTTTAAGTCCTAATTTTAATTAGTCAGTTAAGTTGTCCGTCTTATTACGGCTCATTAAATTTGTTCTTTGGTGAACCTTAGGTTTCATTATCCCTTTTATATAATTTGTTTTGTATCTGGTAAGCTTGGATGGCAATTCTCTGATACTTTTCACCGGCAGACACAGGTCGAACCCAGAAAAGGGATTTTGACAAAGGAAAAATCTATTTCTTGGGGAAGACCTGTGTCGCCCGGTGAACCCGTCCCTCTTTCTTTCCCCACCCTTTAGCCAGTCCAAGCTTGGGTGTCTATTCCAGGAATGAAGATGGCGGCGTGGTAGTAGTAGTAGTAGCGAGCGGAAGGTAAAGGGGGTAGCCTTTGTAACGGCTCTTGCCGTGGAAGGGACTTTGAAAGGAATCCTCTAATTGGCAGAAGTCCTGTGAGAAGTGGCTTCCACTTGCCCTAGTGCTTATACCGACGCCCTTGGGGGTGATCGAGCTGAAGGTAATAACTTCAGCATTCCATGCTAGTTTTTTCTCTGGTGTATTTAAGATCTATTTATACTTAGAAAAGAGAGCTAAAGGAACTTTTCACCGGGCGACACAGGTCTTCCCCCAGAAATAGATTTTTCCTTTGTCAAAATCCCTTTTCTTGTACCCTGTACACTAATAAACTTTATTTACAGGTAGTCACAGTTATGTTAGGTATTGAATGGTCCAAATTGTTTTATTTCATTGTTTATTGGTCAATTTAGCTTTAATATAAATTTTACTGGGGTGTTTTTGTAGGGCTTGGAACGAATTAGGCAATTTACATGTAAAATGTGGTTCAAGATACAAAAAAATCAGGTTACGAAGGCCGCTTTGGAATGGATTAATTTCGTATCCTGAGGTACTACTATATAATCAACAAACTGAAATTATTTAATTAGTATTAAATAAAAAAAATGAATATGTAGGGGTCATAAGTTACGAGGTCCCTTAGCTTAAACCATCTTTGGTCAAAGATTCATTTTTCTATCTCTTCCTGTGAAAAGACAAACTCGAGACTGCAAGTGCTTAGACATGCTGAAACAGAGGGTCAGTATAGATTGTTGAAGTTTTTTGTCATTTATTTAACATTTGGTCAATATTGTCTCTTCTCTGCATCAACTTAGAGAGCTAGAGGTGCCAACTTAGCACATTTGTGGCACCAACTTAGGGGGTTTGTGAGTTAGTGAGGGACAGTGTTGCTTCTAACTTGCAGTCAAACCCATTTCTGATGCTGCTGGCTAATGTTCTCATACATAGTATACTAACCCGATTTAGAAGAAGTGAGAACAATTATGGTCCTGTCTGTAGTAAATGCTTATGCTGCACAGGTTAAGGCAATAAGGGAGGATATATTGTTACAAGTCTTATTTTATAGGTCCTTGAATTATGGCGGGGGATCCATTCCAGCACCATGCCATGAGTTAGAGTTTCGCCTTTAATGGCGCTTAACTTGATACCTGTTCTTGCCGTTACTGTCGCCGTTGACACTGAAAAAGCGCCGTAGGATTGAATCAGCTGTAAGTCTGAGACTGACCACCTTTTGGGGATCAGTTCAGCCCTTAGGTTTTGGTAGATGGCTAATTGTAGGCTTGGGCTTCGAGAGATTTAGGAGCAGAACCTTAAGTGGTGGAGACACTGAAATTTATCATTCCTTTTAGGTTGAGCAAAACCTGAAGTGGTGGAGGCACTGAAGAAGACTTATGATTCCTTTTAGGTTACCCCACTGGTTTAATTTCCTTTGTCTTCTCCAGCAGAAGTGTCTCATTCTTTAGTAGGAGATTGTAAATTTGAGAGAATGAAATGGAACAGGCGGTAATTCACGGGGATTTGCCTTTTACTTTTTCCTAGCTTGATATTAAGACAAAATAATTTTATGTGTCTGTCCTCATACTTTTTGGTTTTTCCAGCTTGGTTTTAGTGACTTCAAAAGAACAATCAGTTTTTTTAGTTGAAGTGAGGGAGTTCCTTCAAGGTGTATTTACAGATAAGGTATCAGCATATGAGATTACAATTTACAGCTAATGTTCATTAAACTTGCAAATAATCCAGGACCATCATTGTCACCAGGTTCTGAAGGAGGGATGCTGACACCAAGGGTTGATCATTTTACATATTCTTAAGCCTATGTCCAGGTTTTGATTTTTCTCTAGGTTCTGTAACACAAAACAAGGAATTTTGACAAGTGTTGTTACACTTACATGCCCCTCAAAATGGTTAACACTGCACCCGAGCTTACAAGACATAAAGGCGGTGGAAAGCGCATCAAAGATGCCTAGTAGGTTTATACCTGGTCAGAAACTAAGTCAGAGGAAAGATTGCCTTTTTAAGTGAAATGAACAACATGGTATTGGGTTGATAGTTCCTCAGAAGGTTAATTTTTTGGTGAGTGAGGATTCAGGAAGAACAAAACTACCTACAGAGTGGTTGTTACATCATCATGTTTCACAGTTATTGTGGGATTAGAGGAGTGCTGATGTGTTGACTTACTAGCATGCAGATGAACAGGAACGACCAATTAATTGCTACTCCTTTCAGGGCCCCAGGCTTGAGCAATGGATTTGTTTCTTTAAGTTTGGCCTGATTCAGACTCTCAGACTTTCCCCTTCTGTTTACTCTAAGGAAGTACAGGCAGTCCCTTGTTATAGGCAGGGATTCTGATAGGACAGTGTGACGATTAGTGAAATTCAGTGATTTTCAGCGCCAATATCCGGATATTGGTGCTGATAACCGGAGATTGGCGCCTCTGTTAGGTATGCATCGGCACTAATACCTGATTATCGGCGTCAGTAACCAGAAATTGGCAAATATCAAAGCTGAAAATTGCCGGTTATCATCACTGGCCTTGTCCAGTGATGATAACTATATTGAGCAAATTTCAAATTTGAGAATTACTCAATGACTCCTTAGAGTTCTAGTAGCCTCAGAGCAAATGATTGACAGACTTTCTAGCTCTCTTGGTATGGAGGAGTTATGGAGTTCCATTTGACAACGTCTGTGTGAGAGAGAGAGAGAGAGAGAGAGAGAGAGAGAGAGAGAGTAATTGGTGGTTGGATGGTTAACGACTGTATTGGCTGTTGGTGAGTTCTGGCTGGGTTGTCTGCTGGTAGAGATCAGTTCTGTGTTTATGGTGAGTTTTCAGTCAGTCTTTGGTGAGAGCCTGTGATAGGTAGTAGTGTTGGAGGAGTTTATTGAAGGCATTGGAAGTTGATTGAGTTTTGTGTTTTATTTGGTGTTGTTAAGTTAGTGTTTTTGCTTAGAGTTGTTGTGCCTGTGCTGTTGTGATTTTTTGTGTTGTTTGTGCAGTGGTCTTTTGTTGTTGTATGTGAGGTTGTGTTCCTTGGTTGGTTGTTGTGTTGTTAGGTTGTTGTTATGTTCCTTGGTTGGTTGCTGTGTTGTTGAGTTGTGGTTGTGTTCCTTGATTGTTGTTGCGTTGTTGTTGTCCTTGGTTGTTGTGTTGTTGTTGAGTTGGGTTGTAGTCCTGGTTGTGTTGTTGTTGTTGTTGTGTGTGGTTCTTGGTTGTTGTTGTTGGTGTCCCAGTGACCTTAACCAGCGGACAGCACAGGATAGCCCGGAGTAACTGGATTGATTGGTAAGTACATGTGTTTTGAGAGTTTTTTGTTTTTTGTGTTTTGTTTTTGTATAGGTGTAGGTCAATTGTCCTGCTGTATTTTGTTGTGTAAAGAAGAAAGTGTGACTGAGGTTGGGTTTGGCAGCTAGATCGATAAGGTTAATGTGGGGAGGGTTTTGCCACTTGTTTTTTCCTAGCTTGTGATCCCGCCACATTATTTTTTGGCGCCTGAACAGGGACTGTTGGTACGGTAGCTGCAGGGCAGTTGGGGTATTGAGTTGTGTGATTGGTGGAGAAAGTGAGGCTGGAAGGGTTTAAGGAGATAGAGAGGCTGAAGGAGGAGCTGAGGTTGGCGAGGGAAGCTAAGGGAAGGTTGGAAGTGGAGAATGAGAGGTTGAGGGTAGAGTGTGAGGAGCAGAAGAGGGAGTTAGAGGAAATGAGAGGAATGCTAAGGAGTGTGAAAGTGGAAATGAAAGAAGAGGTGAAAGGAGCGGAAGAGAGAATG
Organism: Macrobrachium nipponense; assembly: GCF_015104395.2. Taxonomy (NCBI): domain Eukaryota; kingdom Metazoa; phylum Arthropoda; class Malacostraca; order Decapoda; family Palaemonidae; genus Macrobrachium; species Macrobrachium nipponense. The sequence continues at coordinate 65,394,588 of NC_061110.1, read as the reverse complement.
GTTGAGAAAATGGATGAAAAATTGCAGGTAATGATGAATGCAGTGCAAGTGATGATGCAGGAAATGATGAAGGAATTCGTGGGAGAGGGAGCTGTAGGAGGTAGGCCTACTGGGTCTTGAGACGGGCCAGGAGTGGTAAAGAAAGTGAGGGAGCGAGTGGATGAGAGTACGAGTGACGAAGGTGATTTGGTTGTGATAGGTAAGGGAAAGAAGGGGAAGACGCAGGATAAGGATAAACCTGAGGACAAGAATAAGAAGGGGGCTGAGGAAAAGAAGACTAAGGGAAAGAAGGTTAGTAAGGGTGACAGACAGGATGAGATTAGGACAGAATACATTGGGGAAAGGCCTGAGAGTGATTTGGATAGCAGTGAGTGGAAACAGGTAGGTAGAAAGAAGAAGGGTAAGAAGAGCGTAGTTAGGGGTATGGACGTGAGTATGGAAGTGGATTCGCTGTATTCGGAAGAGGGAAAGAGGGTCAGAATGGAAGTAGCGAAAGTGAGAGTGAGAGTAAGCAAGAGGTACGAAAGGCTGTGTATATGAGAGAGGTACCCCGATGTGCACAATATGAGGAATATGGTAGTAGGGACATAGGGGACTTTTTTAAAGAATATGAGAGGTATTGTGAGGCAAAGTATGGGGATAACAAGAGAGTCTGGGCAAGAGAGTTAGGTAGCTTTTTGATGGGATTCTTGTTGAGTATGTATGGGGTAATGATGAGTGTAGGAAATGTGCCGTATGAGAGTGTAAAAGCTAGGATTGTAGAACAGGCAAAGAGGATAAAGAGTAGCGTTAGATATAGGAGAAAGCAAGATTTTGAAGAGGCAAGAATGAATGTTGGTGAGTCGTTGTCGATGTATGTCTGTAGGTTAGAAACATTTGCCAGGAAAAAGTTTGGGGATGAAGGGATAAATGAGTGTAAGGAGTTAGTGCAAAAGTTGTTGGCGACTGTACCAGAGAGTGTATATGAGTTTATAAATCTGAAATATAAGGAGAAAATGCGATGGACGAATGAAAGGTTAACATGGAACGACATTTTAGAAATAGTAGAGGATTATGAGTTAGATAGGTGTATGAAAGAGAGTAGAAGTGTTAGTGTTAGGACTGAAGTAGCTGAGGTTGTACCAGAGTTTAGAAGCTATAGGGAGGCAGTTTTGGAAGGGCCGAGGCGAATGGCAGAGCGAGTGGTAGGTAGGAGCGTTAGGGCAAGTAATGTGAGTGTAGTTAGCACTAACAGAGATAGGAGTGCGAGTGTTGGAAGAGTAGGGTCAGTTAGTCGTGAGCGAGGAGATCAGTGTTATAGATGTGGTAAGCCAGGACACAGGAAGAATGAATGTCGTTGGGCGTTAGGAGTGTGCTTTGGGTGTGGGCAAACAGGGGATTTGGTGAGTGAGTGTAAGAAAGATAAGGATATTAAATGTTATAGGTGTGGACAGGTAGGGCATATAGCTAGTGGATGTCGGGGTACCCATATGAACATAGTTTGCGGCAACTGCGGGAAGAACGGGCATAATGCTAGGATGTGTAAAGAACAGCGTGTGAAATGTGTTGAATGTGGAATGGAAGGTCATGTGGCGAGTGTGTGTAGGTGAAAGAGGATGATTTAGGCTGGGAATTCGGGAAACTAAGTGAAAAGGGGATTCAGTTGGGTGGGTCCTCTAGTGTGCGGCAGTATGTTCAGGAGAATGTGATGAGTGGGTGGTGGAAAGTGAATAAATGTGAGCCAGTGTCAGTGAGCAAATGGGTCTGGAAGATTGGCACTTAGTGTTGGTTGAGTATGGAAGAAAGCAGAAGAGGGTTAGGAAAGGGAATGAAAGGGAGAAACGTGAACTGCATGAAAGAGGGGTTAGTGTTAGGGTAAAAATGGTGGATAAGGCGTGTAATACAGATGACTTTGAGGGAGGAATGATACATATAGCGTGTGTAGGTTTGAATTGTCAGGGTTTAGTGAAGTTTCACCAGGAAGGGAATCAGGTGGTAAGGATGTAGTTGGCAGTATGAACGAGTCTCTTCAGGAGTTTGGCAGGAGTGTAAATGAGCTAAGTGATTTGGTGGCAGCAGGAGTGTAAATGAGGTAAGTGATTTGGTGGCAGAGTTACGAGAGATGTTCGGACAAGAGTTGCAAGGGGTAGATGAGATAGTGAATGGGATTTGGGAGGATGGTAGTGAGGGAGATAGTGATGGTAGTCTGACTGGAAGTGGTCTGGGAGAAGTTGATGGCGTTGTAACTGAGAGTGTGTACGAGGGCCCTCAAACAAGATCCAGGGGACCTGCGTCCAAACATCCGTGGGTGTTGCAGAAGGCTATTTAGTGTGGGTGTTGTGAGTGAAAGGAGATGTTGTCAAATGGAATTGGGGAGGAAATATGGAGGAGTTATGGAGTTCCATTTGACAACGTCTCTGTGTGAGAGAGAGAGAGAGAGAGAGAGAGAGAGAGAGAGAGAGAGAGAGAGAGAGTAATTGGTGGTTGGATGGTTAACAACTGTATTGGCTGTTGGTGAGTTCTGGCTGGGTTGTCTGCTGGTAGAGATCAGAGTTCTGTGTTTTTGGTGAGTTTTCAGTCAGTCTTTGGTGAGAGCCTGTGATAGATAGTAGTGTTGGAGGAGTTTATTGAAGGCATTGGAAGTTGATTGAGTTTTGTGTTTTATTTGGTGTTGTTAAGTTAGTGTTTTTGCTTAGAGTTGTGCCTGTGCTATTGTGATTTTTTGTGTTGTTTGTGCAGTGGTCTTTTGTTGTTGTATGAGTTGTTGGGTTGTAGTCCTTGGTGTTGTTGTGTTGGGTTGTGGTGTTGTGGTTCTTGGTTGTTGTTGTTGGTGTTGTTGTTGTTGGTGTCCCAGTGACCTTAACCAGTGGACAGCACAGGATAGCCCGGAGTAACTGGATTGATTGGTAAGTACATGTGTTTTGAGAGTTTTTTGTTTTTTGTGTTTTGTTTTGTTTTGTTTTGTTTTTGTATAGGTGAAGGTCAGTTATCCTGCTGTATTTGTTGTGTAAAGAAGAAAGTGTGACTGAGGGTGGGTTTGGCAGCTGGATCGATTAGGTTAATGTGGGGAGGGTTTTGCCACTTGTTTTTTTTCTAGCTTGTGATCCCGCCACATTGGTAGATATGTCTGCTATTCTTCTATTAGAGAAAAATTGCCTCAGACTACAGAATTCCATGCACTTCCACTAACTTCTGCATCTCACACTAAACTCTTGGGGATGTTTGACAGTTTCCTACCAATAAGGGGATTTTCAAAGGTATCATGGATTCTGTCCTTGTAGACATTAAAGTTACTCTACTTTCTTAAATATACAGACAGTCTCCGGTTATCGGTGGGGGTTCCTATCTCGGCAGGGTGCTGATAAGCGAAAGCCACCATTAACCGAAGTTCTGCGATTTATGATGCTATGTTTTGGTTAATGGTGTCGATATCCAGTTATCGGCACCTTATGGCGCCGATAACCGAAACTTGCCCCATTATAGCACCATAAATTGCTGATTTTATGGCGCTAGACAAGTGTCATAAAACTGGATCACCATTAACTGAGTCTGCTGATAACCAGGGACTGCCTGTAGTAAGTTTTTCACTGTCTACTACTATCAACCTCAGCGTTCCATGTTTTCCTACGTATTGTGTAATGTGCTATTAGATCTGGCTTATGATCAGTGCCTCAAAGGGTTGAGATTAGTTGAGACTAAAGCCCCTACGACTCAGAATCCGTATCTCTCTGGTATTTAGATGCGGGTTTAGATTTTACCTGCAGATTTTTTGGGGGGCCTCTGGAATGAGTTCCATTGGACTATTTACTATGAATCTGTCTTTCATTTAGCATTATTGGCAATTAAAGGAGTAAATTTATGGTAAGTATTCTACTTAAGATTGTTGTAAAGGGAATGCAATTTTATCTTATTGCCTTAGAACTAAGAATTGTTAAGACTTAAGTTTTTACTGAGAGCTGTAGGTATTAAAATTTAACCTCTTTAGTGGGGAAGAAGAGGAAATGCTTCTCTGTCTTGTTGTGGCAGTTAAAACTTACTTAGGTTAAGCCTGGAAGATGCAGTTAACCTTTTGTTTTGTAGTTTTAGAAACCTTGAACAACTTTGTCTGAGGTTCAGCCTGGAGGAGACAAAGTTAACCTTTTTTTTTTGTGAGTTTAGAAAACTAAGATGTTTTTGGCAAGGTTATTCCTGAAAGAAGCAAAGTTAACCTTTTGTTTTGTGGTTTTAGAAAACCTAGAATGTGTTGAGGTTAAGCCTAGAGGAGGCAATGCTAACCTTTTGTTTTGTGTTTTTAGAAAACCTAGAATGCCTTTTGTCATAGATTAAGCCTGGAAGTCTTTGTCATCGGTTAACCCTGGAAGAGGCAAAGCTAACCTTTTGGTTTTTAAGGTTCTAGAAATCTAGTATACGTCTTTGTCAGAGAACATGAGGTTTTCTGTGACGTATTTGATTAGGCTTGAGGATGAGATTGATTTGGTGCAGTAGAAGAGCAATTTAGTTTTGGCCATTCAATACCTCAAGTATGCAGAATCATGTTTGAAAACTGTAAAGCCCCTAGTTTACTTTTAGTAGTGGGTAAAGTCTTTTCCTGAACTGAAATCCCGGATTTTGATATTTTGGGGAGCATGACGGTGCATACTAGTATATGGTAAGGAGCCTACCTTTATATCATAACAGTTTTTATTTTTAGTTACTTGTTTTATAGGCCTTTTGGTCCCAGGCATAGGAGTCCCCTCACTCTGCTTCTGTTTCATTCTGGCTGAATTGCATCAGTTTTCTCTGCAGGGCTGCACTTCCTGGCAGCAGTAAGATCCAGAAAGGATTCCAGATCAGGTAAGAATGTTTTGGGTTTCATGCAAGAAACCTTTAGCTCAATTCAAAACACACCTGATGGAGATTAGGTTTACTAGACAGTCATCTGGGCAGCCATTCAATCTTTTGTTTGAATGCTGACTCACCTATCCGCACAGAAAAGTAAGCTATCTTTAACAGTAAGTAAGTATCCTAATACGTAATAAATTTTATTACGAAAACTTATATTTCTTAATTGTTATAATGATATTTCCTATTGCCTTTTATGTATCGTATAGGCAGTCCCCGGTTAATGGCAGGAGTTCTGTTTCGTGCTGAATGCTGATAACCGAAAATAGTCGATAACCTAAACATCACAATGATTATGGTAGTAAAGGTTGTTTACGACGCCATAGGCACCAATAAACCACTTACTGGCACCGAAAATTACTAACCACACCAATAAACTGCCTACTGAAACCGATAAACTGCTTACAGATGCCGAAAATCTGGTTAGCCAAGCATTGTAATTCATAAAACCAAAACGGCATTCACCAATGCCACTGAAAAGTGGTGACTGCCTATACTGGTCACTATAGAAAATATTTTATCTCTGTTTTTGTTTTATTTTTTATTACTGTAAATTTAAACTCATATTGTAGCACATATGACTGAAAAATTAAGATGTTGATCTAAATAAATTTGATGGAAAAAGTATTTGTATCAGTTCACATAAGTACCTCAAATGGAAAACTTAGTGGTAACTGATAGTGCACTGGACCAGTATATGTATTTAGTATATCTTTCTTATTTTCTTCAGGAAGGATATGCCACAAAAATGTGGCTTTCGTGCATGCTGAGTATAAGTTCTGCCAAGGAGATTATATCACGGTTTATCTTGATATGATTAATAGGACTTTGATGTTTGCCATCAATAGGAAATTGATAGGTAAGTGTTACTTTGATTTGATCACTTTTAAGTTTTGCAATACATTAGAATGTTACATCCCTTCTATATTTTACTGTTTACCCCTCCATCCCTATCCAAGTACAATTCTCCACATACATTCCCTTTCTTATGCAATTCAATCATGTTCGGGCTCGGATGGACCACCATCCCACACTTCTTCAGGAACCTGTACCCTAACAACATATACTTATCACTCATTCCCTCGATCAAATAAAAGTCACTTTCATCCATTGCTACCCCTTCGGTTTCTACATTTTCTCATAACATTCCCGCTACAGGCATACCTAAATTTCCTATTCCTCATACCTCCCCTTTACATTTCCTAATTTCACTCTCACTCCACAACTTGTCCCATCCATTCTTAAAAGAACACTGACACTGCACCCGGTATCAATCAAAGCAACCAAACACACCCCTTTGCACCTCACTTTTACACTCATACATTCATGAGCTCTATCCCCAAACTTTTTTTCATGCAACAATCCTTCACGTACATGAATCACACCTACTGCCCACACACCAGAGGACCCACCCAACTGAATCCCCTTTGTACCTAGTTTCCCGAATTCCCTGCCTGACTCATCCTCTTTTGCCTACACACACTCGCTACATGACCTTCCATTCCACATTCAACACATTTTGCATGTGGTTCCTTACACATCCTAGTATAATGCCCATTCTTTCCACAATTACCACAAACCTCATTCTCGTTCACGACTGACAGACCTTATTCCAACGCTTGCATTCTGATTTCTCTTAGAGTTAACTAATCTTATGGTACTTGCTCTAATGCTCCTATCAACCACTCGCTCTGCCATTCGCCTCGGCCCTTCTAAAACTGCCTCCCTATAGCTCTTAAACTCTGGTATACCCTCAGCTACTTCAGTCCTAACACTAACACTTCTACTCTCTTTCATACACCTATCTAGCTCATAATCCTCTACTACTTCTAAAATGTTGTTCCACTTTAACCTTTCATTCGTCCATTGCATTTTCTCCATACGTTTCAGATTTATAAACTCATACACACTCTCAGGCACAGTCGCTAACAACTTCCTCACTAACTCTTTGCACTCATTTATCCCTTCGTTCCCAAACTTTTTCCCAGGTAATGTTTCCAACCTGCACACACATTGACAGCAACTCACCAACATTCATTCTTGCCTATTCAAAATCATGTTTTCTCCTATATCTAATGCTACCCTTTATCCTCTTCGCCTGTTCCAATCCTGGCTTTCACACCCTTATACAGCACATTCCCTTCACTCATCATTACCCCATACATACTCAACAAGAATCCCATCAAAAAGCTACCTAACTCTCTTGCCCAAACTCTCTTGCTATCCCCATACTTAGCCACACCATACTTCTCATATTCCTGAAAAAAAGTTCCATATATCCCTACTACCATATTCCTCGTATTGTGCACATCGGGGCACCTCTCTCATATACACAGTCTTTCATATTTCCTATTCACTCTCACTTTCGCTACTTCCATTCTGATCCCTCCTAACCTCTTCCAAATACAACGAAGCAACTTCCATACTAACATCAATGCTCTTGATTACGCTCTTCTTACCCTTCTTCCTGCCTACCTGTTTCCACTCACTGCTATCTTAATCACTCTCAGCCCTTTACCCATGTATTCAGTCCTGGTCTCACCCTGTCCGTCATCCTTACTATACGGTTTTTTCCATCTGTCCACCTGCCTGTGGTGTTTGCGTATGGTAACACTGCATCCCGGGCTTTAAATAGTTACGCTATGTGTAAGTTTTAGGTAAATAAAAGGATATCTGGGTATACATTTGCACCTGAAAAGTGTTTTAATAATTTACTGTGTGCGAATTACACCGTTAATATTCGAAATAGGATATTGTTATTATTGTTGAATGTGATCTGCCTTTTCGGGGTGGCAATTGGAACAGCCAGACACAGTGGGGGGAAAAGTGCTAAAACGCACTTTATAAAAATTAAAAGTATATACTTATATACTTATGTGTAATGAAGTAACACATAGCTTAGTAGCAGAGTAGGTGTGGTCCAATAAAGTTGACATCTTGCCATAGTGAACAGCAAGAAAAGCAATTTTCCCGCCACTGCGTCTGGCTGTTCCATTCGCCACCCCGAAAAGGCAGCTTACATTCAACTATAATAACAATATCTTATTTCGAATATTAACAGTGTAATTCACATACAGTAAATTATTAAAATACTTTTCAGGTGCAAATGTGCACCCAGATATCCTTTTATTTACCTAAAACTTACCCATAGCGTAACTATTTAAGCCCGGGACGCAGTGTTACCATGCGCAAGCACCACAGGCAGGTGGACAGATGGAAAAAAACCGAGTATAGTTTCTTTCCCTTAGTCTTCTTTTCTTCAGCCCCCTTCTTATTCTGGTACTCAGGTTTATCCTTATCCAGTGCCTTCCCCTTCTTTCCCTTACTTTTCACAACCAAATCACCTTCGTCACTCGTACTCTCATCCATTCGCTTTTCCACTTTCTTTACCGCTCATGGCCTGTCACAAGACCTACCTCCGACAGCTCCCTCTCCAAAAAACCCTTTCATCATTTCCATCGTCATCTCTTGCACATCACTCGTCATCGATCCCAACTTTTCATCCATCTTCTCAACCATCCACTGCTCAGCCTCTTTCACTTCCTCTTTCATTCCTGCTTCTGCATTCCTCATCATTCCTCTAAACTCTTCTAACTCTTTTTTTATACTGCTCACACTCAAACCTCAGCCTCTCATTCCCCACTTCCATTGCTTTCCCAACTTCCTTCGCCAACCTCAGCTCCTCCTTCTACCTCTCTACCTCACTCAATCCCTCCATCCTAAATTTTCTCACCACTCATACACACCAGCCTAACCAATCGTCTTGCAGCTGCCACACCAGTAGTCCCTGTTCGGGCGCCACAAATTACTGTGGCGGGATCACAAGCAAAGCAACAAAGCAAGCAAGCTTCCCACAGTTATTTTAGTTGTACCGACTATCGAACTTTCCCTCTGCCACACTTACCTCTTCACGTTACTAATTGCATGCAGGAGAGTTGGCTTACCAAAATACAGAACACACAAAACACAAACACATGTACCTACCTTAGATTCCAGATACTCAGGGCTAGGCGGTGTGCTGTCCGCTGGATATAGGCTAGTCAAGACACAACAACTGCCGAGAATTTCACTACCCAAGACAGACAAGCACCAGAATCATACAATCACTCAAAAAACAACACCCCAATCACCACACAAACAAATCTCAACAGCCTGAAAACAACATGACAAATCATACGCCAACTCCAACCCAGCACAACAATCACAACTCATGAAATCACCAAAATGCAAAATCAACTACAACAACCTCTTCAGCTCAACAATCACCAGACAGACACATGCACAACAACCATACGATATTGATATAAACCAAGAAAGCACCAAATAACACTGGCTACTTCTGACTGACCGTCTTTTCTGACTTACTGACTCTACACAATTCTCCATAACAGACTCTCGCCACTGATATACTCGGTGATCGCCACAACCGACAATACCCACACACACCATTCCCATATATCCCTCCTCGAAGACATTGTCAAATTTAAACTACCCTTTTACTCCCCCATAATATACATTCCATTGCCACCTGGTGGAAGACAGTGGTTACAGACCGTTCCATCCAGGTAAGCCACATATAATTCTTTTGTTTATTTTGAGTGCCAGTAGCACCTTATGGCACAAAAATGTAAGCTAACTTTAACAGTACTGTAGATATTATAATTAAATTTATCATAAAAATTTTCATTATGTTGAGAAAACCTTCAACTAAATAAAAAATAATCTAATGACTCAAAGTGCATTGGATGCAGTGGGAGCTTGAAACTCTAAGCATCCACTGCTTTTAGAAATGTTAGAATGGGCATGTTTGGTCAGCTGCCAAAATTGGCAAGTAAATTATTGCTAGATACTTGCACATATGGGTGTAGCAGGCAGTGAGATAGTGGATGAGTTGGCCAAAAGAATGATGCTAATTCCTTTGCTACATAGGGGTTATTTTTTTTATATAGAAGAGAAAAAAATAGATGAACTGAAGACATGGGAGGGTCTGATTGGTGGCATGCAAAAAAATGCCGGAAATCACAAGGCAAACTTCCCCTTGGAAGTACTATTACATAACACCAAAAGTGGGAGACAGCTTCATGTCAGCTGAGTAATGACCATACTCATCTAACAGTTTTTCATTGGTAGGAAAGGCCTAGCAAAATTGTGAAGCTTGCTTGGTCTCCTTGACTTTGTGCCATCTAAGCACCCCAAATCTTGGGATTTAATATTTTTTATTCTCAGAGTGCCAGGATAAGAATGGTAACTTTCTTCTTTCCAAACCACTTGGAGAGAAATCATATGAGTTTGGTTGTATATTTAAATTCATTGAAGAAACTGGTTTTCAGAGAATTGAATTTTTAATGTTTTAAGACTCATTACATTTTAATTTTTTCAGTTTTATAGTTTTGTTGAGATGTGAAAGTGTTTATTAAGTATGTTTGGATAAGTGAATGGTTTATGTCTAATTCTAATTTTGTTGTAAAATATTTATAACTATATAATTTTTCTTTTCGGCAGCAATGATTTTACTGTAGTTGTTCACACCATTCTGTATAAATTAATTAGTTTCTCACCTAGGTAGCAGGATCTGCTTGCAGTTCTTTACTTTGAACCATTGCACAACACATAGATGAATTAGTTATGTAATATATCTTTTTCTGTCTATTTTCAGGGTATCAATATGTTGATGTCCCAAATGATGTAAATCTGTATCCAGTTATTGCAGCATCAAAGTCTTGTGAAATGCGTCTTATATATGCACATACCGTACAACCTTCTTTGCTACTACTCTCATTAGTGGCACATACTTTAGTTTATTGCAAGTCTAAGTCAAGCAAATTGACCAAAAGGAGCCCTAGACTGCCCAGAGGTTCCAGGTTCCTATGGTATGGTACTATTCATCTTGATGGGTAAGGGTTTGCAGGTTTTTTGAGATACTAAATTAGCAAATAATGGTACAGGCAGTCCCTGGTTAATGGCAATCCAGTTTTATGGCGCTTGTCTAACGCCATAAAATCGGCATTTTATGTATGCAACTTACCAAGTAGTTACATAGCTATAGTTTCTAAAAACCGTCGGCAGCTAGAATTTTTGAAATTTGCGGTAATGCTAGTTTGTTTTGGTCAGGTGATACCCCCCGCCCACTATCAGGGGTGTGAGGAACCAACACCATACAAAAGTCAGTTGTATCTGCCGGCTGGTACTGTTAACACAGTTTCAATAGTCAGTTGAATTTTTTGAATTCTTTACCGTTGCTCATTGTTGGAGTCATTTGGTGAAGTACCCTGAATATTGGTAGCTTTTTTTTTCGGTGATTAGCTATTTAGGAATTGAAATGGTTTTAAATACTTTTGCACTGAAATTCACTAGTTTTGAATTGGTCTACATAATGTCAGACACTAGTTCATCTGGAATTAGATATTGCAGTAAAGGCTGCAATACTAGGATCGCTAAAGCGGGTAATGATCCACATTCAGTTTGCACAGGTTGTAGGTGACAGACTTGTACACCAGATCAAACATGTTGGGAATGTATTAATTGGGATCAAAGAACTCGGAAGATCTTGACTAGTTACACAAACAAGTTAGAGAGAGATAGAAAGAGAAAAGCGGCTTCTAGAGTAAAGCAAAAAGCTTAGTTAGTCAGGAATTGTCTAATGATAATTTGTCTCTTTCTGAACCTTCCCCACCACCTGTCATTCCCAGTCCTAATCTTCGCTCTCTCACACCCGTACCCGATGCTGTGGCCAATTTAGAGGCAAGAGTAGATCAGAAATTTTCAATCATGCTCCAAGCAATGGAGAAATTAGGAGCGTCCGTGAAAACCATAATGGACAAGGTAAGTGGTGAAGTGAGTGCAAGTGCAAGTGTTGTGGAGGAGGTGGCTGTTCGGCCCACTGATTCTCTTAGGCAAAGGTCTTTGTCAAACTCCCCAGAACCTGGGAAGAGGCATACTGGTAGCCCAAGGGAGGACTGGGGTCTGTCCACGAGCAGTCGCCCCCTCAGGCGATTCTGTTGACAAATCCCAGATCGCAATAGAGCGCCATTGGAAAGACATCTCTAAAGGAGTACTGCTGTTGTCTAGTGCTTTCAGCCTGGGGAGTCCTCTCCCAGGTGCCAGTGGCGTTTCCATGACGAGTCCCATCCATTGAAAAGGAGGGCTCGTAAGTTGTCTCCCTCTCCAGTCCCCTGTAAAAAGGCTAGCCCTTTCCAAAAAGAACAGCCTTCTTGTAGTTTTTGGGACTCTCCAGAGAGATTCTCTCAGGATACGGCAGGAGAGGGACATCGAGGGTCGCATCCTCTAAGTCTAAGTCGTCGTCAGAAAGTCTTCCTCTGGCAGACTTTCAGAGGTGAAGAGTACGGGGAAGAGTAGACTTCCGGAGATGTCTTCAGCACCGGTCCACACCTGTAATGCTGAAGGACAGGTAAGACTCCCATCAGTCTCTCCTGTAATTCACGTGGCCAGGTAATCTCAGGATCGCCATCGGTGACAAGTGTGAATATGTGGTTGAAGGTGTGGATGTGAGCAAGTTGGTAAGAGCGAGTATGCATGTGTACAATGGGGTCTTAGACATGGAGAATCCTCAGGTTTTTGTGGCCTTGTTGCCAAGTGCTAGGAGGAAGCGAGTATGGTGTATACGTGAGGGTGATTTTGTAAGGTTGCTGTACATGTTGATGAATGCAGATGACGAGAGTTACATTAGGATGCGACAGGTGATGACAGGTTATGTGAAAGAAGGTGATAGTTGGAAGTATGATGAGAGAGAGAGCGTTAGGGTGGATGAAAATGTTAGTGATGGTGACAGGGAGCGATTAATGCGGATGTTGTGGAATAGGTGGAGTGTATTGAGTTGTGGAGATGAGGATTTTGTGGGGGGGGGGTTCTAAGCTTCCAGAATTCAAAATAGATTTGGAAGGCAATACCTCCATATATCAGCATCCCTGACACTTTTCCCCGCCTATCGCATGAGAGATTGAGGAGCAGTGTGAGGAACTAGTGAGTGGGAGTGATATAGAGGAGTGAGAGTGTGCCTGGAATAGCCCCATAGTCCCTGTACGAAAGCCGGATGGAGGTTTGCAGATGTGTGTAGATTACAAAAGGGTGAATGAAGCGACTGCGAAGGAGTGATTTCCGATGAATGTGATATCTGATTGTGTGTACAAGATGCATGGGATGAGGACCAAATTAGACCTGGTATGGGGCTATTGTCAGATGCCTCTTGAGGAGGGGAGCAGGCCTGTTACAGCTTTTTCTAGTGTTAGTTGTCACTACCGGTTTAAATAGCTGAGTTTTGATTTGGCTAACTCGCCTGCTGCCTTCCAGAGGACAGTGAATGTAATTTTGGCTGGGCTTGATAGAAAGAAGGTGACTGTGTTTATAAAGGAATAAAGGATATTTTGATTGCGGATGAAACTGTTGAAGAGAAAATATGGGGTTGCTTGAGAGGGTACTAGAGTGCTTGGAAGAGGTTGGAGTGAAAGTGAAGTTTGAGAAATGTACATGGTTGGCTGGGGAGGTGGAATTTCTTGGCCATATGACGAGTGCAAGTGGTGTAAGGAAGAGTGAAAAGTTTGTGCAAAAGGTAATAGAATTTCCACATCCTCTGTACATGCGTGAGTTAAAAGGTTTTTTGGGATTGATTGACTTTGAAAGGAAGTTTGTTAGGGACTGTTTGGGGATAGGAAAGCCGCTGACTGAATGGATGGGGAAGAGAAATTGCACTAAATTGAAGTGGGGTGAGCAAATGGAGAGAGCATTTGAAAGCTTGAAAGAGGAGTCTGCAAAGGATATCACCTTGGCTTTCCCAGATTATGGCGAGGATGCGAGTAGGCTTGAGCTCTATACAGATGCTAATAAGTTTAGTATGGGGGGATGTTAAGTGCAGTTGCAAGAGGTGAATGGGGAAGAGCAATTGAGAGTGATAGCGTATGTAAGGCCTTTAATAAAGCGGAGCGAAAGTACTCGGTGGTTGAGAAAGAGCTTGCGGCTATAAGATTTTGTGTGAAAGTGTTGAAAGTGTTTTTGTATGGGATAAACTTTTATAAGAACAGACCATCAACCATTAGTGTATATGATTAAGAAAGAAAATGTGAATGCTAGGGTTGCAATGACGATCGAGGATTTGAGTGAGTTTGGATTTAAGTTGGAGTATGTACCGGGGAGTAAATATGTGATTGCAGAAAAGATGTCAAGGATGCATGGTAAGGGTGATGATCCCAGGAAAAGCAACTGGGATACAGATAGAATGCCTGAGGGTTTGGTTGTAAAAGAGAGGTTTGTGGGAGATGACAGAGTTTGTGAGTATTTGTTTTCGGCATTGCAAGATTTGGAGAGTAAGGGTCTGGTCGAAGGAGTGCCCGAGAATGCATATGAGCTGCGAGTACTGTTGATGAGTGATGTGCAGAAGGAAGGGACATGTACGGAGGAGCAAGGTGAGGAAGAGATGTCGCGTTTGTTGTTGGCTGTAGCTGAGTTGTTTGAGGTTGATGTGTTCTTGTATTTTGGGTGGGACAAACCAATTGAGTATAGAGGGAAGCTAACTGCAAATAGAGAGTATGGGGTTTTGAGAATTCAGTATGGGGAACATGGTTGTAGTTGGTTAGTCAGACAAGGGGATTGTGAAGGGGATTTAAATCAGAGGTATGAAAGTGTGGAGATAACTGAGGAGGAATGTGGTGAGGATGCTTGTGGTATGGATAACCAGGTCGATGCGGTAGTGAATGTGTGTATGCATGGAACCCAAGGGAAAATGGTGACGTTTGTTATTAATATGATAGTGGGTACTGTAGCTTAGTTGATACGGTGGCACAGTTTTCCTTGGTGAGTCGGTCAGTGGTGAATGAAGTTGAGTGATGCGATTGGGAAGTGAAAAGGCAGTACTATACAAGTGTAAGAATACATGGGTTAGGACAGGGAAGTGTTTTAGCATGGGAAGAGGTACAGCTGAAATTTAGGTTAGTGGGGTAGGAAGTGGTACATAACTATAGTCATGGGGGAAGATGATATGCTGGCTTGTTTTTTAATAGGGATAGATTTTTTTTAGGATGCATGATGTGAGTGGAGACATAGGGAACAGGGTTCTTAGAAAGGGGGGTAGTAAGATAGCAAGGATTCAAGATAGCAGTGTATGTGTAGCGAACGTTGTGGGTATGATTGATATTGCTAGAAGTGAGAATGATTTGTTGAGCAAGGAAGAAATTGAAAAAATGCAAGATATGTGCTTGGAGATAAGTGAGTTGCGGGAATGCATTTTGGGAGGAGTGTATGTGGAAGATTGGCTGTGTAAGTTGGAGGTATACAAGAGGGTTGCAAGACAGTTTGTAGTGTGCAAAAATGTAGTGTACTTTTTGCACCAGGTAGGAATGTATGTGCTGATGATTTCCGTCGAATCGGCCGTGAGTATGTGCCTGTTGGGCCATGTTCGGTTTGGGCACATGGGGAAGAATAAGTTATGGGAATGCATGAGAGAGAGATTGTGTGCGCCTGGATTAAATAAGATTTGTATGGATGTAGCTGTTACATGTGAAGAATGTCAGATGGGAAAGTATCAGTGTGTGCATGTGAGTCCACCTGTGTTGTGACTTCAGATGAAAGAGCTGTTTGAAATATTTGTGATTGACTGTTTTTCTACCAAGGACTGTGAGAGGACTTGTAGGAATGATTGTAATGGTGGATCATGAGCAAATTTGCGTGTATGGTTCCCATCAAAGATAAGAGGAGTGGGACTGTTGTGCAAATGGTAAGCCAAGTGATGTTACCGATGTGTGTGTAAGCCTGTGAGAATGTTGAGTGATAATGGGCCTGAGTTTGTGGGATGGGAATTTGAGGAAATGTTGAGGGAATGGATTATTGTACATGTTTATATGCCCAGTGCAAATAGTTTGGCTGAAAGGACTGTTAGGACATTGACTGAGATTTTGCGGATGATGAGTAAGTGTGATAATGATTGGGATATGCCTCATTGCAAAAAAGAATAGGTATTTAACCCTATAAGTATGTGCTGAATTTTGAGAGAATTATTAGGCCAAGGTTGGGTTTATCAGATAGTGACCAGGATTTGTGGAGAGCAAGTGGGAGGTTTGAAAGTTTTAGAATTGGGGATAGTATTGAAAGATTTGGTTGAGAAGGGAAGAATGAATGTGAATAAGGTAAGGGAAAAATTTGAAGGGCATTTTGAAATTTTGGAAGTGGGACCAAGTAGGTTAAGTCATGTTTTGGGGAAGTTGCAAGTGGATGGGGGTATTGATGAGGTCAGGGCACACCATACCCAGCTCTGCAGTTGGAGGGATGTGCCACAGTATGTCCATGAGAATGCAATGAGTGAGTGGTTGAAAGTGAATAAGTATGAGCCGAGTATCAGAGCAAATGGATTTTGGGGATGAGCAATTAGTTTTGGTTAAGTATGAAAGAAAGCAGAAGGTAAAGAAAGGGAATGAATGGGAAGGGCGAGGATTGCATAATAGAGGGGTTAGTGTTAGGGTAAATATGGTTGATAAAGCATGCAATGCAGATAAGCCTGAGGAGGGAATGGATGAGACTTGCAGTGTATGTGGGTTTGAGTTGACAGAGTTTAGTGAGATTTTGACACGACAGGAACCAAGTAGTCGGGAGTTAGTTGACAGTATGAATGAGTCCCTTCAGGAGTTTGACAGGAATATGAATGGGGTGAGCAATTTGGTAGCAGAGATACAGGAGATATTGGGACTAGAGTTAGAAGGGGTAGATGAAATATTTAATGAGATTTGGGAGGACAGTAGCAAGGGAGATCATGGGAATCTGAATGAAAGTGGTCTAGAGGAAGTGAATGGTGATGCAACTGAGAGTGTATGAGGGGCCTCGAACAAGATCCAAGGGGCTAGTATCTGAACATCCCTGGGTGTTAGGAAAAGTGATATAGTGTGGATGTTGTGAGTATGTGAGGAGACGTCAAATGTAACAGGAGGAAATGTGGAGTGATGTAGTGGTTGCATTTGAGAACGTTCTCAAGGGTTGCTTGTAATAGAGAGAGAGAGAGAGAGAGAGAAGGTGAGAGTGACTGGTTGTTTTTGTTGTTGTTTTGTTAGGTCGTTTGTGTTTGTTGGAGGCAATAGGAAGGTTTTGGATGTTTTGTGTATTTGCTATATCATGTTTTATGTTTTTTGTTGTTGTTAAGATAGTATGGGGAAAGGTTTGTGTCTGTGGTTTTCAATTTGAGAAAGAGAGGGAGAGAGAGAGCAAGCGTGAGTGGTGAACAGGTAGTTAATGAGTTGACTGCTTGTTTGGCAGGTGTTTCTGGGTTCATCTGGCTCTGTCGCCGAGCCTTGAGTGAGGGAGTCTGAGTCTGTCAGTTATTGGAGCAAGTGACGAGCAGTCAGTCAAGTCAGTATTTGAAAGTTATTGGAGCAAGTGACGAGCAGTCAGTCAAGTCAGTATTTGAAAGCAGTTATTCGTGGTCAGTTGTCAATTGTATGTTTTTTATTGTTTTGATATTGAGTAATTGAGTTTTTTGTGCTTGTGTCCGTCTGATGTCTGATGTGCAGGCAATTAATGAAATTAAAATTAATGAAATTAAAAATGGAGCTGCTGCAGGGCCGGATGGAGTCCCTGCTATTTTGTTAAAGAAAGTAGTTCATTCTATCGCAAAGCCACTTGCAATATTATTAAGACAAAGTGTAGATACAGGCAAGATTTATGATGAGCACAAATTAGCATATATCACCCCTACTTTCAAAAGTGGATCAAGACTAGAGGCAAGTAATTATAGGCCTGTGAGTCTAACATCACATATTATGAAAGTGTATGAAAGGGTAATGAAGAAAAATATTATGAAACATTTAATAAAAAATAATTTGTTTAATATAGGACAACACGGTTTCGTACCCGGAAAAAGTACACAAACCCAACTGTTAGTCCACCGTGAGAACATATTCAAAAATATGAAAAGCGGAAATGAAACAGATGTGGTTTATCTAGACTTTGCAAAAGCTTTTGACAAAGTAGACCATAATATATTAGCAAAGAAAATTAGAAAACACAATATCGTAGATAAAGTAGGAAGATGGTTAAAAGAATTTTTACACAACAGAAAACAGATAGTTATTGCAAACGATGAGAAATCGGATGAAACCAAGGTAATATCCGGTGTGCCACAAGGTACGGTGCTAGCTGCAATATTGTTTGTTATTATGATTGAAGACATAGACAGTAATGTTAAGGATTCGGTAGTGAGTAGTTTCGCTGATGACACAAGAATAAGTAGAGAAATTACTTGTGATGAAGATAGGAACGCTCTACAAAGAGACCTTAACAAAGTATATGATTGGGCAGAGGTAAATAGGATGGTATTTAACTCTGATAAATTTGAATCAATAAATTATGGAGACAGAGAAGGAAAGCTATATGCATATAGGGGACCTAATAATGAGACAATCACAAATAAGGAAGCAGTTAAAGACCTTGGTGTGATGATGAATAGGAACATGTTATGCAATGATCAAATAGCAATTCTGTTGGCAAAATGTAAAGCAAAAATGGGAATGTTGTTACGGCACTTCAAAACAAGAAAAGCTGAACACATGATTATGCTTTATAAAACATATGTTCGTAGTCCACTTGAATATTGCAATATGATATGGTACCCACACTATCAAAAGGATATTGCACAAATAGAGAGTGTACAAAGGTCCTTTACAGCTAGAATAGAAGAAGTTAAGGACCTAGACTACTGGGAAAGACTACAATCCTTAAAATTATATAGTCTAGAAAGGAGAAGAGAACGCTACATGATAATTCAGGCATGGAAACAGATAGAAGGAATAACAGAAAATATCATGGAACTAAAAATATCAGAAAGAGCAAGCAGAGGTAGATTAATAGTGCCCAAAACTATACCAGGAAAAATAAGGAAAGCACACAGGACATTAATCCACTACGCACCAGCATCGATAATGCAGCATCTATTCAATGCGTTGCCAGCTCATGTGAGGAATATATCAGGAGTGAGCGTAGATGTGTTTAAGAATAAGCTCGACAAATATCTAAACTGCATCCCAGACCATCCAAGATTGGAAGATGCTAAATATACCGGAAGATGTACTAGCAACTCTCTGGTAGACATTAGAGGCGCCTCACACTGAGGGACCTGGGGCAACCCGAACGAACTGTAAGGTAAGGTAAGGTAAGGATGGTTGTTGAGCTTGTGAGTGTCTGTTGTGTGTGATGTTTCTGGAGTTGTTGAGAAATCTTGATGCTGGTTTTGATGCACTGTTGCCCACCGCTATTCGTAGGCTCACAATTAGTGGACTCGCCCATCCATTGGTTTTTCTATGGACCGTACATACCCATTATTTGGGGAAATTTCGTCTATTGGTGGTATTTTTCACCAAGAAATATTCACAAATTACTGTATTTTCATATAATTTTTGTGACTAAAACTATTAAAATACTTAGGTATAAGCATTTTTACGTTTTTTTCGTGCGTGTTTTAACTATCAAAATAAGCATTTCTTAGCATTTTTAGAGAAGTTTTAGTATTTGCGGATTTTAGCTATTCATGAATGGGATCTGGAGCCCATCCCACACGAATATGGGGAGTCTGTTGTCTATTGTAGATAACCTGGGAAAGTGCTTTCTTATCCTGAGTCCATTTATACTCTACCATATGTTAGAATGTTTATCATTATGTCACAATACCCGAGCACAAGACCAGCTAAAAGAGAATTCATTTGACATTAGTCTGGTCACCATGGAGCTCTGGTTAGACCACAGAAGGGTAACTTCTTGAAGATGAGACAGCGACTATGTGCTATCAAAATAGAATTTATTGCAAATATAGAAACCATATGAGGAAGTAAAAAGGTGTCCCTCATTACCCAATTAAGGGATTTTGATGAAGGAAAAATCTATTTCTGGGGAGAGACCTGTGTCGCCCGGTGAAAAGATCCTTCTAGCATTTTTTCTGATATAAATACTTTCTAAATATATCAGAGAAAAAGTTAGCATTGGTATGCAGAGTTTACTACCCTCGCACGAGCACCCAAAGGGCATTGTGTATAAAGTTCGGGGCGTGTGAAAACCACTATTCACAGATCTCCTGCCACTTAGAGTATTCCTTCTCAAAACCCCAATATAGGGTGTGCTGTGACAACGGTCCCTCCCACATCTCCTCCTTACTACCACTGTTGACGCCCGATGCGAGTGCCCTCACTCAATCTTTGCTTTTCTAGATACCTTTTCTTGGCTTGGATAGGTGTAGGGTGGGAAAATTTGGGTTAGGTTCACCGGGCGACACAGGTCTCTCCCCAGAAATAGATTTTTCCTTTGTCAAAATCCCTTTTCTGGGTCGACCTGTGTTCGCCGGTGAAAATATACAAGAGAATGCCTTCCAAGCCAAAAGCTCATTAAAAGAGTAAACTTGAGAGGAGAAATGAAATATTTTGTTATAATATATAAGTTTACTTAATATAAAACCATATGAACAATAGAAAAAACTTAATAAACTAGAACTTAAAGACTAAGACTTAAGTTAAGGCTTATAATTAATTATTCTTAATGGTAGAACAAAGGTAATTATCACATAGTTATCATATTTGATACAAGTTTTAGACATGAATGAGCGGATCGTAAAGCTTGTCCGGGATTGGTTACATGTGTACATCCTGAGTGATTTGGGGACGCCGGGCTCTCCCCCACCGAGGAGAGAGGCATCGTGGCAAGTACTAATGAGGCAGGTAGAAAGGAGGAAAAAGGGGGGTGGGGGGAAGGATAGAGAAATGAAGGACAGGAGGTTATAGGAATGTTATTCGGGGGAGACTAAACTCCCCACGGCTATAGCTGAATATTTCAGAGCTTGTAAGTTTTTCAAATAGTGGCGTTTGAAAACTGATGAAGATTTCCAACCTGTATATTTTTTAAGATCCTCAAAGTTTATATTTTGAAAATAATTAATTGATGTAGCTACTGCCCGAATGTCATGAGCATGTGGAAATGACTCCTGGTTTGCTTGTTTTATGAAATAAAGTATCTGTTGTCTAATGCCTTTTATAGAGATCGTGCCACCCTGTTCTCTAATAAAGAGAGGACCTGAGGACTTTGTGGAGGTCCTGGCCAAAAAGGACTTAAGAGTTGCAACAGGGCACAGAGATGTGTCCTGGGGTAGAGGAACAATTTTCCGGTGAGAGTAACACTTATCCTGATGGAAGGAAATCTATGTTTTCTGAATTACTAGAGCGCTGAAAGTTCAGATATTCTGGCACCTGAGGCCATAGCTGTTAGAAACAAAATTTTTCTTAGAAGAGTAATATATGTACAAGATTCATTATCAGTGTCTGACGCCAGTTTAAGGACATCATTCAAGAACCAAGTGACCTTTTGTGGACAGACAGTTGGTCTAAGGCGTGCACATGCTTTAGGAATGGATGAGAAATGTGAATCTGCTAAGTTTATCTTGAATCCGACTTGAAATATTTTCTTCAAGGCTGATTTTATTGTCGTAATAGTACTAGCGGCTAAGCCTTTTTCAAATAATGTTCTGAAAAATGAAATGGCCAGATTTGGGGTCATTTTATGGATGTCTGAATGCTTTAAAAATTCAGATAACTTCTTAACAGCTGAGTCATATTGCCTAAGCGTCGAATCCCTTTTGTCCGATTCTATGAACATGACATTACATGGATCAATACTCGCATCTTCTTGAGCCACAAACTTCATGAAATCCATAAAGTTAGGGTTTGCAGAATTCTTGAGGAAGCTGACACAATTTGAGTTTGTACTACTTGTGTCAATTCCGGGCGAGGGATCTGTCTGGGATGGAGTTTCAGCTCTAAAAGGAGCGGAAACCAGTTGCTTTTGGGCCAGTTGGGGGCTACCAAGGCTATTTGTCCCTTGAAGGAACGTAGCTTGTGTAACACTTTCATCAGAAGATTCACTGGAGGAAAAAGGTAAATCTTCTGCAAAGGTTCCAATCTATTGTTAATGCGTCTGTGGCATAAGCCAGAGGGTCCAGGTTGGGAGCCACATAGCAAGGGAGCTTGTGGTTGGACTTTGTTGCAAATAAATCTACTTGTAGTCCGGGAATCTGATTGGAAATCTACTGGAATGAATTCATGTCTAGGGACCATTCTGACTCTAGTGGCTTGGTCGTGGATAGAGCGTCCGCTATTACATTCCTGACTCCTGCCAGATGGGTTGCTGACAGGTGCCAGTGCATCTTTGCTGCCAAGGTAAATAATGCTATTAGAACATGATTCAGTTTGCTTGATTTGGAACCTCCCCTTTTGTTCATGAAATTTACCTGGCAGATATATACGTATATAGCTGTATTCTCCGAAATCCGACAGAATTTCAAAACTTACGTCACACAGTGGGAGATCAGGTGGTTAGTACCCATTCCCGGCGCTGGGAGGCAGATATCAGGAACCATTCCCATTTTCTATTCAGATTTTCTCTGTCGCCGGTACTGTCAACACCTGTTTTCAGTACCTCCGTCTTAGGATTTTGCAAACTTCATTGCTGCTTAAGTATCTGATTGTCTTTTGGTTTATTGACTTGGATTTGTGGCTAGGCATATGCTATCGTGGATTGATTTGATTTTGGCTTTGACTGTTCTTTGGAAGATGTCTGGATCTAGTTCTGCTAGTTTCAGGGTGTGTTGTGTGCAAGAGTGTAAGGTGAGGCTACCGAAAGCTTCGGTAGACCCTCACGCAGTATGCACGAGGTGTAGGGGGCATGTTTGTTTGTTGGATGATAGATGTAAGGAGTGTGAGAATTTGACTGATTCTGAATGGAAGACGTATGATTCGTATGTACGCAAATTAGAGCGTGACAGAATCAGGAGGTCTTCCTCCAGGAGTGCTTCAGTGAGCAGAAGTCAGGGTAGTGATATGTCACCTGCTAACTCTTCTGTAGATTTTGTTTCACCTAACCCTGTGGTGTTGCCTTCGGGCCCTGAGGTTGTGTCTGCGGAAGGTAATGCCCTTTCTGTTATTATGGAGTCTATCCGTAACTTGGAATCTAAAGTGCTCGCTCTCCAATCTAGTGTTGTGAAGTGTGGTGATGGTGTTAGTGCCCCTAGTGTTGTGGAGGGGGCGTCAGATCGGCCCTATAATGCCTCTAGGTCTAGACCTCTTAGAGAAGAGGACGCCTCACGTCCTCTTTCTCGACTTGCGTTCCAGTCATCGCCTGAATGTTTCGATGCCTTTCCCCTGCAGAAGAGGACCAGGACGTCATCGGAGGAGGATGCTTTTGAGCGCCCCAGTCGCTCTAAAGTTGTTCCTGTGAGAAGGAAGAAGGCGTCCCCTCGCCCCTCGTCTTCTCACAGGATCAGCCCTTCACCTGATCGGGAATCTTCTCCATCTAAGAAGATTCTTCTCGACGTGCAGCAGCAGTTGGCCTCGTTTTTCGCCAAGAGGGAGGCAGAGCCCCGTTGCTGCAGGAAGGATTCAAGGCTGCCTATCAAGAGGTCCAGGCAGTCTCCTTCTCCTTCTCCTCGTTCGTCGCCTTCCTCTGCTTCGTCGCCTTCTAGATCCTGTTTACCTTCCCAGCGCTTATCTAGAAGTGTCGATGAGCGTCATGCAGGACGCTCTCTAGACCGTAAGGCTCGTCTTGGCAACGATCGACGTACTTCTTACTATGACGCTCTTCTCGCTCTTCCTGATGCTCGGCGTGCTGCTCGCCAGGACACCTCTCAGGGTGCTCGCCAGGATGCTTCTGTTGCTTCTGCGTCCCGTCAGGAAGCTCGTCAGGACGCTTTTCAGGACACTCGTCGCTCTACTCTTCAAGACGCTCTTCAGGATGCTCGGCGCTCTACGCATCAAGACGTTCTTTAGGACGCTCACAAGGACGCTTTTCAGGACGCTCGGCAGGACGCACCTTTACCGGATCATCGTAAAGCTTCGGAGTTTGTTGTCAGGGATACCCGACCTTGTTCTTTGGACCCTTCTTCGGATAGGAGACCCCTTTTACGAGTGGGGCCTCAAGGTTTCATTGCTTCACGGTCTTGTAAGGACCCTTCTGTTGCTCCCGTGGATGAGGGAGAGTCTTCGGGTGAGTCGCAGCCTGCGGATGAAGAGGAGCCTGCTTCGTCATCATCATCTGATTACAAGGTTTTGGCCTGCCTTTTGAAGGACTTGTTTGCTGACAAGTTTCAGCCCTCGGCCCCTCGCTCTCCTCCTTCACAGTTGGCTTCATCGAAGACGAGGAAAGCGCCAGATTTCATCAAGATGGCCACTTCGCTTTCTACGAAGAGAGCTTTCAAGAGGATCCATGACTGGATGGACTCCAGGAAGGCCCAAGGCAAGACTTCCTTTGCCCTACCTCCAGCGAGGTTAAGCGTAAGGGCGGGAGAGGAAGCGGGTTTGAGAGTTCCTTCCTCTTCCCAGGGGGACTTTGCCAGCCTGGTAGACACTCCTAGGAGGTCTCTCCTGTCCTCTCCTAAGGTTTCCTGGACGCTTTCAGAGTTAGACCATCATCTGAAAGGGCTGTTCAGGACGATGGAGGTGTTTAACTTCCTAGATTGGTGTTTGGGAGCCCTGGACCTGCAGTCTCAGAGTCCAGACTCTCTTTCGCTTGAGGAGCTATCCAGCGTCTTAGCCTGTATGGATAAGGCAGTCAGGGATGGTTCCGATGAACTGGCCTCCCACTTTTCTACAGGGCTTCTTAAGAAGAGAGCCTTATACTGCAATTTCACGGCAAAGTCGGTGTCTCCTCAGAGGGCAGAGTTGCTGTTCGCCCCTCTATCAAGTCATCTCTTCCTGCAGTCGAGGGTAAAGATTTAGCAGTCAGCCTTCAGGAAAAGGCGACCCAAGACCTCCTGGCTCAGTCTTCCAGATGTCCTGCAGCCCATCCTACAACTCCTCTTGCTCAAGCTTCCAAGAAGCAGAAGCCCTTTCGTGGCGGTGCTTCCTCGAGAGCGTCTCCTCAAGGAAGAGGTCTCTCTAGAGGCAGAACCCCTTCAAAATCCAGGGGTAAGAAGTGACGCGTCGGGCCTTCAGACGCCTGTCGGAGCGAGACTTATTCTTTGCAGAAGCATGGAAAGTAAGAGGGACGGACAGCTGGTCCCTCGAAATCATCGAAAGAGGATACAAGATCCCATTCCTCAAAACACCACCGTTGAGCACGAAGCCCATAGATCTGTCGTCCTCCTACCAACGTACGAAGCAACAGATTCTGTTCAATCTGCTCGAACAAATGCTCGAGAAGAGAGCCGTAGAACAGGTTCTAGCACTAGAATCCCCAGGCTTCTACAACAGGTTGTTCCTGGTTCCGAAGCAGTCTGGGGGATGGCGGCCTGTCCTCGACGTCAGCAGGCTGAACCTTTTTGTCAAGAAGGACAAATTCAAGATGGAAACGTCTCGGTCTGTTCTAGGAGCCTTAAGACCAGGCAACTGGATGGTTTCTTTAGACCTCCAAGACGCCTACTTTCACGTCCCAATCCATCCTCAGTCAAGGAAGTACCTGAGGTTTGTCTTAAAGGGACAGGTTTTCCAATTCAGAGCTCTCTGCTTTGGGCTAAGCACAGCACCGATGGTTTTTACGCTTCTCATGAGGAATGTGGCGAAATGGCTTCACTTCTCAAGGATAAGAGTCTCGCTTTACCTGGACGATTGGCTCATTCGATCATCGTCGGAGTCGAGGTGTCTGGAGGACCTTCATACGACGCTGCAATTGACGAAGGCCCTAGGCCTGCTAGTAAACTTTGAAAAGTCCCATCTGATCCCTACGCAGTCCATCATGTATTTGGGGATTCAGATGGATTCAGTGGCTTTTCGAGCTTTTCCATCCCTGGAACGTCAGCAGAACTGCTTAGTAAAAGTGTAAGCCTTCTTGGGGAAGGAAACATGCTCGGTGAGGGAATGGATGAGTCTGCTTGGGACCATTTCCTCGCTGGAGAAGTTTGTTTCCCTGGGGAGACTGCATCTCAGACCGCTCCAGTTTTTCCTTAGCAGAGAACTGGAAAAACAAGGAAGACCTGGATGTGACTTTGAACATCTCTCAGTCAGTCAAGGATCGCCTAAAGTGGTGGCACGATCCCGTAAAGCTGGCAGAAGGAGTGTCTCTCAGACTTCTGAGCCCCGACCTAGTGTTGTTTTCCGACGCGTCCACTGCGGTTTGGGGAGCAACACTGGGAAAGGAAGAAGTGTCAGGCATCTGGAGAGGGGAACAGATGTCCTGGCACATAAATCTAAAAGAATTGGAAGCAATTCGGTTGGCTCTCCAGTTCTTCGAAGAACGAGTCTTTGGCCGAGTTGTCCAGATCAACTCGGACAATACCACAGCTCTCGCGTATATCAAAAAGCAGGGAGGAACACACTCTCGGTCCCTGTTTGAGTTAGCGAGAGAGATCCTGCTGTGGGCAAAAGCACGGAACGTAACGATCCTGACGAGGTTCGTTGCAGGAGTTCAGAACGTCCGTGCGGATCTTCTCAGCCGTCGGCAGCAACTGCTTGCGACTGAGTGGACTCTTCACCTAGAAGTTTGTCAAGAGTTGTGGAGACTATGGGGATGTACCTTAGTAGATCTCTTCGCAACATCGAAGACGAAGAGACTTCCTCTATACTGCTCCCCGGTTCTCGATCCGGGAGCAGTAGCGGTAGACGCCATCCTATGGGATTGGACGGGGATGGACGTCTACGCCTTTCCCCCGTTCAAACTCCTGGGAGAAGTAATCAGGAAGTTTGCGGCGTCAGAGGGAGCAAGGATGACTCTGATCGCCCCGTTTTGGCCTTCAACCGACTGGTTCACAGAGGTCATGTCCTTCCTAGTGGACTTCCCAAGGACCTTGCCCGAGAGAGTCGATCTACTCAAACAGCCCCACTTCGAGAGGTACCACAAAAACCTCTCCGCTCTGAGTCTGACTGCGTTCAGACTATCGAGAAGTTGGCCAGAACGAGAGGTTTTTCAAGACCAGTGGCAAGAGCTATTGCCAATGCAAGGAGAGCTTCCTCTCTTGCAGTGTACCAATCGAAGTGGGCCATCTTCAGGAGATGGTGCAGGAAGAAGGGTATTTCCTCCACCACGACCTCTGTGAATCAGAATGCTGACTTCCTCCTTCATCTGAGAAATGTTGATAAGCTGGCGGTTCCAACGATTAGAGGATACAAGAGTATGTTGTCGACGGCCTTTAGACACAGAGGTTTAGATCTGTCGAACAACAAAGACCTTCACGATCTTTTGAGGTCTTTTGAAACCTCGAAAGTGGCTCAACCAAAGATTCCGTCATAGAACTTGGATGTAGTATTGAAGTTCATAATGTCAAGTCCTTTCGAACCTTTACATTCTGCATCTTTAAAGGACGTGACAAGAAAGGCTATTTTTCTAACCGCTCTAGCTACAGCGAGGTTCAAGCAATCAGTAAACATATAGGCTTTAGAGGACATAATGCGGTATGTTCCTTAAGCCCTTCGTTCTTAGCCAAGAATGAAAACCCGTCCAACCCTTGGCCCAAGAGCTTCGAGATCAAGGGGATAGCAGAAATTATTGGACAAGAACCAGAGAGAGCCCTTTGCCCTGTCAGGGCTCTCAAGTTTTATTTAGAAAAAAACAGAAGTGTCGAGGTCCTTCGGACAATCTGTGGTGTTCCGTCAAGAGACCAGACTTACCTGTGTCGAAGAACGCACTGGCGTTCTTTTTAAGGAGTACCATCAAGGAGGCTCATTCGTCCTGTCGAGATGGTGATCTTGGACTTTTGAGAGTTAATGCTCACGAGGTGAGGGCCGTCGCAACCTCGGTGGCATTTCAAAAGAACATGGCACTCAGTGACATCCTGAGTGCCACCTTTTGGCGAAGCAACTCTGTGTTCGCTTCACACTACCTGCGGGATGTGAAGACGACATATGAGAACTGCTGCTCGCTAGGGCCATACATTTCCGCAGATACAATTTGGGGGCAGGAAGTAGCACTCATCCTATCCTGTAGAGAATGGTTTGGAGAGCTTTTAATTTTATTATATTGGTTTATGGTTGTTGGGTCGGCCGCCTATGGCGGACTTCCCATTCTTTAGCCTAAGTTATGTGGGATTAACTTTTGATAGACTTGATCAGGTGGTGGTTTTTTGCTTCGTTGCCCTCATAGTATGGTCAATATGGTCTAGTCATATTGTGGTCATGCCCCCACCGTTGACAGATTGCATCAGAACTCACAGCTATACAGGTCACTACCTTGCTGGGGACTCTAGTAAAGCAGAGGCAGACTTGGGTGACAGTAATCACGAAGTCAGCTATGCTAACAGGTAAGGAACCAAGATGTCAATCATCTGCATGTAATTTGTTTCCTAAATCCTATTCTGTCTCTTCCCACCTCCAATGGTGGGATTCAGCTATATATATATATATATATATATATTATATATATATATATATATATATATATATATATATATATATATATATATATATATATATCTGACAGGTAAGTTTCATGAACAAAATGATATTGTTATGATACAATAAAGTTTGTTCATACTTACCTGGCAGATATATATAATAAAGTACCCACCCACCTCCCCTCAGGAGACAGTGGCACTAGAAAATCTGAATAGAAAATGGGAATGGTTCCTGATACCCGCCTCCCAGCAGCGGGAATGGGTACCAACCACCTGATCTCCCACTGTGTGTGTTGTAAGTTTTGAAATTCTGTCAGACTTCGGAGAATACAGCTATATATATATCTGCCAGGTAAGTATGAATAAACTTTATTGTATCATATCCCATGACATGTCCGCAGTATATGTATTGCCTAAACAACATGTGAAAAAAGGGTAACATATAGTGAAATAGCCGTAGCTAAAATATTAACCCGTAAACAATAGCAACCTTGCCATGCATTCCCGCTCGTAGCATTCAAGATGGCCGAGACGCCGTGTTCCCGCAATACTATAAACGGGCTCTTGGGTCTATAATGAGACTGCCTTTTTCATAATATATATAAAAAACAGAAATTGGGGTACTCAACTAGGTGTCGGAGACATTTGAGCTGAAGCCATCTTGAATTAATCACAAAATATGAAGTACCAAATGAAAACACATCTTTGCTGGAGAGTTTCTAGAAAAGATTGAGTGAGGGCGCTCGCATCGGGCGTCAACAGTGGTAGTACGGAGGCGATGTGGGAGTGACCGTTGTCACGGCACACCCCATATTGGGGTTTTGAGAAGGAATACTCTAAGTGGCAGGAGACCTGTGAATAGTGGTTTTCACACGCCCCGAACTTTATACACGGCGCCCTTTGGGTGCTCGCGTGAGGGTAGTAACCTCTGCATACCAATGCTAACTTTTTCTCTAGTATATTTAGAAAGTATTTATATCAGAAAAGAGGCTAGAAGGATCTTTTCACCGGCGAACACAGGTCGACCCAGAAAATACTGACTACCTTCTAATAACAACTTAGTTTACATCACTACAGGACTGTCATTATGCAGTAGCTTACATCACTACAGGACTGTCATTATGCAGTTCAAGTGTTCTGTGAGTATAGTCCTTGTAAAAAACAAGGAAAATTTGCTTAGTCACCACATATGTATGAGACTTGTAGTATGCTACTGGCAGCAAGTTTTAAGGATGAAAACAGCTCATTTTAAGCTGAACTCACTATGTATGAAACTTGTAATATGCTACTGGCAGCAAGTTTTAAGGATGAAGACAGCTCATTTTAAGCTGTCCCAGTGAGTTCCAGGGTTCAGTAGTGGTAAGGAAAGGGGAGATTATATCTTTCCGGCAGAACTCTGGCAGCACGTTTAACCCTTTCTAAGAACAAGATTTATGTTTGGGCCAAAACCCATTAACATCAGTCCCCAGTACCTCCCACCTTAACCCTGCAGAGGAAGTAGAGGAATCTTTACATGGGGGTGACATTCTTACTAATGGAATATGAAGTGGGCAATGCCATTGGAACCGAGAGTGCCCACTTTGCCAATGTGGAATCAGAGAAATTTGTTTCTGGTGATTAGAAATCAATTTCTCAATATAATGTGGTTTGGATCCTACAATAAACTGGAGGTCCCATTGCTAAGTAACTAATTGGTTTCTAGCCACATAAAAATATCTACAGTCAACACCCCATATTCGCGGACTCGCATATTTCTCTATGGGCCTTATTCTCGGGAAGTTCACTTATTCACGGTACTATTTTTCTATGAGAAATATCTACATAATTACTGTATTTTCTTATAAATTTCATCATAAAAAAATGCACTCTTTGTGATAAAACTATATAAAAAACCAGGTATAAAAATTTTTAATGGTGTTTTTTTGAGTTTCAACTAACAAAATAGGCAGTTTAAAGCATTTTATAGGGGTTCTAAGTATTTGCGGGTTCTAGCTATTTGCGGGAGTGACTGGTAGCCATCCCCCGCGAATATGGAGGACCACTGTAACCCCTCAAGCCAGCCCTAGGAGAGCTGTTACTCAGCTCAATGGTCTGCTTAAACTAAGATATACTGAACTTATTGCCATTGAAATGTCTCTGCTGAACTCAGATGGATCAAGGACACAAATTTCAGCAAGCCATGGGAGAAACCCTCTAGAAGGGATTCTATCCCCCATGCAGCTATCGAAGCTGAAGAGGATCTTCCCCTAAAAGGGATACTCTGACTGAAATTACTATATTTTTGGAGGGGTATTGTAACTTACCCAGAACTTCTGCCCCTTTATTAACAGGTAGTTACAGTTCAGTTGTTGAAGCTTAGTCAAAATGCACAAGCTTCCCCAAAAGGGATGCAGTTTGCAGCATTTGATCAATTGGGTAAGGAAATTATGTATACTGTAACATAAAAAGAAAAATTATCCTTGCCACAGAATGACAATATATAAGGGACATGACGCATGATTCCAAAAAGGAATTTAAGTTAGTCAAGTACACTCCAAAGTGTAAAAGTACTGCATCCTGCAACCTCAAAGTAAGAGGGATGCAATTGCTGTCCAAATAAGGTCTAATGTTGGAATTCCAACTAGAAATACTAAATGGCCAGTTCAGAATAGAAAACTTCAAATGAAAACATGATAGGGGCTGTCCCTTCTCTTTCATAATTATTAATCTTGTAAAGACAGATTTACAGAATTTTGTAGTGATTAAAAGACCAGAGACAATGGCAGAATTAAAACCATTTGTCACTGTCATCCCAGTTTTGGGAACACCAAGAATGGGCAATGCTACAACTCCCTTCTGTAGGGGAAAATCTCCCTTCATACATAGCTATGCAACAATTTAGCACCCCTATGAGAAGAATCTCAGAGCAGACAGCCTCAGCAGAATTTCATGATAGAATCCATCTATTATTAAGGTTTCCAAAATGTTCCAGAACAATTGTTACTGTTGTGGCCAAAAGTCTAATGACAACCCTATGGGAAGCATTCTATTACTTTTGAGAGTGGCACTTAAAAGCGCAAATGGAAGCATTGGTGGGCTCCAACAAGTCACTTCCCAATGTAACGTCATTATTACTAAATAAGGGATTTGACGTAAGGAAAAATCTATTTCTGGCGATTGGCTCGTGTCGCCAGCGAAATATCCTTTAATCTATTATTTCTAGGGTAAATGTACTAACACATACCAGAGAATAAATAAAATAAGAAAAAGGTCAGTATAACTGACTCTCACCCTCCAAGAGGGTGTCGGTATGAACACTAGGCGAGTGAGACCACTACCACGAGCCAAATACCAATAGAAATCTCCCCACAACAAAAACCCTCCATGAGGAGAGCCGACCCACAGAGTGAGCAGCTCGTACTACTACTACTCCATCCCATGCTGCCGACTGCTGCGCCTCTGGTGGCCATCCTGAAGTTAGCAGACAATCTTGGGCGAAGGATGGGTAGGGTGGGATTTCGCTGGCGACACGAGCCAATCGCCCAGAAATAGATTTTTCCTTACGTCAAAAAAATCCCTTTTCTGGGCTCAGCTCGTGTCGCTGCGCGAATCGTACCAGAGAAATAGCACAAGATTGTAAACAAAGTAATAAAATAAATCAGAATAGGTCTCAAATAAAAAATAAAGTAAATATAAAAAAGAATATAATTTGCTAAAAAAGATACAAATACACAGTGATACAAAATAGAAATATGCTTAAATTACCCTTAATTCTAAATGTTTTCTTATCATAAGGTAATTTACATATGTACAGAGGTAAATTGGCTTACATGTAACAAAATGGGTATCTGTGTAAAGGCATGTATCAAAAATATAATAGCAATTAAAGTAATCAAATGAACCAATTAAACAACAATGATAATATATAAGGAATGCATATGACTTAATATACAAAACCCGTAACCATTATGATGAGATGTATCCCCTAGCATAAAAATAAGGGGTAACATCCATGAGATCAAAATCCATAATCATCTGTGAGTGTCCCTAGCAAAAACTAACGGGCACCCACTACATCATCATAAAAGCAGCTAAGACACAGGTGAACCGTAAATGAACAAGGCAGGAATAGACGAACTGTTGGGTGAGGCAGGTAGAAAGGAGGACTGGATCTTCTACTAAGGATTAGTGAGAGTCAGGAGAAACTATGTTCCCCGCTGCTACTGCTGAAAATTTCAGAGCTTCCAAGGATTTTAAGTAATGACGTTTGAACACTGTCGGCGATTTCCATCCAGTATACTTTTTCAACTCATCGAAGTTCATATGTTGGAAATAGTTAATTGAGGTGGCTACTGCCCTGACATCATGTGCTTTTGGGAAAGAGTCAGGATTGGCTTGTTTAATGAAGTACAGGATTTGTTGCCTGATGCCTTAATAGATAAACAAAAGTGCCACCTTTTTTCTCTCTTAAAGAGAGGACCCGATGAGGATGAGGAGGTCCTAGATAGGAAGGCTCGTAAGGCTGAAACTGGGCAAAGAGATACATCTTGTGGAAGGGGTAGTACCTTCCATGGTTCCCACCCTCATCAAAGGATCTTCATTCTTAGCTATAAAGCTACGTTCCGGAGAGAGTAGCACTTCCCCTGTGGAAGGAACTGAATATGATCCGGATCCCTGGATAAAGCCGACAGTTCTGAAATTCTAGCCTCCTGAGGCCAAGCTTAATAAAAACAGGGTTTTTCTTAAGAGCATTATAAACGAGCATGTGTCATTATTGGTTTCTGAAGCCAGCTTTAGAACATCGTTTAAGAACCATGATACTGACGTAGGCCTTACAGAAGGTCTAAGTCTAGCACACGCCTTGGGAAATAGACGAGAAGTAGGAATCTGTCAAGTCTATGTTGAACCCAAATTGAAAAATCTTTTTCAAGGCTGACTTGTTTGTCGTAATTGTGCTAGCTGCTAAGCCTTTTTCAAATAAGGATCTGAAAAAGGATATAGCTGAATTGATTGTCATGATCCTAATATCTGATTCTTTCAGGAAGGTTGCTAACTTTTTGACAGCAGCATCATACTGTCTCAAAGTTGAATCTCTTTATCGGATTCAAGAAGAGAATATTCTGAGGGTCAATATTCGCATCCCTTTTCGCTGCAAACTTCATGGAAATCCATAAAGTTAGGGTTTGAGAATCCCTGAGGAAGCGAACAACAGTGCTTCGTTTGTACTGACTGGGAAGAGCCTGGGATTGGGGATCCGAAGAGGGTGAAGACCCAGTTCCAGAATGAGAGGGTACCAATTGCTCTTCGGCCAGTCTGGGGCTACTAGAGCCACTTGACCCTGGAAATGTCCTGAGTTTGTTTAACACTTTCATGAGAAGATTCACTGGAGGAAAGACATAAATCTTCTCACAGTTTGTTCCAGTCTAGAGCCAGGGCGTCCGTGGCATAGGCCAGAGGGTCCAGGTTGGGGGCCACATAACACGGGAGTTTGTGGTTCGCTTGAGATGGGCGAAGAGATCCACCTGCAGACCTGGGGACTTCTCTGAAGAATCCCATTGGAACGAAACTGTTGTCCAGTGACCATTCTGACTCTAGAGGTACTGATCGGGATAGAGCATCTGCTATGACGTTTCTCACTCCAGCTATATGAGTGGAGGAGAGATGCCAACTGAACTTGTCCGCCAGGGAGAAGATGGCTACCATGACATGATTTAGATGACGTGACTTGGAGCCTCCTCTGTTTACGCAATGTACTACCACTGCGCTGTCCAGGACTAGCTTTTATGTGGGAGTACTTTGGCGGACGTAACCTTTTTTAGAGTCAAGAACACTGCCATTGCCTCCAGTACGTTTATATGGAACTGACGGAACTGAGGTGACCACGTTCCTTGGACCTTCTCGAACTGTGTGGATGGTGAACCCTGGTGGAGGAAACTGAAGGGGCACTGACACCGACAAGTTCTTGACTTTCGCCCACGGGCCGGAGTCGATTCTTTAGAATCAGAGGGACTGAGGACAATTTTGTCCCTCCGGACCTGACATTTGCTCGTGAGCGCCAGATTCTGGTTAGGTCTTTCAGTTTGGCTTTCATTAGGATGTTCGTCACTGATGCAAACTGGAGAGAACCCAGGATCCTTTCCTGAGATCTTCTTGACGCCAGTTTGTGACTCAGAAATTGCTTGACTGACTTCGCTATTTCCTTCCTCTTTGGATGATGGAATCGACAGAGTATGGGAGGATAGATTCCATTAAATGCCTAGCCACTGAAAGTTTGACTCTGGAGTGAGTCTTGACTTGGTCCTGTTTATCTTGAAGCCTAGATATTCCAGGAACTGAATCACTTTCAGTGTTGCTCTGTTGCATTCCTCGACTGTTGAAGCCCAGATCAACCAATCGTCGAGATACGCTACTACCATAATCCCTTGCGATCTGAGTTGTTGAACTACTACTTCCGCCAGCTTCGTAAACACCCTGGGTGCTACGTTGAGCCCGAAAGGAACTACCTTGAAGGAGAATGTCTGGTCTCCTATCTTGAAGCCCAGATACGGACGGAAGTGTCTTGCAATAGGGATATGATAGTAAGCGTCTGTAAGATCGATAGAGGTGGTGACGGCCCCACGGGGAAAAAGTGTAAAAAAAGTTTTTTTTTCTTTTTTCCAGGTCCGTACCTGCGAGATCGTGAGCATCTTGAACTTGTCGCAGCGAATGGCTAAGTTTACAAGCGGGACAAGTCTAAGATTACCCTTCTTTTTTGTGAGCCTTTCTTTGGCACGCTGAACAAGCGTCCTTGAAATTTTTTTTAACCTTTGACTCTTCGCTATAGCTCCTTTCTGAAGGAGATCCTCCGGCATACTCCGTCAGTTCCTTGGAAGGAAGTTGGCGGAAAGGTCTGGATGGAGGTGGGTTCGTTAACCAGCTCCAACCCAGGCCTTTTGACACAATGCTGTGAGCCCACTTGCTGAAGTTCCACCGGTGGCGAAAGTGAAACAGCCTCCCTCCTACCTGAAATTCCTCATTGGTTCTGGTAGCCTCCCCGGCCTCCTCTGAAATGTTTTCCCCTATTAAAGGGACCTCCCGATCCTCTCCCACGAAAGGATCGCTTACCTCTGCTCCCTTACCCGAGCGGTCATACTTCTGTGAAGCTTGACTCTCGAAGGATTGATTGTAAGCTGGAGAGAGAGCGTAAGAGGGTGTGAGGGCTGAGGCTGAGGGGAGATAACATAAATAGGCTGTGATTGAGCCTTTGAGGTGGAAGGTTGGGCTGTTTGCACTAAGGGAACAGCCGGAACTTGCTGAGAAAAGCGTGGCTGCTTTTTTCTGATAGGGCTGGAAAACGTCTGGGTTTCCTTTGACCCTTACCTCTAGCTGCTTGATCTTGCCGCCTCTTGGCCGTAAGACCCCAAACGGTTCCCTTAAGGCTCTGGTTCAACCTCGTAGCCTCTGATTGAACTCCTTCACACATCGCTTCTGGGAAGAGGTCTGCTCCCCAGATGCTCGACGCAAGTAAACCTATTCGGCTCGTGCCGAATAGTTGCTTCTTGTAGGACATGCTTCCTACAATTCGTCCTAGCAGTGGCAAACTCAAACATATCCGACTGTACCGTTTTGAGTCAAGAGACTTAATTTGGTCATAAGTTGAAGAGCGGTTCTGAGCCATAGGCTATGGTAGCCACCTCGGTCATAGCCATGGAAAGTTAATTAGATTCTGGCTAACCGCGATTTGGCGTCAAATTCAGCCTGAATAAGGCTATCTGGAAGCCTAGGTAACTTTTCACCAAACTGCTCCATAGCACAGTCCGGTTTGAGTTTGCCAGCTGAGAAGGTGTTAGGTAAGTCTTCCCACAATTCTCCGGCTGAAGGAAGTAACGGAGATGTAAGGATCTGCTTCCTTCAGTTGAGGCATGGGGGTCCCCCACTTTGGGGACACCGCTGGAATGGTAGACGTCGCGATCTTTGTCAGGAAAGGGAGCGGGGTACTCTCATCCATCGTAAAGATCGTAAACGGACTCTTGAAAGGTTGGATTTTCGTATTGGAACAATCCATGTCCTCTAGACACCTGAGCCATTCTCTCTGAGCCTGGTCACGTGAATAGAGGACTGTCTCCTTGGTTTGGAACTTTATCATCCCGAGTCATGGCTGAGGCGGTGAGCCTTGCGTAGCCGATGAACGGAGGCTGAAGGTCTTCGGGTAGAACTCGAAGTCCTCGATCCTTCGAGTTCCACATTCCGGGATAGAAATGAGTCCGTCTTGGAAAGGGGCGTATGACGCTACTCTCCAAGGGTTGTTCATTGAGAACGGAGGTAGAGAGTCATACGGGGGAAGCTGGGCTCCACCTGAATTGAAAGGTGGAGGAGAGGCTAGAGGAGCTTGGCTCAGTCCGGCTATAATGCTGTCTTGGGAAGTAATCCTATCCGACAATCGAGAGATCATTTGTTCCATGCTACTTTCAGAGACCCAACCAGGTCGCCCACCTGTTGTAACAGACCAGCATTGGAGTCCAAAGCCGGAGCTGCTGCGGAGGTGGAGGGGTAGCTCTGAATTGGAACCAAAGGTAGCGGAACTGACGACTCTGCCGGAGTGTGAGATCTCTCTCTGGAGGATTTACTCCTCGAGGACTTAGAGCCGGACCCAGAAGCCTTAGACTTCTCTGCTCCGGGATTCCTAGCCGGAGACTTACGAGAGGAAGATGACGCCGAAGCCGTCTTCTTAGACGACGACGACGTCTTTGTCAAGGATTTCAACTGCTTGACCCTTGACCTTTTGGGTCTAACTGAAGCGTCAGGAGGAGTATATAATTCGTCACCCGTAAAGCCTTGGAAGGATGGAGAGGTTGCAGGAGTAGAAGAAACAGTTGCACCCAAGGGTATCCCTTGGGTGTCCACCTTACCTACCTCGACCAACAGGTCGTCTACACCTACCATAGGTTCTACATTGATATCCAACGTCGCGACTTCCGAGGAGATGTCCTGGCCTTGGTCAGTCAATGAGGCAGCCAGCTGTTGCTGGATAAAGGCGATAGTCGGGGCAGCCTCTACTGGATCGACGTATCCTGTCGCCTTGCCTCCGGGGAAGATTAGTACCGCCAACCTTTTCTCCAGGAATGTAGGGCATACCTTGGCGGTTTTTCGTTTTTAAACCCGAAAACCGCCGACCCAGGCCCGCAGGGTTGCCAGTGCGGTATCCCTCACGGCCGGCGCCTGGAAGAGAGGGTATTGATTAGATTTAAGAATAACTTAAAACTAAACTAACTTAAAGCATAACTTAAAATTATAGGGGCTATAAGGCCCCTTGAATTTACCTTAAGTTAGAGTGATTGATGTAACACTTAAGCACTAAAACAGATGAGGACCAGCTACCGGAGATGGTATACTTACCCCGTCTAAAAGCTGGCTCACCAGATCGTAACATATGGTACACGTCTCATGGTACCAGACCTGGATGTCCCCGTGCGGAGTCGCGCATGGAGCATGGGACCAAGGCAAACTTCGTGTCCACATGGGGTCCTGAAGTGTGGCGGCGCATCCCGGATGCTCACAGTTGGTGGTCTGTAAGTGGAAAGATACATGAGTATCTTAAAGAACATCACTTACAGGCTAAAGGACAGAAGAACTCCGTTGCATGCCGGAGCTCGGAAAAAATTTGGGCATAGCCCCTCCCTTAATCGCCTGAATAGGCTATAAACCCCGGAGGTATCCGGTGAAACATGAAGGGAGGGGGAATGGTTTAAGGTACTTAAGATAAACTTAATAGTTTAACATAATAGAACTTAAACCTAAAAGCTCGAACGTACCGGACTAAGTCCAGTGCGTGGCGGAGTGTATAACTCAGTGAAACGGAGAGGTTAGAAGGGACCAACTGTATGTTCCGGTCCACCCCGTGGGGTAGACTAGCACTTTCCGCTGGATGCCAGGTCTCCGGTGGTAAAGGAGCCCTAGTAAAGGTGGAAAGAGCAAGGGGCATACAGACTCGGGCTAGTAACGGATGCGACGGAGTAGTAAAGGGAACAGGGGGGGGAAAGGCAGTCCCCCCACCTTACCATCCGACCGGACCGAGAAGCCGGAGAGGTCGAGTCCAGTCTGGGTCTGTCCGTCCCTCTACCCCTCCGCCTGGGGGGAGAGAGGGAGGCAGGCTCGGGTATGCGGAGCGAGGCATGGGCAGGCCTAAACACCCCCCCCGACCCTATGGAAGAGCTGGGAGGGGGCAAGGTGACTGGACAGGCGTCTGGCTGCCTCGTGATCACATAGTGACCACGGGGCGATAAGAACAACAACTAAGCCTAGACCACAACCAACTGATCAGAGGATGCTATCGGGAAGCAACCGAGCTGAAAAGCGGTAACATAAAGGCCCAATGGGCCATGACCTAGGCTAAGCGAGCCAGACGCCTAACTAACCTAACAATATCACATAAATACACAAAATAAATAACAAAATGAAAGAAAGAAAACAAAATAGTAGGAGAAAAAATCCAGGAGTGTACGACTAACCCGAAGGCAAGTCTACCACTCAAAGCTAGCCGAGGCCGATACTAAGAGCCGTGGCTAGGGTCTGGATGGAAGAGCCTACATAAGGTAAGAAAACATGCATGCATGACAAAACCGTGTAGACCTTACCCTAAACAAAGCGGATAATAAAAATAGAGCGTACAAAAGCCAGGGGAAGTTCTGGGTATGGGCGACCCAGAACGGACCCACCACGAGGCAGAACCATGCTGCCATGCTTCCGACCTAGAGACCGTATTTATACCTAAAAACGGCAAATACGTGCTCAGGGCCGGCCAAAAAACCAATTAGCAATAAACATTGAGTACTTAACTTAGCTGCTGCGATGGCTGCACGCTCCATGATAATAAAATCCAAAGGAAAGGGCACAAAAACACAGAAGAAAATGGCACGTGTGTCTCGTGTGCGCTAACTGAAAAGGATGGCCACCAGAGGCGCAGCAGTCGGCAGCATGGGATGGAGTAGTAGTAGTAGGTGCTGCCCACTCTGTGGGTCGGCTCTCCTCTTGGGGGATTTTGTAGTGGGAGAGTTCTATTGGCATTTGGCTCGTGGTAGTGGTCTCACTCGCCATAGTGTTCATACCGACACTCTCTGGGAGAGTGAGCGAGTCAGTTATACTGACCTTTTTCTTTATTTATTTATTCTCTGGTATGTGTTAGTACATTTACCCTAGAAATAATAGATTAAAGGATATTTCGCGCAGCGACACGAGCTGAGCCCAGAAATTAATCTTGTAAAGACAGATTTACAGAATTTTGTAGTGATTAAAAGACCAGAGACAATGGCAGAATTAAAACCATTTGTCACTGTCATCCCAGTTTTGGGAACACCAAGGAATGGGCAATGCTACAACTCCCTTCTGTAGGGGAAAATCTCCCTTCATACATAGCTATGCAACAATTTAGCACCCCTATGAGAAGAATCTCAGAGCAGACAGCCTCAGCAGAATTTCATGATAGAATCCACCTCTATTATTAAGGTTTCCAAAATGTTCCAGAACAATTGTTACTGTTGTGGCCAAAAGTCTAATGACAACCCTATGGGAAGCATTCTATTACTTTTGAGAGTGGCACTTAAAAGCGCAAATGGAAGCATTGGTGGGCTCCAACAAGTCACTTCCCAATGTAACGTCATTATTACTAAATAACCCCTTTTCTGGGTTCAACCTGTGTCTGCCGGTGAAAAGTTCCTGTAGCTCACTTTTCTAAGTATAAATAGATCCTAAATATACCAGAGAAAAAGCTAGCATGGTGTGCTGAAGTTACTACCCTCAGCGCGAGCACCCAAAGGGCGTCGGTATAAAGTATAAGGGCAAGTGGAAGCCACTACTCACAGGTCTTCTGCCAATTAGAGGATTCCTTTCCAAAATCCCTCCTACGGCAAGAGCCGTTACAAAGGCTAGAGCCGTTATAAAGGTTACTCCCCTTACCTTCCTCTCACTCTTGCTACTACTACTACTACCCGTGCTCCATCTTCATTCCTGTAATTAGCCTTTGTGTGTGTACACGCGTTTAGTTACAGTTCCCTTGGTATTTCGTTTGACTTAGCGATGTCGTCTGTGGAACTTCCTCCTTCATCTAAGTTGAGTACTCCAATTTGTGTTTTCGTAACTCATACAGTTACGGTGCATCCCAATTTTGCCTTCGGCCCCTCAGAAAACATATTGAGGGTGTTGTTGGCTTATCCGCCATTTTGTGAGCATCATCAGAACGAGTGTGATTCTGTTACACATTATTTCCCTTCTAATTTTAAATTATGTAAATTTTTATATACATTACAGTCATCAGTGACGTATTTTCATATTACTTGCTTAATTATTAACCGACCGAGTTAGGATTGGTTCGGAGTAATGCCTAACACGCTCATGACGTCCTCTGGGGTTTAAAGAAAGGTTGATTAGTTTATATTTTAGCCTCTGCCCCCCCCCCCAGTTTCTCAAGAGCGTGTTCGTGCCTATCTCTACTTAATTTTATCATATTGTATATGTGAAATTGTTAGGCTGCTAGTAGTAGCCTATCGCATTTATCACGGGAGAGGAGAGAGTCCTCTCTCTCTCTCTCTCTCTCCCGGTGTGAGACATGCATGAGTTATTGTTTAATACGAACCAGATAGATTCTTGATTTATGCACTTTGATGATTTTCATATCACTAAGAGGTTGGAAGAGTTGCTTCCCTCCCTGGCTTAACCGACCAAGCCTAGGCTAGGTCTTGGAAGGTAGGTTAGGTGTCCCTACCCTTGTACCCTTTATGCCTCTCCCCCTGTCTGCACTACTGTGCTAGCAGGGAGGATATCAAAGATAGAGAGCCTCTCCCTTATCATATTGTTGGACCTATCCTCCCTACCGGTCTAGATTGAAAAATTCGAATTTAGTAGGTTTGGTCGAGGGCCACCGTCCACAACATGATGTCTTTGGAAGTTATTTGGCCTACCTGTCCGGTTCTATAGTGATCTCGGAAGGTTAAGCTGGATCCATACTGGGTATTCTCCTTTCACCTTATATTCCTTTGCAACTCTTCCATGATACCTCATTATTAATTTTATATATTATTATTATATATTGTTTATTGTATTACTGTATATTAAGTGGTCTGATATGTTTATCGTCTTGGCCTAGCCTCCTTTAGTACAAACTTTAGTAGTAGGCCATGCCCTCCCAGTTGAGAGCGATTACCGATCGGTCACTGTACCAATCACAACGGGCCATAGGCCC
Organism: Macrobrachium nipponense; assembly: GCF_015104395.2. Lineage (NCBI taxonomy): Eukaryota > Metazoa > Arthropoda > Malacostraca > Decapoda > Palaemonidae > Macrobrachium > Macrobrachium nipponense. Next base: position 65,353,255 of record NC_061110.1, on the reverse strand, counting down.
AGTCAGCCTACTACCCATGAAGTAGTAGGCTACACAGCCTTCAATAGGTGTCCATCTCTGATCGGGTTGGTGGCCAGATGATCACGACCAACCTCGCCACAAACCACCTACCCCCCCTTCCCCCACTTCCTAGCTCGGCTCTGCCAGACTCTTATAACTCGCGGTTCTAGTAGTCTTATTGATGAACGACCGCTCGAGTTTTCACCTAAGTGGAGAAGAGAGGGGTGGGAGCGGTGGGGGTTACTGGTATTATATGTACATAATTCCTTATGTCTCCAAGTGAATAGCTCCGCTGGCCTTACAGTGGTCTAGTATCGCACCAGCTGGCGGACATTGCTCTGGACTGTACATTTATACAGCTCCGCCGCTCAGTGGTCTCTCCCTCCAGCTGTCCTCCTCCGGTTACAGATTTGGGCTAGGAGTTACGCTCCCCCCACTAGAGGCGTGCAGGTTCAGATAGAGGAATAACCTTCCTCTGATCCGCCGCTTCAGCCCGTTCCGCCGGCATTACTCAGGACAATGAGAAATGAGATTTTGAGTAGGCTAAGCTTTGGGGACTACACTAGATATCTACGGACCTTTAAGGTACCGATGGAGTGTGACTCACCCTCACATCCGCTGCTGGAGTGTTGCACTAAGTTGCCGCAGCTCAGTTTCCGTCCTTGTGTTGTTCCCCGCTCCGATGGAGACGGTGGATGGGTCAGGTATTCGACTACGATAATGCGTAGCCTTCTGATTCAGCCGACCGTAATAGAGATTAGGTCCTTCCTCTTCTCCGGTCTGGCGGATCTCAGATCCCACATACTGGACTTACATCTACCTTCCAAGGATGGAATCGGGAGCAGGCAAATACACCCAAAGAATTTCTTTATTCATTCAGTGAGTTGAAATCATTAGTGAGTAAGTCTTGAACCAATATCTAGGTTAAGGTGCATGCTTTCGTCGGAGTTAACTCCAGCCCCTTGCTGACACTCATAAGAGATTTTCAACTTACAAATGGTCCGTTGCCAGGCAGAAGGGTGCCCCGCTTCCCTCGGCAAGCCCTACGGCCATGTAGTCTGCTGCTCACACGCGAATTGCGCCCTGCAACTCAAGCACTACATGGTCTGGCATCCGGACGCGTGCACAGTCTGCTACGAGATGGTGTCTCTTCTTACTGATGAGCAGGTAAGTAACTTAGGAAGTTTATCATAGATACTATTCCCCAAGTGGGATGTTAATTCGATTTCCTCTCTGACAGGCTGCCTCGGACGCCCGGCATGAGGCAAGGGTGGCGCTGAGTGGATGGGTCTCTGGATTCGGGAAGAATGCGCCGGCGGGACAGCCATACATCCTGGATGCAGGATTGAGCTCCCTTCTATACAAGGGGGCCACGGCTATGACGGCTGTTCCGGCGCACATTGCCGCCCCCATCATAGAAGCCATCCGCGAGGTGACAATGCCCATCCCGGAGGATCAGGAGGACTTGATGGTGGAAGAGGTGGCGGCCATCAGCATTCATCTGGAACCCATGGCTACTGAGGAGGAGGTAGGTGGGGAGGTAAGTGAGGCAAGTATTCTCCTAAGTCCTACTCCTTCTTTCCTGGGCTTCTCTAAGCCCACCCCTACTTGGGAAGGATCGCTTTCAGTCATTCCCAAGATTAAATCGGTAAGACCGAAATCCCTTCCAAAGGGATCAAAACCGACTCCGTCAGCAGCGACTGAGTCGTCGTCGGCCCCACAGCCGTTGACTTCTACCACCAAGTCGCCTGCTGCCAAGGATTCTCCCCCTCCTAAGGAGTCGAGAGCTAAATCCGCCAAACCCAAGGCGACGGAGTCCGGATTTGACCAAGAGCCCTTTGCTAACCTTCTAATGACGAAGGTTAGCGATGTGATTGACGAGAGGCTTGAGTCGATACGACTCGCCTCGGGCTCAGATACCTCCGGCCAGGCAATAACGTCTCTGACCAAGAGGATCAGGCCCCTGGAGGAGATGTTGACCGGATTTCTCCACTCCGGAACCCCGGCGCTATCTATGACAGTGCCGGATGCGTCAAAGCTACCGCCATTTGACAATAACAACCCGTGGCGGTTAGCATTGCATGCCCCATTCTCAGATGGGAAGTTGACAATTGAAGGGTGCGGAACCTGTCCGCTGGAGGACTTTGAGCTCTTCCCGCTGGGTCTCCAATTCCCATTCCCTGGTTTTGTCAGACTAGCAGAACATGCGCTAGTCAGAGTAGACAAAGTCCCGAAGGAGACAGTGATCTTCCCTAGGGACCAAGCTCAAGCTGTTTGGGTTTGCACCCTCTCCGACTGGGGTTGCGTTAATACTAGACTAACGCCACATAAAGGTAGCTTTACCATGTTTGTAACTCCAAACGGAGTTCCGTCGCCCTGTACATCCAAGGTGGCGGAAATAACTTTGCAAGCGGTGGCGGAGGATAAGCCCCAATCAGTGCTAAAAGAGACAGAGGCTACCTCTCTACTCTTTCCCCACAGGTATGGAGTTTTGGAACGACGCTCCAGCTATGTTTACAGCAGGTAACCTTGACCCAGATTGCGCTTCCACCTTATTCTCTGAGAAGCTACCTAGGATTCCGGACCACTTGGTCAAAGCGGAATTTGAGGCAAGGACCAGACTAGGAAGATCTATCAACTCTGTCACTGCGGCGGAGTTGGTAGCATCAACATACATCAACGAACAGTTGTTCCGGGTCCTGACGAAAGCTCTACTACAGACTTTCCAAACGGACCTGTACGACTTCGCGATGGCGAGACGAGCATGCAGGAAGTACATCCTGGCGGGTGCCTCTATAAGGCACGAGCCTAATAGGCTCATAAAGTCATCAGTATGGGGAGAAAATTTATTCCCGAAAGACGAAGTCAACAAATTCTTTCATGAGGCATCCAGAGCCAACCAGAGTCTTCGGGTCCGTTGGGGACTCCCTTTGAAACGGGAGTTTGAGGGCCCCGGACACCAAACCAGACCCAAGAAGAGCCCAAGGAGATTTAATCCCTACCAGGCCTCCTGTCCTCAGGCGGTCGTGCAAGCGGTTCCGGTATCCCAGGTTGGCAAGCCTTCAACATCTAAGGCTCAACCGCAGCAACAGTTTGTCTTAGTACAACTCCGCCGGCTCAACAGCCTTCAACTTCCACAGCCATAATGACCTCCCCAGCCTTCAACCCCGCCTATGAAGCGCTGGATCTATTTCGCAGCTAAAATAGGCATGCCGGAAGTAGCAGGGCCAGAGGTGCCTCCCAGCTACGAGGCGGACCCAGGGGTAGAGGCTTCCGCGGAGGTAGAGGTAGCAGACCTGCAGCCAACCAGTGAGAGCCCACAGGTGGGAGGGAGATTATATCTCTTCCGGGACCATTGGACCTTCAGTCCATGGGCCCACTGTATAGTCTCAAAAGATCTGGGGTGGAAATGGGAGAAAGGGCCCCCTCCGCCAATCAGTTTGTATCAGATGCCAATGGCGGACCTTATTGACTATACCAAAGATCTCCAGAAGAAGGTTATAAAGAAAGTAAAACACCTAAAGTTTCAAGGACATCTGTTCAGTGTCCCAAGAAGGACTCGGACAAAAGAAGAGTGATTCTGGACTTGTCCCGTCCCAACTCATACATTCATTGCGACAGGTTTCGCATGCTGACCGTCTCGCAGGTGCGGACCTTACTTCCCCGTGGGGCCGTCACCACCTCTATAGATCTTACAGACTCTTACTATCATGTTCCAATAGCAAGGAACTTCTCTCCGTACCTAGGCTTCAAGCTAGGAAAGCAGGCTTACTCATTCAGAGTCATGCCGTTCGGGCTCAACATTGCGCCCAGGATATTCACCAAACTAGGAGAGACGATAGTTTAAGAACTAAGAACGCAAGGGGTAATGTTAGTAGCCTATCTAGACTACTGGCTCATTTGGGCAGCCAGCGTCGACGAGTGCCGCAAATCAACAGCCAAGGTGATAAAATTCTTGGAATTTCTGGGTTTTCAGATAAACAAGGAAAAATCTCGGCTCGTTCCGGCTTCCCGCTTCCAATGGCTGGGAATCCAATGGGACCTAAACAAACACAAGCTATCTCTTCCACCCAAGAAGGTCAAGGAGATGGTGAAGGCTACGAAACAGTTCCTCAAGAACAGAAAGGCTTCGCGGCGTACCCAAGAGAGAATCCTAGGTTCGCTACAGTTTGCGTCAGTGACGGACGTCCTATTGAAAGCCAGCCTGAGGGATATCAATCGAGTCTGGAGGAAGAGAGCCAACATCAGTCTCAAGGACAAGATCTCGATAATTCCACCCATTTTGACAAAAAGGCTCCGTCCATGGACGGAACGCCAGAACCTGGCCAAGTCAGTACCACTGCAATTCCCTCCGCTGTCTCTAACCATCCACACGGACACATCTCTGAGTGGCTGGGGAGGATATTCGCAATACAAGAAAGTAAAGGGAACGTGGTCGGACATGTTCCACCAGTTCCACATCAATATTCTAGAAGCGATGGCAGTTTTCCTGACCCTAAAGCGACTGACTCCGGCCAGAAACAGTCATATAAGGCTAGTCTCGGACATATTAGTAGTAGTCCCCTGCATAAACAGAGGAGGCTCCAGGTCAAGCAAACTAAATCACGTATTCATTGCAATATTTTCATTGGCGGCGAAAAATCATTGGCACCTGTCAGCAACTCACCTGGCGGGAGTAAAGAATGGAATCGGAGTGGTCCCTGGACAGGAAGTCGTTCCAGTGGATTTGTAATCAAATCCCGGACCTTCAAGTAGACCTATTCGCCACGGAATCCAACCACAAACTACCATGTTACGTGGCACCCTCTAGCTTACGCCACAGATGCGATGTCCATAGATTGGAACAATTGGCAAAAGATTTACTTATTTCCACCGGTGAATCTTCTGATGAAGGTCCTCCACAAGCTAAGATCTTTCACAGGACAAGTAGCATTAGTGGCACCCTACTGGCCAAAGAGCAACTGGTTTCCGCTTCTTCTAGAACTGAATCTCCGGCCCAAACGGATCCCCCGTCCAGAACTGACACAGGTAGTACAAACTCAGACTGTGTCAGCTTCCTCAAGAGTTCTTAGTGCCCTAACTTTATGGACTTCATGAAGTTTGCAGCCCAAAGGGATGCTAGTATTGATCCACTAAACATCATATTCATAGAATCAGATAAAAGAGAATCAACGCTCAGGCAATATGATTCAGCAGTAAAGAGGTTGGCCATTTTTCTAAAGGATTCAGCTGCTCATAAGATGACCACAAATCTGGCAATCTCATTCTTTAGAACTCTATTTGAGAAAGGCCTAGCCGCTAGTACCATTACTACAATCAAATCGGCCTTAAGGAAGATTTTTCAGATTGGCTTTAATATTAACTTGTCAGATTCATACTTCTCTTCGATTCCAAGAGCATGTGCCTGTCTGAGACCAATAGACCGCCCTCATATGGTCTCTTGGTTTTTGAATGACGTACTTAAATTAGCCTCAGACACTAATAATGAGTCATGCTCATATATAACCCTTCTTAGAAAGACCTTATTCTTAATGGCCTTGGCCTCAGGTGCCAGAATATCTGAACTCTCGGCTCTCTCTAGAAATCCAGGCCATGTTGAATTCCTCTTGTCGGGTGAAGTATTACTATCCCCAGATCGGAAGTTCTTGGCTAAGAACAAGGACCCACAAAAAATTATTCCTCTGACACAGGACACATCATTGTGTCCTGTCGTTAGCCTTAAATCCTTTTTAGCCAGGACTTCTGAAAAATCTTCAGGCCCCCTGTTCATTAGAGAGAAAGGTGGTACAATTTCTCTTAAAGGTATTAGACAACACATACTCTACTTTATTAAACAGGCCAACCCGGATTCAATCCCACACATCCATGACATTCGACCAGTGGCTACCTCCATTAATTATTTTCACAATATGAATTTTGAAGACCTGAAGAAATATATGGGTTGGAAATCTCCAGCAGTATTTAAACGCCACTATCTCAAAAACTTAGAGGCCCTTAAATTCCCAACAGTGGCTGCAGGGAGCATAGTCTCCCCTGAATGACCGAGTCTTATCAACTCCTTCCCTTAGCCTTTTGTCATTTCTTTCCCTTAATACTCTCTCCTTCCTACCTGCCTCACTCGTATTCCCTGCCAAACCTCTCTCTTCCTGGCCGGGCTGGTTCGTTTGCCATCCCGCCACTGGAACATGTATGTAGTATTGAGACCATATTGGTTTTACGGACCTGTCTGTACATACCCTTGTATATTGCTTCAGATACCATGCTTTTATATTGTCTTATTATATTATCTTATTATTACTAGTTCTAAGCCATAGTTTAAGTTCTAGTGTAATTAGTAAATAAGTAAATTTCCTGCCTTATTACAGTGCATTAAATTTATTCTTTAAGTGAACCTTAGGTTTCATTATCCCCTTTTATATACTTGTTTGGTATCTGATAAGCTTGGATGGGAATTCTCTGATACCTTTTCACCGGCAGACAGGTCGAACCCAGAAAAGGGATTTTGACAAAGGAAAAATCTATTTCTGGGGGAAGACCTGTGTCGCCCAGTGAACCCATCCCTTCTTTTTCTTTCCCCACCCTTAACCAGTCCAATCTTGGGGGTCTATTCATGGAATGAAGATGGCTTGCAGGCAGTAGTAGTAGTAGTAGCGAGAGCGAGAGGAAGGTAAGGGGAGTAACCTTTTGTAACGGCTCTTGCCGTGGGAGGGATTTTGGAAAGGAATCCTCTAATTGGCAGAAGACCTGTGAGTAATGGCTTCCACTCGCCCTTATACTTTATACCGACGCCCTTTGGGTGCTCGCGCTGAGGGTAGTAACTTAAGCATACCATGCTAGCTTTTTCTCTGGTATATTTAGGATCTATTTATACTTAGAAAAGTGAGCTACAGGAACTTTTCACCGGGCAACACAGGTCTTCCCCCAGAAATGGATTTTTCCTTCGTCAAAATCCCTTTTGTAAGGACCTGTTTGAGGAGTCTGTTGTGGTAAAAAACTTAACAAGCAAGCCCACCAACAGAATTGTACAGAGTATTCTCTTTTCAGAAAAATGCGAATTTAGGAAACAAAAACCCAAAACTTCTTACCCAACCCAAAAAGGCTCGCTTTAAAAGGTAAGCTTTCAATTGCCTTAAAAAGTTTTTTACTCAAAGACATTTAGGTGGTCAGAATGGACAATGCCTCACAAAGGGACAACAACAACAGCAAGGAATTCTTTTTCACAAGGTCCAGAGTCCCTCTTATAGGAAAAAGAAAAGCAACACCTGGAATCCTTATCAAGGGCAGAGGAAGAGGTGGATACCAATAGGAATGGTAAGGTTGGAGGTCGACTTCAATGACACCACAGGCCATAGAAGTCTTCCCCTTGGAAACACAGCATTAATCTTAAACAGGCGGGGGTGGAAACAGTCTCACCCCTCCCCCACTCCTGTGAAGGTGTTCTTCCAAAAATCAGACCCCTCTCTGGAAGGTTACATGCATATATTCACCACCATGTCTCTTTAATTGTCCTCAAAAAGGATTCCTCCAAATGAAGAATGATCCTAGATCTATCAACATTGAACATTGTTTAGCAAACTTTCCGAATAACTACTATTGCCCTAGTATGTTTAACTGTTCTAAAAGGGACTTGGACAACTATTGATCTGAAAGATACATACTGGCATGTCCCTGTCGCCGTTCCCTTCCGCCCCATCCTAGGGCTCTGGATAGGGAAAGATATGTACAAGTTTAAAGTCATGCTGTGTGCTAAACATTGCCTAAAGAAATTTAACAAAATTAGTAATGGTAGATCTTCAAGAAATCAGGAATACAACTAATAGCACACCTAGATGACTGGTCTGTCTGGTGGCCCCACAAGAAAAGTTTGCTTTAAAAACCTAAAAGCAATCATCAACTGACTACAGTCAAAAGGTTTTATGATAAATTGGCAAAATCCCACTCCCACCCAGCAGACACTTTTAGTAGCAGGGACTGTGTTGGGATACTTTTCATGGCCTGTTGTCTCTCTCCATTATACTTAAAATGGAATAAGGCAAGTCCTCAAAACGTGCCTTGCACAGCCCATAGTTTCCAAATGGCAGTTAGAACGTATGACAGCTTTGTCGCATTTCACATCAACAATAGATCCGATACTCAGACAGATTACAACAAATTAATGTGAACAAATTCTAGCTATGGGATGCAATAAACAAGATGTGATACTGACCTCATCAAAAATTTAAAAAGTTAGCGAGATACTTCAGGCCTTGATCCCGGATGGACTCTCTGGCAATACAGGTCACTCTGACTCCTAAGTCTGTACAAGTGACAATACACACAGATGCCTCGTTGATAGGTTGGGAGGATATTGGGAAGATTGTCAGGTGACAGGAAGGTGGTCAGCTACTCTGAGGAATTGTCGTATTAATTTCCTGGAGCTGATTGATGGCTGTCGTATTGTCTCTCAAAATACTCAAACCTCCAGAAGAGAAACATTTGTTGGTTCTAGACAACATAACTGCAATGTCCTACATCAAGAGGTTGAGATGATGCTTACATCCTCTCAATATGATAATGCTAGGCATCCTTCAATGGAGCAAGCAAGGAAGTGGCGGTTGGTCTGCAATTCACCGTATAGGGTCTGGTAATGCAGTAGTTGACTCCCTATCAAGGTAAATGACAGCCTCAACAGAGTGGATATTAGACAGCACTCTTTTCAGAAAGTAGCCAACATGCTTCCACAAATGGAAGTGGACCTGTTCGCCACATATGAGAACCACAAACCACCAGTCAAACAACAGCAAGAGATGCCTTCCTACAAAACTGGAACAAATGGAGGCTGATATATCTTTTTCCTCCATTATTTCAGATTTCGAAGTTGTTGAGCAAACTCATAGCCTTCAAAAGAACAGCTTACTTAACCCTTTAACGCCGATTGGGCGTATTAAACGTCGACGAAAATTGTCTGTTGGGTGCCGAACTAACGTACGAAATGTCGACAAAAAAATTTTTTTTTTTTAAATTCGCAGAAAAATAGTTATAGGCCTACTAGGCAAAAACTTTTGAATCACACGCCTTGGGGGATGCTGGGAGTTCATGGATCAAGCTGTTGTTTTGTTTACAATTGTTACCCAGGTGCGCAAGAGCGAATTTCTTTCTTCTCGCACGAAAAAGCATCAGCGATACATCTCAGAAATTATTTTGTCACATTGACATAATTTTTGCACCATTTTTTATTAGCCGTTACATAGAGTTTTATATATGAAAATGTGCGCAATTTCATGTAGAATACAACGAAAAACAACCCATGGTTGTAGCTTTTATCAGTTTTGAAATATTTTCATATAAATAACGATAAGTGCCAAAATTTCAACCTTCAGTCAACTTTGACTCTACCGAAATGGTCGAAAAACGCAATTGTAAGCTAAAACTCATATATTCTAGTAATATTCAATCATTTACCTTCATTTTACAACAAATTGGAAGTCTCTAGCACAATATTTTGATTTATGGTGAATTTATGAAAAAAAAACTTTTCCTCACGTCGGCGCAGTAATTTTCCGAAAAAATCAGACATTTTTTCGTCCGATTGTCGTAACTTTTGCACAGTTTTATATTAGCCGTTACATAAAGTTTTATATATGGAAGTGTGCGCAATTTCATGTAGAATACAACTAAAAACAACCCATGGTTGTAGCTTTTATCAGTTTTGAAATATTTTCATATAAATAACAATAAGTGCCAAAATTTCAACCTTTGGTCAACTTTGACTCTACTGAAATGGTCGAAAACCGCAATTGTAAGCTAAAACTCTTACATTCGTAATATACAATCATTTACCTTTATTTTGCAATAAATTGGAAGTCTCTAGCACAATATTTTGATTTATGGTGAATTTATGAAAAAAACTTTTTCCTAACATCCACGCTGTAACTCTTCCGAAAAAATCAGGAATTTTTTCGTCCAATTGTCGTAATGTTTGCACCATTTTAAATTAGCCGTTACATAAGGTTTTATGTATGAAAATGTGCGCAATTTCATGTAGAATATGATAAAAACAACCCATGGTTGTAGCTTTTATCAGTTTTGAAATATTTTCATATAAATCACGATAAATAGAAAAAATTTGACCTTCGGTCAACTTTAACTTGACCGAAATGGTCAAAAACTGCTATTGTAAGCTACAACACTTACAGTCTAGCAATATTCAATCAATTACCTTCATTTTGCATCAAACGGGAAGTCTCTAGTGCAATATTTCGATATATGGTGAATTTTTGAAAACAGCTTTTTTTACGTCCGCATGTTACGAATTCATGCATCATATTGTGATAATATTTTCTCTGTGTTACTTTGATCGTTTTACAATTTGTTATATACCAAAATCATTGCAATTTAGTGTACAATAAAACAAAAAATAATTAACTCATTAGCTTTAACCGTTTTGCTCACAGCGCGATTTGTATACAATTATATATGAAATTTTTTTTGGCGCTGTCATACATTCCAATATTTATATATGATAATGATATTTTTTTTCATTTCTGATGATTGCATACGAAACTTCAGGAAATGACAAAAAAAGGAGCCAAAAATAAACTCTTAATCTTGAAAATTAAGCGTGCTGTGATTATTTGGAAAAAAACTTTTTCCGCTTCAGTGCTCACTCGCGAACACTGCCACCATATGGGAGACACTTTCGGAAATACCGGCTCGGTGTTTAAGGGTTAATGGCCTCAAATTGTTCAAACAGGCATTGGTTCCCATTACTTTAACAACAGACAAAAAGATAAATTCCATTACATATACATACTATCCGCTGTTTTATCCCAGTCAGTAGGAGGGAAGGTCGTTCAAGGATTCTTCTCTCTGAGCCAAAACCTTGACAGGTGGATTGATTAAATATTATCTTCTGTGAAAATTACTTGCCCAACATTGCCATGCACCTACTGCAAAAACTGCACTTCATTTATCTAGCAATGCCCATATGTATGGAAGATATGGTTAGATTATATCCATACCAAGAGCCCAGTAAAAAATTCTAGGGAAACAATTTAAAAATTTCTTATCCCTTTTGAAGACAAGCGCCTTGAAATTACAACAATCATGGCATAGAAGGTAGCCATGACTCTTGAAGGGCTCCAATTATTTGGTTCCTGAACAAGGTGCTTAGACTTCAATCAGCCCCTCAATTCAGCAGATCTGATAAAATCACAACTCACAAGCAACAACAGGCAATCTTCTTGATTGCTTTAGTAACAGGAGTTCGTATTAGCAAACTGGGCTCTCTTAGATGGGGACAATACATTATGCAAACAGCTGACCATCAATTATTATTGACCTCTGGCCTGTCATTCCTGGCCAAGAATGAGACTCCTTTAACCCTCTTACGCCGACTGGACGTATTTTACGTCGACATTTTTTGTCTCCCGTGTGCCGACTGGACGTATTTTACGTCGACTTACAAAAGTTTATTTTAAAATTAGCGGAAAAATACTTATAGGCCTACCAGCCTAAAACTTTTGAATCACGCGCCTTGGGGGATGCTTGGAGTTCACGGATCAAGGTGTTGTTTTGTTTACAATCGTTACGCAGGCGCGCAAGCGCGAATTTCTTTCTTGCCGCACTAAAAAGTATCTGTGACACATCTCAGAAATTATTTCGTCACTTTGACATAATTTTTTTTACCATTTTAAATTAGCCATTACATGAAGTATTATATATGAAAATGTGCGCATTTTTATGTAGAATACAACAATAAAATACTCATGATTGTATCTTTTATCAGTTTTGAGATATTTTCATATAAATAATGATAATTGCCAAAATTTCAACCTTCGGTCAACTTTGACTCTACCGAAATGGTCAAAAAACGCAATTGTAAGCTAAAACTCTTATATTTTAGTAATATTCAATCATTTACCTTAATTTTGCAACTAATTGGAAGTCTCTAGCACAATATTTCGATTTATGGTGAATTTATGAAAAAACTTTTTCCTTACGTCCGCGCGTTAACTCTTCCGAAAAAAATCATACATGCGATTGTGGTAATGTTTGCACCATTTTAAAATTAGCCGTTATATAAAGTTTTATATATGGAAATGTGCGCAATTCATGCACAATACAACTAAAAACAACCCATGGTTGTAGCTTTTATCAGTTTTGAGATATTTTCATATAAATAACGATAATTGCCAAAATTTCAACCTTAGGTCAACTTTGACTCTACCGAAATGGTCGAAAAACGCAATTGTAAGCTAAAACGCTTATATACTAGTAATATTCAAGCATTTACCTTCATTTTGCAACAAATTGGAAGTCTCTAGCACAATATTTCGATTTTTGGTGAATTTATGAAAAAAAATAACATTTTCTTTACGTCCGCGCGGTAACTCTTCCGAAAAAATCATACGTGCGATTGTGGTAATGTTTGCACCATTTTAAATTAGCCGTTACATAAAGTTTTATATATGAAAATGTGCGCAATTTCATGTAGAATACAACTAAAAATAATTGAAGGTTGTAGCTTTTCTCATTTTTGAAATATTTGCATATAAATCACGATAAATAGAAAAAAAACCACGTTCGGTCAACTTTGACTCTACCGAAATGGTCGAAAAACGCAGTTGTAAGCTAAAACTCTTACAGTCTAGTAATATTGAGTCATTTGTCTTCATCTTGAAACAAATTCAAAGTCTCTAGCAAAATATTTAGATTTATGGGGAATTTAAAAAAAAATCTTTCCTTCCCTCCGCGCGCGGATTCTCCGCCACAAATCTCCGAAATGCGTACGTACCATTCTCGGAATATTTGCTCTGTTTCATATTAGGCATTTCATAGAGTTTTATATATGAAAATGTGCGCAATTTCGTGTAGAATAAAACGAAAAATATTTGAAGGTTGTAGCTTTTCTTATTTCCGAAATAATTGCATATAACAAATATATATAAAAAAAATTCGACATTCGGTCAACTTTAACTCGTCAGATATGGTCGAAAACTGCAATTGTAAGCTAATACTCTTACAAAATAGTAATATTCGATCATTTTCCTTCATTTTGAAAGAAATTGGAAGTCTTTAGGACAATATTTAGATTTATGGTGAATTTTTGAAAAAAATATTTGTTTACGTCCGCGCGTTACGAATTCATGCATTATTTTGTGATAATATTTTCTCTGTGTTGCTTTTATCGTTTTACAATGTGTTATATACAAAAATGATCGCAATTTAGTTTAAATTACAACGAAAAAAAAAAGTAACTTGTTACCTTTAACCGTTTTGCGCACAGCGCGATTTGAATACAATTATATATGAAATTTCGTTTTTGCGCTATCATATATCGCATTATTTATATATGATAATGATAATTTATTTCATTTCTGCTGGTTGCATACTAAACTTCAGCCAATGACAAAAAAAGGAGCCAAAAATGAACTCTTAATCTTGAAAACTAAGCGCGCTGTGATTTTTTGAAAAAAATATTTTTCCCACTTCCGCGCTCACTCTGAAACACCTCCGGCACACGGGAGACAATTTTTTTTTTACCGCTTCGGCGTAAGAGGGTTAATTAAAGGAGGAAATCTCCTCTTGTAGGCAAACTAGATTTAGTTCAACCACTCAAGGTTTACCTAGAGGTCAAGGAAAACATCCCAAAAAGTCTGTTTTTTCCTATACTCTAGCAGCACTATTGCAATGAGCTCGAAGAAATTTGACTACACTTTGTACCAGTAGGTGGCATGGGCAGTCTTAATCCATATGTGCTACAGCAGGAAACCATGGGTCTTCCTAACAGAGGGTATGCTAACTATCACTGGGGAAGGATTGACAATACTGCAACCATACACAGCACGCTTATATAAGTCACCACAGAACCGCACCCTAAAATATGTAAGTTTGCACTTAGTTTCTTGTTCTTGCTACCAAACCTAACGGTATTTGAAATAAAATGGGGCCTTAAAACTTGTGGCTTGACCCTGGACCAAAACTGTTTTTGGATAGTTGGGATTAAAATTTTAGAGCTTTTCATCATTTGTCAATTTCTTTGTAAAGCTCATTGAGGACGAGACAGTGACTACTCTATCAAAGAACAGGTTTTGATGTAGGAGAAAACCATTTTTGGTAGTCACTGTCAAGTCCTCAATACCCTCCCACTTCTCTGACAAAAGAACATGGGATTTTGGTGAGGAATCATTCTGCAATAGCCACCACTTCTTCTTCTTCTCGCTAGATTTGACGTAGGTAAACTGGGTTCAGCATTTGTTGAGAGTAAGAGAAAGTGGCCTCTTATCCTGAGTCCATTTATACTCTATCACATGTTATATGTTTATCATTACATCACAATACCCTGCCACAAGACCAGCTAATCAGCTCACTTAAGAAATTTTATGTAATAAATTGAACTGTCATTTGTTAATGCAAAATCTGTTTTCAGGTTGAATCTTCCTCCTGGTATGGCAAGAAGACTTGGAACATTGTATCCCACACTCATTTCAGAGTGTCCTTCATCACATAAGTCACATGAAAAACACCTTTGCCCAGTACCATATGCAGTGCCCAAAGTTCTGAAACTAGAAAATCCTATAAAGCTGCCATCATCTCGTCGTATAATGAAGCGCATTACCAAACCTCCCAAGTGTTGTTGTAAAGTTCATCCTTGCAGTCATGTTGATGTGTTTAATTTTACAAAAATGCGTTTTAAATGTGAGAGCAGTAGTGATGATGAAATTTTCCCAGAAATTACAAGGAAAAGAAAAAGGGAGTTAAAGAAGGTTGCAATAGCTAAATTGTAGATGTCAGTTTATTTATAGTACGTATTTATATTTTAAAGTTAATCGTCAGTACAAAAAATATGCTTACAGTTGAATGACGTGTTCACCATTCAAGATGACCAAATATTACATGAAAATCTTGATGTTAGAAGTAAAGTGGAATTTACCACAAGTTTGAATGTTGCCAGTTAGGTTGTATGAAATAAGCTTACAGTTGCATAGTTAAAATGCAAGTAAATTTATTTTAGCCCCAGTGTGTAAGATCTGTCCAAGAATATTCTACAATGACAGGAAATAGCATTCAGTACAGCCATACCTGGGTTAACAGATGCTTCCATTAACCCTTAAACGCCGACTGGACGTATTTTACGTCGACGTTTTTTGTCTCTCGGGTGCCGACTGGACGTATTTTACGTCGACATACAAAAGATTTTTTATAAATTCGCGGAAAAATACTTTTAGGCCTACCAGCTGAAAACTCTTGAATCACGCGCCTTGGGGGATGCTGGGAGTTCATGGATCAAGGTGTTGTTTTGTTTAAAATCGTTACGCAGGCGCGCAAGCGCGAATTTCTTTCTTGCCGCACTAAAAAGTATCTGTGACACATCTCGGAAATTATTTCGTCACTTTGACATAATTTTTTTTACCATTTTAAATTAGCCATTACATGAAGTATTATATATGAAAATGTGCGCATTTTTATGTAAAATACAACAAAAAAATACTCATGATTGTAGCTTTTATCGGTTTTGAGATATTTTCATATAAATAACGATAAGTGACAAAATTTCAACCTTCGGTCAACTTTGACTCTACCGAAATGGTCAAAAAACGCAATTGTAAGCTAAAACTCTTATATTTTAGTAATATTCAATCATTTACCTTAATTTTGCAACTGATTGGAAGTCTCTAGCACAATATTTCGATTTATGGTGAATTTATGAAAAAAATAACATTTTCTTTACGTCCGCGCGGTAACTCTTCCGAAAAAATCATACGTGCGATTGTGGTAATGTTTGCACCATTTTAAATTAGCCGTTACATAAAGTTTTATATATGAAAATGTGCGCAATTTCATGTATAATACAACAAAAAATAGTTGAAGGTTGTAGCTTTTCTCATTTTTGAAATATTTGCATATAAATCACGATAAATAGAAAAAAACCACGTTCGGTCAATTTTGACTACCGAAATGGTCGAAAACGCAATTGTAAGATAAAACTCTTACAGTCTAGTAATATTCAGTCATTTATATTCATTGTGAAACAAATTCTAAGTCTCTAGCACAATATTTAAATTTATGGTGAATTTAAAAAAAAAAAACTTTCCTTCCCTCCGCGCGCGGATTCTCCGCCACAAATCTCCGAAATGCGTAGTTCCCATTCTCGGAATATTTGCTCCGTTTCATGTTAGGCATTTCATAGAGTTTTATATATGAAAATGTGCGCAATTTCATGTAAAATAAAACGAAAAATATTTGAAAGTTGTAGCTTTTCTTATTTCCGAAATAATTGCATATAAAAAATATATATAAAAAAAATTCGACATTCGGTCAACTTTAACTCGTCAGATATGGTCGAAAACTGCATTTGTAAGCTAATATTCTTACAATATAGTAATATTCAATCATTTGTCTTCATTTTGAAAGAAATTGGAAGTCTCTAGGACAATATTTAGATTTATGGTGAATTTTTGAAAATAATATTTGTTTATGTCCGCGCGTTACGAATTCATGCATTATTTTGTGATAATATTGTTTTCTCTGTGTTCGCTTTTATCGTTTACAATGTGTTTATATACCAAAATGATCGCCATTTAGTGTACATTACAACGAAAATAAAAGTAACTTGTTACCTTTAACCGTGTTGCGCACAGCGCGATTTGAATACAATTATATATGAAATTTCGTTTTTGCGCTATCATATATCGCATTATTTATATATGATAATGATAATTTATTTCATTTCTGATGGTTGCATACTAAACTTCAGGAAATGACAAAAAAAGGAGCCAAACATGAACTCTTAATCTTGAAAACTAAGCGCGCTGTGATTTTTTGAAAAAAATATTTTTTCCGCTTCCGCGCTCACTCTGAAACGTCTCCGGCACACGGGAGACATTTTTTTTTTTACCTCTTCTGCGTTTAAGGGTTAACTGACGTTTCCATTTGGGAATGTTTAGTCCAATGAAAATCCACCTTGTTAATGGACTTCTGCTCAGCTTAAGGAGGGGAAAATGTGACCAGATATAACATGGTTGGGATTAGGCATGCCAAAACAAAGGGAAGGGTTCAGTCTATACAAGGGTCTCAGTGCACATCTCTGCTAAATTGTCATTTGTGTCTGTGTGTTTTTCCAATTCTTGTGTACTGTAATTGCACAGTACATACATATGTCATCATGGCCCCTAAGAATGCTAAAGGAGCCACCAGCACAGAGAGAAATAGAAAATTGAGAGATTCAAGAGAAATAATAAAAAGCAGGAAAGTGGTGTTTGTGTGGCAGATATGGCGAAGGAGTATGTATGGGGTGGCCAAACAAAGAAATTCTACAATTAATTCATTCCAAAATAGAGGTCTGAGACAATTGAAGAGACGGAGAAATTGTTGATGCTTTGGAAAAATGAAAAACAGTTAGCTGGTGAAAGTGTTTTTGAGGCCATCATTCATGAGAAGGCAAGACACATGCATGCTGATTTATTGAAAACCACCCCAGGAATGAGGGATGATAGAGGTAGCACCCAAAAGTTTAAGGCCAGTCATGGGTGGTTTGAGAAATTCAAGAAGAGGAGTGGCATACAATGTGGTTAGCATAGAAAGACTGACAGTTCTGACAAAGATGGTGTTAAGAAGTGTGTTAGAGTTCAAGCACTTTGTAAAGGCTGAAGGTTTTGTTTCTCAACAAATATTCAGTTGTGATAACAAAAGCTTGTTTCGGAAGAAAACGCCAATCTATATCACCAAAGAGAAGTCACTGCTAAGGCGCAAACCCATGAAGGACAGATTCACTCTTGCTCTATGGCAATGCAAGGGGAGATTTAAAACTGAAACCTTTGCTTGTCTACTGCTCAGAGAACCTGGGGATTTTTAGGAAAAATACATAATGTAATGAAAAATAAATGTGATATGGAGAGCTAATGGTAACCAGGCAAATGTTTTTATTGAATCGGTTAATAGTGTACTCAGAAGTGCTCCTGCTCATCCTCCAGGCTGAGGCCAAGTTGCCCCCAGCACAACTCCTCTAATCCAGCCCATGGGCCATCAGTCCATTTTAACCTTAAGGAAACTCTACAGAAAAGTAGTTTTACAGGTGCTTTAAAGTGACCTCTGACACAGAAGTAACTCTCAGAGGATTTTGGAAGAACCACTTCATTCTTCATTTCATGAGCCTCATAGACAAAGCATGACGGGAAGTCTTATACAAGACCTTGAACTCTAGAGGATACTGTGGCCAGATGTAGCAGAAAGGGAATTATAAGATTTTGAGGCTGAGCCTGTTTTGGTGGATATTGTGCCTTTGGGCAAGTAATGATGATGTGGAGTTGAGGAGCACAAAGCAGAGCTCACTACTGAAGAACTGTAGGACCTCCAGAAAAAGCAGCCACAGACAACGGCTAGGGAAATTGTCTTAAGAGGAAGAGGAGGGAAAGATGTCCCCATTTCATTACAGAAATGTGTGCAAACTGAGGAAAATGCAGTTTACTTTTAAAATATCACCCTGAAAAAGCTGCAGCAAACCAAACATAAACCTGCTAATCAACAATGCTTTCTCTCACTTTAGGAACATTTTAAAATGCAGGCAACAACACCCATCATTGGATAGGTTTTTACCGAATCTCAAGAAGAAAACAGTGTAAAGAGACAGAAAAGAGAAACAACTTCAGAAGCATGGATGCCTGCTATTTTTATGAAAGGAACTCCTCTTTCAAGCTAAAATCTTTTCTCCTCATCACCTACTACATACACCATTGATTCTTAAATTATGGTAAAGTGAGGAAATGTGCTTTTATTTCATATATTAGTTATTTTTATCATTTCTGCTTTCTGTGCTCATTAGATATGTGAGGACCAGAGAGTAAGACAGGTAGCTAGGTACTGATAATTTATTACAGATGAGCTGGGTTGACATAGACGGGTGCAGACGGAAATGTAGTGTCCATCGCGCACGCATGAACAAACAAACAAAAATGGACAGGGCCCCCGCTTTGAATGTGTTTTTACACAGACAAAAATACATGAATAATTTGTATTACATAGAGGGAACAGATTCCCGACACATATACATCAAAAGAAAGGGCATAAAATGCTCTACAGAATGGGTAAAGGAATAATGCGGCTTGATGATGAGATGCAATAAAAATATAAATACTCCCCCCCCCTCACAAGACAATGATTATGGAATAATGATTGGATGAAAAATATCTTGGAGGCAGGAGGCGACCCTGTGTCCTTGGGACACTTGTTTCGGGGCGTTATTGAATGCTGAATCCTTCGGCATTGCTGGGTGACAAGATGCCTCCCCTGGCAGTTGCCTGGGGGTTCTACTGTTGACTGCAGGCAACCAAGACTGTGGAGGGAGCTGTTTTGCGTGAGGTGGCGGCGTAAGACAGGCTGTGGGGACCCCCCCAGGTGCGGTGGCAGCGTAGGTTGGGCTGAGGAAGTCCCCAGCGTGGCAACGGCATCCAGTGGGCAGAGCGGAACCACAGGTGAGGCAGTGGCGTCAGCAGGTTGAGGAAACCCACAGGTAGTCGCGTCGGCAGGCAGAGGTGCGGCAGCAGGGTCAGTGGGCCGAAAGAGGACTACAGGCGATGGTTTCAGAAAGGTGAGATGGTCCACAGGTGTGGCAGCGACATCGGACAGGCCGAACGAGCCCCAGGAGCAACGGCGGCGTCGGGGGGTTTAAGGAGGCCCACAGCAGTGACATCGGATGGACGTTCCCTGGCCGCCACCTAATTTTGTTGGCTGACCAGCACCCAGCTACCCATCCTAAAAAAAAAAAACGCTTAAACACGCTGGGAAGCTGTGCCGTGATGGTGTTGGTGTCGTCCTCAGAATGGAGCTTTCAGAGACCTAAACTGTGGTGCCGTATTGAGTCCGCTAAAGGTTCTCTGAAGGTGAGCGGCTGTAATTAGTCCGTTAAAGGCTGTCACCGACTCCAGGAGGTCACCAGTTGTCAGGACCAGAGAGTAAGACAGGTAGCTGGGTTATACTGATAATTTATTACAGACGAATTGGGTTGACATAGAAGGGTGCGGATGGAAACATAGTGTCTATCACTCACACACGAACAAACATAAACAAAAAGAGACAGGGCCCCTGCTGTGAATGTGTTTCTTCATAGACAAAAATACATAAATAATATTACATAGAGGAACGGATTCCCGACATATATACATCAAAAGAAAGGGCATAAAATGCTCTACAGAATGGGTAAAGGAACAACATGGCTTGATGATTATATGCAATAAAAATGTAGAAAAGCTTTGTCCTTACAGATATTAGTTGAAATGGTTTTTTTTTAAAGTCTGGATTGGATTAATCTAATTCTTATTATTGACATACCTCGTTAATGGGCTGAAACTGTTCCGGAAGGGTGTCCTCTAACTGACAGAATTTTCCCAATAAGAAATAAGTACTAATGGGAATTAGATTCTGTTCCAGTCTTCCAAAGTTACATCAGCTAAAATCCTTTTAACTGTAGTTAGGCACAGAAATTTTGTTACAGCTTTGTTAGGGTGATATTTTCAAGCTGTAGCTGTTGCTCTTCCCTCTGAATGTCCTGCAGTTCTTATTCTTGTGAATATCAACACTTGCCTGTTAAGCCCATGGACTTACCCAGAGATACAATATCCTTTACAACAGGCTCAGACTTGCTGGCATCTCTGGGGTATGATGACTTCCATACAGTACAATTAATATGCAGTACAGTAGTACCTCAGACTTTGAACTTAATCCGTTCCAGAAGGCTGCTCAAAATACAATTTGTTCCAAATATGAAACATTCATTCCAGCCAACCCAAAAAGTCCCCCTTTTCACATTTTTTTGTATTATTAATGTGTTCAGAAGTTAAATTAGGAGAGTAAAGTAATAACACACTACATTATATGAAGTAAAATTTTGTTTAATTTTGTTTCCGTGGTGAAAATGGCGCACGGCTGGCTGAGGGATGGAGAGATCAGAGACAAGAACCCTTTGAGAAAACAAAAATGGTTGCAGTAGGTTAGGTTAGGTTAACAAAATCAATTCATTTGTATTTTACAAGGACAATCGAAGGAATTGATAGTGTGTGTGTCTGACTATGTCTGAGAGAGAGAGAGTAATCAGCGTATATGACTATTGTTGTGTTTACACTTGGATCTTAAGTGCACAAAAGAGATTAACTTACTGTTGGCAAACGGCAGAATTTAAAATAAACATGAGGATTTTCCAAACAAACAAGTTATAAGTAGAGAATGCAAGAAAAGGAAACAAGAGATTAAATAACTTTTCACAAGGAAGTCGTTTAAACATACAATTGTAGTCATGCAGAAGCTGTGTTTATTATGAAGCTGAGTTACTTTTAAAATAGTAGAAAATTGTAAAAAGCAACTGTCATTAGATAGGTATTTTACTGTAACAAAAAGAAACAATTTGGGCAAATCAAGTGTAAGTGAAAGGAAAGGAACGGGCAAATAATCATCCGAGCCCAGTTGGTTAGTCAGTAGGAAGCAGAACCATGTCTTCCTTCTCTATCGTCTTACTCAGCGCACCAAACACTGCCTCAAGTGAGACTTTTTATCATTATTATTTTTTTTATTACATTGTAATTGCTTATGCTAAATTTTATTGTGAAAGGCTTTGTTCTTTCATTTACTATTTTATTAAATGTGATTAAACTAAACCGTCTCACTCGGCGCACCAAACTCTGGCTCAATTTAGATTTTTTTAATTGTTTCTGTATTGCATTTGATTGTTTTCATATTTTATCATGTTAAATTTATTGTGAAATTCCCTTTTTTATGTTAATTGTTATCTTTACTCAAAAGAATCCAAAATAGTAAACATATAAAATATTCAATAAATATGAAAACCCAAACTTACCCTAATTTGGTTCGCATATTACCAGGTTCACGAACAGATTTTTCAAGGATTCTTTTCTGTTCAATAAATCGAGAAATTGCGTTGTGTTTAAATATACGTCTTAAATTACCATATTTTGTGATCGTATCAACCCATTATTTGACCAGGAATAGATATACTTATTACTAACCTTTAAAACATTGTGTAATTTCCTATACCACGATCCGAAGAATAGCCTTATTCATTTACAAATGCCTGTCAGTAACAATATCTATCGTGCATGCATGCCCTTCAATATTATCACCTAAAACACTTATAAATTCTTAGACTTAGCTGTAATACATGATGATATTATTTCTCTGAAGTTGTGTTGATTCCTTTACCCCCCTCGCATGTTGAGCTACCGTAAGGCGACGTTGACCTTCACACTTAAACAACTAAACCGGTACTGCCGGACTCTTGACTCAAATCAGTCGGAGACGATTGACGATCCACGCACGCGCGACCCGCACTCACTAACGACAATACTTAACTACTTGTTAAAGATTACTTAGAGTTAAACCACCATTTAACGTATTTAACCCTTCAAAACACTTAATATAAAGAAATATTATACTATAACTAACAATTCCACACAACTTACATATAATAATCTACGCATCTTGCACTGCATAATGTTTACAATATTTCTCTTACAAACTAAAGATAAATGATTGTTTACTGGTCTTTATAAATACACTATCGTGATTCCATCTCGAGTCACGATAATTGTTATTGCTTTTACATATATACAATAATATTTTAACTCCTTCTCTCCTCAACATATCAACGTTCCATCGTTCAGTCTCAAGTCGGCTGCGTGTGATGTCACCATGGTATCGTGCAGTCTTGTACATCTTTTATGCTAAATTTTATATTGAAATGCTTTATTTTTCTTATTTTGTCAAATATGGTTATGATTTAACTAGGTATATATTTTAAATGAAAAAACACTAATAGTTTTTCTTGTAGGATGCGGTAGGCTGTCAAATATGTACATGTATAAACAGGATAATAATCAAGTATAATAAACAAGATAATTGGTCAGTTTGAAGTGCGATTATTTGTTTTAGAAATGATACAAAATATTATCTAAAATTTTGTCCGAAAATGGAGTCTTCGACATAAGAAACATTCAACAAACAAGGTACCACTTACTAATATCGTATGTAATAACAAAAAACATGCTGTTTAGCAGATGTGCACTGAGTGTGACTCATTTGTAGATTAAAACCTTCCTTTTGCTTGAGCTGAGAACTGCATGCTTAATCCCATACCAGTTCTAGCTGCTCATCTTTGTCCATCCTAAAACTAAATTGTCCATTAAGCAAAACATCTGTTAACCGAAATATGAATGTATTTCTTATGGGAAAAATTTGCTTAGTTTAGGACAGATAGCTGAAAGGAAAACTTTCTGGAGCAGATTAAATCTTTTATAAGACGTATAAGTTTTTTTAGAAAAATAGAAATTAGATATTGTGATATGGGACTGTTAGAGACCTCCTTACGAGATAGTTACCAGTTTATTTTTAACTATTCAAATGATTTCTTAATGTAAAATTATAATTGTCAAAAATGTATTTAATGTGACATAGTCTTGCCAGTGGTATTTTTTGGAAGTACCAATAAGTGTACTGAAAAATTGAGTTTCCCCATTTCATAAAATGTACATATTTTTGATGAAGTAAGCAAAATCACATGCAAAATTTAAGTACCTGGGTACATATATAATTCACTTGGAGAAAATTGGGGTCAAATAAACCATTTAATTTAAATCACATTTGTTGCATTCTTAAGATTTGTATATATTCACTGTTAAGCTGTGGAATGATGAAGACCAATCTAGTCATTTAGAATTTTTTGTGCTTTCAAATCTGTTTGTAGTAGTATACCTATTTTAATACATAGTGATGTAGCTAACTGATTTGTTTGGTTAACCAAGAGTCCAGCATGACTCCAACTTTTAGCATTGTATTACAGATGACTGTGAACAATCTTGAAAATACTTATTCTACATAAGGAAAAACATAAATTAAAAAGTATTTCCAGGAAACTTGCCTTACAGTTCTTAGGGCTAAAATAGACTGAAAACTGCATATTGTGCATTGTGTGTATTGATGCAAATGATCAGTGGAGTATTTGAAGGTCAGTGTGTAGACAAGAGGTTAGACTAATTTTTGTAGGTTGTGTTAGTCAGCCCAAACAGCAATCTATTAAATTGTCTATAACTTCGCACAAAAATGAGAAGGATATTTTTTTAACACAACAACCAGACACAAGAAAATGACACGCTGTCAGCAGCAGCAGCAACCTGCCTATTACTGCTTTTGCTTGCAACACTAGGCAGGCTGCTGCTTTTAACAGAGTATTGTTTTGTAGCATTGGGCTTAATACTACTCAGTTTGCTAAGAGTTTTATCTTGGCTATTACTGAAATGTGGAATAGATAGCTTAGTGCAGTTTTGAAGATCTTCTGACCTCCAAATATCTAAGCAAGAAGCATTTCATTCCAACTGTCTCCCCTGAATTTTAGGTGCATTGGTTTTTATATTCTATTCCATCATGTAAGTTTATTTATTTATTGATACTATTTATTTATCACCTTTTCCTATAGCCTGTCTCTTTCTACATGCTGATTTCCCATTAGCCCTCTTTGGTTTATAATCTGTGTCCATAAGGGTTTTCAGCTGAAGATTTAAAAAAGTGAAAATATTTTTTAATAAGAATAAGTGAGTATACAAACAACAACAAATTGTTTCCAATTCTAAAAGATTATCAGCAAAGATCATGTTTATTGAAATGTTAAATTAAATATTTTGAGAAACAGGCTTGGTTTTACTTTGTATCCCAAAACAGTGTTGTTAAATAAGTTAGATTTTTTTTAATAACCTTGCTTTCTGTTAGTAGAGAATTTGTAGTTTGTTATGTAAAGCCTCATTGCTTAAAATTAGCCCTATTTGTGCTCAAAAAGTAATTAGCTTTTTGTGCATGCAAAATCAAATCACTTGTGTCTTAATTAAATGTAAAACATGGAACTCAGCATGGGCAGATCCCATGATGTTTGTACCATTGCAATGAGATGACTAGACAGAGCTGGATTTGTTTCCAAACGTGTTGAGGGGCTAATAATTTAATAAGAAATTATGTAAATTCTGGCTTTTCTGTCCAAAGCAAAACAGCAAATTACTGCTTTGTTTTTTGCTTGGGATTAGTGAACAGTTGTTATAAGATTAGTTTGTTGATTATTGTAAAATTGTTTACATTTGCTTTTGTGTTTTCTTGTTTACTTTTTGCTTTTGTATTTTCAAAGTACATTTTCTTTGACAGGATTGGGTTTAGAAAACCATGTGAATCTCTAAATATATATGTTCAAATCCTTTATATGTAATACTGTTGTGTAATACAGGGTATTTGCATATGTAAACATACTTAAACATATCCTGTATATAGTATGGATCTTAAATTATTCCTGGATTTCTTATAATTTGTGAAAGGATATACGTAAATATTTGTTATAAGTACTGTTGTTTTTAAGGAACAATGCCATGCAAAATTCTGTGCATATATATATAATATATATATATAATATATCTATATATAATATATATATATATAGATTATATTATATATATAATAAAATATATATATATATATATATGTTAAAGAAGATCAAGGGCAGGAACACGAAGAGATTCACATTATCCTTTAATCCTACGTTTCGTGACAACATCGCCACATCTTCAGGGATTTTTCTACAAAATAAAGTATAAAATGTTAACATAAAATAAGAGCTGATCACAAGATCCAATAGTTGAAATTAAAAAACAGTTTAATGGTAAAAATTACAACTCTCATACTTAAATTACATGCACATTGATTAAAACAGACCAGAAATACCAAACAACTTACAAATGACGAGAAGAATATTTAAAAATTAAAACTAAATTACACAAAGACAAAACAAAAAAGTAATAAAAACAAAAATATCATAAAAAGGAAAAAGTCATATATTCACAAAACCACAGCCAAAAACAGCTCAACACCCAACCAACCTTTCAGCATCAAAGATAAAAACACACTAAAAGTAAACAACTTCAAGAGGCACAAGGAATGACAGAATAATTAGGCTAAAAACAATGGGACAGCAGAGGAATGGTTGTTTAAAGTTGGAAACTCGTAGTTGATGTTCAGTGTTTCCAAAATCAACAGTTCGTTGGGTTCCCTTGTTTGGCCAATAATTTTAAAATCATCGTAATTGACTGTAGCTTTACATTTTAAAAGTATGCTTCCTTATATAAGATGTTTCAGGGTTAGATAATTTACACCCAGTTCTGTAACTAACGCCCCGATGGGAATCGGCCCTGACCCTGAGAAGACGCCGGGTAGATCCAACATATTTTCCCAGATTACATCTGGGGGACAAGTGTATTCATAAACGACACCCGACGTCATCAAAGGGCAGAGCCGATCTTTAAACATGAAGAGCGAGCCAATGGTCTTGGGATTTTTAGGTATAAGTTTTAGATTTACGGCTCCAAAATATCTGTGCACAATCTTGGTAAACTCGTTACGAAAATTATCATTTAACAGATACGGGAAACTGGGCATAAAGAGGGAGCTTGGGGACCTTAAAACTAATAGGCTGTTCAGAAACCTTTTATTGAGTAATTTATTTAAAATTCTATAAAAGATCTTAGAAGGAAAGCAATTATTAGAGAAGTACTGGAGGAGAAAAGTAATTTCATTGTGGAAGAGAGACCAGGTAGAGGTAAGAGACAGAGCACGATAAAGTAAGGTATATATCGAGTTGAGTTTGAAATTGAGAAAACAGAAACTATAGAAGTTGGAACCGAGCCCGGTAAATGTTTTCTTTCTGAAAATTGAGGTACTAAAACTTTCATTTTCCTTGAGACCAAAATATCTAGGAAGGCTAATTTAGAATTATGTTCTTTTTCCATTGTAAAATTAATATTATTATGGTAATTATTAGCAAAATCTAGGAACCTGTCAGCATCGAATTCATGCTTGAACAAGATAAAGTGTCGTCCACGTAGCGTGAGTAAAACAAAGGGCGGAAGGCCAGGGGGCATTCGTCCAAAATACGCTCCTCAGGGAGCACATGAATATATTTGCAAAGGTAGGACCAAGAGGAGACCCATGGCCATCCCCTCAATTTGTTTTTTAAAAAGCTGTCCATTAAAAACAAATGCCGTGTCCAGCACGGCCAATTCTAAGAGAGCTTTAAAATTCGAATAACTAAAATTACAGTAAACAGACTCAGGTTCGGGAATAGCTTATCAAGAATAATGTTTATGGTCTCTCTTACAGGTACGTTGGTAAATAGTGACTCGACATCAAAACTAGTCATGAATAAGTCAGTGTCTTGGGGTAAAATACGTTCTTTAAATTGTTCGGAATTTTTAAGGGTATACTGATTAGTGGTCAGCGGTTCCAACAGGGGGACGAGAAATTTTGCCAGTTGGTAATTAGGTGTGTTGTAAGAGGCCAAGATAGGGCGGAGAGGAACATTATCTTTATGTATCTTTGGTAAACCATAAAGAATTCCGTAAGATGAACCACTGGAAAATAAATCTTGGAACACTTTTTCATCAATGATGTTGTCATTTTTCAAGGTTCTAAGAAATCTATTGATTATCCTCAACTTTGAATATGCTTTGATAACTAGGCACACCTATTTTCTGGAACCTGGTACGATCGCTTAAAATATTAGTCATTTTGTTGTTATAGTCACTTTTATCCAATATTACCGTTCCCCTCCCCTTATCCGGCCTAACAATGATAATGTCATCACGTTTAGAAAGGGACTTGAGGATTTCCCAAATCACTCTTTTAAAAAAGGGAGCCCAGTTTGTTTTAAGTTTTGAGAAAGCATTTTGGGACAAAACCATTAACTCACTCTGTAGGCGGCTAAGGTCACTACACAAATTGAGATTTTTTAAACGTTGAAATAACACTTCAAGGGGCAGAAAAAACTGACAGTAGTTAGGTTTAAAATTTGGTAAGCAAAAATCTAACCCAAATGACAAAAGGAATTCTTCTCGTTTAGACAATACATATTTCGAAAAGTTAAAAAGAGTTTTATAACAACTATGAAATTTTGGTAGAATAATTCCAAGGTTTCCCAATTTTCTATGGTGTCTCCGTTGTGTAGTATTAATAAAATTTTTAATACTGTTATTAAAAAGCTGAGTAAAAAAGGGATTTTGACGAAGGAAAAATCTATTTCTGGGTGATTGGCTCGTGTCGCCCTATGAAAGTATCCTTAATATCATTCTTTCTAGGTAAAATTAGCCTAAAATTACCAGAGAAAAACAAAATTAAGAAAATGTCAGTAAAACTGACTCGCTCACTCTTAAAAAGAAGTGTCGGTATGAAATAGGGGCGAGTGTGGAACACTACCACGAGACAGACACCAATTAGAACTTCCCTATCAAAATCCCCCCAAGAGAGAGCTGATACCAACGGGCGATGCAGCCTCTACTACTACTACTAGAGGACGCCACGGACAGCAGCGCCCCTAGCGGTCATCCCCATTAATAAAAACATAAATACATCTTGTCCTGCAAGGGGGGGAAAACAAACCATAAAAAAAAAAAAAAAAAAGGGGATGGGTTTCATAGGGCGACACGAGCCAATCACCCAGAAATAGATTTTTCCTTCGTCAAAATCCCTTTTCTGGGCTCAGCTCGTGTCGGCCTATGAAAGAGTACCAGAGAAACAGACAAGATGGAAAAGGAAAAAAGAAAAACCTGTTAAAATGATGGATATAATATAAGTAAATCAAATACAGCATACCAAAATAAGTACTTAAACTAACTATGGGTAAACAATAACAGAATGTTAGTAAACTTAAAGTACTTAAATGGTAGTAACAATATAATATGCATGTAAAACAAAGAAATAGTTGAATTTACTTAATTAGAATATATAGGTAAAAATGTATAGACATACATGGTCCTCCCTAGCAATAAAATAAGGGTAGGTACACTCAATTCCATCATTAATACAAATAAAACAAGTAATTCAAATATATACAAACACATTGTGACTGAAGTTATCACAAGTTAAATGGAAATTTATACAAACATATTGTGGCCTAACCTAGCATAAAAATAAGGTTAGGACCACTGGGGTACATATCAGTACCAATGTGGTTGTCCCTAGCAAAAAAATAAGGGACAAACCACTATAACACACAACGGCTAAGGCTATAATGATGAGTAGCCTGGTGATAGGTTGAGGCATGTTGGTTGAAGTAGGTAGAAAGGAGACCTGGATCAATACTACAACTACTAAGCAGTATCAGGGGAAACTATGTTTCCCGCTGCTACTGCTGAAAACTTTAAAGATTCCAAGGACTTTAAATAATGCCGTTTAAAGACTGTCGGGGATTTCCATCCAGTATACTTCCTAAGATCCTCAAAGTTCATATGTTGGAAATAGTTAATAGAGGTGGCTACTCCCCTGATATCATGTGCTCTTGGGAATGACTCAGGGTTGGCTTGTTTAATGAAGTAAAGGATTTGTTGCCTAATACCTTTAACTGACAAAGTACCACTTTTTCCTTTTTCTTCATGAAGAGAGCACCCGAGGATCTAGAAGAAGTACGAGATAGAAAGGCTCTAAGGGTTGATACTGGCAGAGAGAAGGATCCTGTGGAAGTGGGATAACCTTCCAAGGAGCCCACCTTGCAAGAGGATCTTCATTTTTGGCTAAAAAGCTACGATCCGGAGCAAGTAGAACTTCTCCTGATGGGAGGAATTCCAACATGACCCGCATCTCTGGATAGAGCCGACAGTTCTGAAATTCTTGCTCCTGAGGCTAGGCTTAATAAGAATAGAGTCTTCCTCAGGAGCATTATGAATGTACAAGATGAGTTGTCAGTATCTGAAGCTAGTTTGAGAACATCATTCAAGAACCATGAAACTGTAGTAGGCCTCTGAGAAGGTCTAAGTCTAGCACAGGCTTTAGGGATAGATGTGAAATAAGATTCAGTTAAATCTATCTGAAAACCTACTTGAAAGATTTTCTTCAAAGCCGACTTGTGAGTGGTAATCGTGCTAGCTGCTAAACCTTTTTCAAACAAGGATCTGAAAAAGGATATAGCCAGGTTAACTGTCATGGTTGTAGTGTTCGATTCTCTCAAGAAAGATGCTAATTTCTTAACAGCTGAGTCATATTGTCTGATGGTTTGACTCGCCCTCTTATCTGATTCCAGGAAGAGAATATTCTGTGGATCAATGTTAGCATCTTTATTAGCCGCAAACTTCATGAAGTCCATAAAGTTAGGGTCTGGAGAGTTCCTGAGGAAGCGAACACAGTCCTCATTTGTACTGATTGTGATAGTTTGGGATTGGGGATCCGTTGAGGTCGGAGACCCAATTCCAAGAGAAGTGGATACCAGTTGCTCTTGGGCCAGTCCGGTGCAATCAGAGCTACTATCCCTTTGAAAGACCTTAGTTTGTCTAGGACTTTCAGGAGAAGATTCACTGGAGGAAAAACGTAAATTCTCCTCCACTGATTCCAATCCAACGACAGGGCGTCCGTGGCATAAGCCAGAGGGTCCAGGTTGGGGGCCACATAGCAAGGGAGCTTGTGGTTCGCTTGTGAGGCGAAGAGATCCACTTGGAGACCTGGGACTCTCCGGCTTACCCACTGGAATGACCCGTCGTCCAGAGACCACTCTGATTCCAGAGGAACTGACCGGGACAGGGCGTCTGCTATCACATTCCTTACTCCTGCCAGGTGAGTGGCAGACAGATGCCATTTGTGTTTGTTTGCTAATGCAAAGATGGCTATCATGACATGATTCACATGCTTGGATTTGGACCTCCTCTGTTGATGCAATGAACTACCACTGCACTGTCCAAAACTAGCCTTAGATGAGACTTCTTCGGGGGAAGCAGTCTCTTCAGAGTAAGAAATACTGCCATTGCTTCCAACACGTTTATGTGGAGCTGGCGAAATTGAACTGACCAAGTCCCCTGAACCTGTTTGAACTGAGAGTATCCCCCCACCCGGACAGGGATGCATCCGTGTGAATGGTTAACACTGGGAGGGGATATTGAAGGGTACTTTCTTGGCTAAGTTCTTTACTTTTGACCAAGGCCGTAGTTGGTTGCGGAGGATCTGTGGGATTACTGACAACTTGTCTCGATATTTGGAGTTTGCTCTTGACCGCCAAATTCGATTTATATCTTTCAGCCTTGCTTTCAGAAGGATATCTGTTACTGAAGCAAACTGAAGAGACCTAGGATTCTCTCCTGGTTTCTTCTTGACGTTTGTTTGCACTTGAGAATTGCCTGACAGATTTTGCTATTTCCTTCCGTTTGGCTACTGGAATTGATAGATTGTGGGAGGACAAATCCCACTGGATTCCCAGCCACTGAAAACGAGATTCCGGAACAAGTCTGGATTTCGTTTTGTTTATCTGGAACCCCAGATGTTCCAGAAAGTGAACTACCTTTTTGGTAGCTTTGAGACATTCCTCGACTGTTGTGCCAGATTAACCAATCGTCGAGGTATGCCGCTACCATGATTCCCTGAGCTCTCAATTGTTGTACAACCACTTCTGCTATCTTTGTGAATACCCTGGGGGCTACATTCAGACCGAAGGGCATCACTTTGAATGAGAATGTCTGATTTCCTAGCCTGAATCCTAGGAATGGGCGGAAGTGCCTGGCTATAGGGATATGATAGTATGCGTCTGTAAGATCGATGGAGCATGTGACGGCTCCACGCGGCAGTAAGGTCCTTACTTGCGAGAGGGTAAGCATCTTGAACTTGTCGCAGCGAATGAAAGAGTTTAGCTTTGACAAGTCTAAGATTACCCTTCTTTTTGTTGAGCCTTTCTTTGGAACGCTGAATAAGCGACCTTGAAATTTTAGATGCTTGACTCTCGCAATAGCTCCTTTCTGAAGGAGTTCTTCCGCGTAATCTATCAATTCCTCTGACGGTAGCTGATGGAATGATTTGATTGGAGGAGGATCTTGGATCCAGCTCCAGCCTAATCCCTTGGACACTATGCTCTGTGCCCAACTGCTGAACCCCCACCTGTGGCGGAAAAGGAACAGCCTCCCTCCTACCTGGAGAGCCTCATTGCTGATGGGCGGGTTGGCCACCACGCCCTCCTCTGAACTGTTTACTCCTTGCGCCCCTTCCTGCGCCACGGTGACGAAAGTAACCTCTCGCCCTACCCCCTCGATTGAGAGTAGCCTTGAACCTCATAAGCAGGGTTAAAGGCAGGCGAGATGGCATAGGAGGTCGAAGGCTGGGATTGCTGGGCACCAGGAGGAACGGCTGAGTTTGTTTAGCTGTAGCAGGTTGTCCTTGTTGGGTGACTGGGACCGCCTGCACAAACTGCTGCTGAGGCTGGAGTTTTTTGTATGGCTGGAATCTCTTACCAGCCTTCTTTGGTTTCTTGCCAGCAGTAGGGACGGATTCCTGTTTCCTCTTAGAGGAAATGCCCCACCTAGCTCTAAGGCTCTGGTTGAGTCTAGCAGCTTCGTGATGAACTTCGTTCACTGCTGACTCTGGGAAGAGATCCGCTCCCCACATGCTGGCAGATAAGAGTCTATTAGGCTCATGCCTGATAGTACACTCTTGAAGAACATGCTTCCGACAGTTCTTCCTGGCTTGGAAGAAGTCAAAAGCGTCTAGCAGAACCGTGTGAAATTGTGATTTCGCTAAGATCTTAAATAGCGGTTCGTTCGCATAAGACAGTGCAGCCATTTCCGTGATTATGATAGAGTTAAGGGACCTGCCAAACCTAGTCCGCGCATCGAACTCTGCCTGGATTAGGGAGTCCGGCAGCCTAGGCAACTTCTCACCGAACTGGTCCATAGCGCAGTCCGGCTTGAGTTTACCCTGCGTGAAAGTAGCAGGCAGGTTTTCCATAACTCTCCGAAGGCGGGAAAGAGTGGAGAAGTGGACTCCGACTCTCTCAACTGCGGAAGGGGCTCATCCTTGAGGACTGCCTGAAGAGCCTTCTCCACCAATTTCGTGGCGAACGGAAGAGAGACCTCCTCTTCCGTGGCGAAAATAGTGAATGGGCTCTTATAGGCCTGGAGTTTAGTATTCGTACACTCCCAGTCTCAAGGCAGTGAACCCATTCCCGTTGGGCGTGGTCTCTACTGTAGAGGACAGACTCCTTCGAGATCTTGTCCTCCTTGTAAGAGCCGTTGGTGTCAGCCTAGCATACCCGATGAAAGGCTGTGACAGACCCGGAGGATAGAACTCGAAGTCCTCAATCCTTCGAGTGCCAAACTCCGGGATCGAAATCATCCCGTCCTTAAAGGGAGCGTAGGCCGCTACTCTCCATGGATTCTCCATAGAGAAAGCTGGCAGAGAGTCGTAAGACGGGAGTTGGAGGATCCCCGTGCTAGAAGCAGGGGATACTGGGGGAGGAGCCTGGGATAGCCCAGACATCCGATCCTCAGTCTCTCCTTACTCTATTTGAGAGTTCTTGGACGGTCTGTTCAGTTTGAGACAGAGTGCTCGACAATTGTGCCGAACATCTGCTCAAAGCGGGTTCCCCAAGCTGAGATTTGAGAACCCACCATCACTCCTACCTGCTCCATCATTCCTGGTGAGACAGGAGAAGGAACGCAGGAGCTGGTGCTTGCTACCCCTGCCGGCATAGCCGGAGAGGGGGCAACGGAGGCGGGAGAAGGCAACGACTCGGAGGTAGCGCGAGCTTTCTCCTTCGAAGCCTTGCCTCTAGAACTCTTCGACTGGGAAGAGCTTGGCTTAGCCTTCACCGCGTCGGCGTAAGAAGTCGATGACTTCCTAGCCGAAGAAGACGAAGACGATTTTTTTTTCTTTCTAGAAAGTCGACTTAGACAGAGTCTTCGGTTCTCTCTTTCCCTTCTCCTTGGGAGGTACAGAGAGAGCGGGAGTGGCGGCTAGGGATCTCAGATCCCGGAAAGCCTTGGAAAGATGCGGAAGAAGAAGGGACAGGAGAAGATCCAGGAGCGTCCAAGGAAAGACCTTGGGCGCCCGACAAACCTACCTCAACCACAAACCCTCACTCACTACCGCCATCGGCTCGAGGTTCAGATCCAGGCCGGCGACGTCCGGGACTGGCTCCTGGGCGGCTACGAGCCCCAACGACTGCTGAAGATCTTGCTGGATGGCGGCTATTACGGGGGCGGCGGACAAGGGATCGACGTAGACCCGTCGACTTGCCCGCAGGGAAGATCTGGATGGCCAGCTTTTTATCCAAAATGTAGGGCTGGCCCTTGGCGGCGTTCTTCCCAAAGCCGCCTACCCACGCTTTCAGAGTGGCGAGGGCGACTTCCCTCACCCCGCTAGCCTGAAAGAAAGGTTGAATTAGCTACCAATTGCGGACAGGGTTAACAAACTTACGAACTAAAAGTGTTAGTAAATTGATAACTAGTTTTATAATGGTCTTACCCCATCAACCAGCTGACCGACCAGGTCGTAGCAAATGGTGCAGGCCTCGGGATGCCAAACGATGAACTCGTTGAACAGGGTGGCACACGGGGCATGAGACCTGCACTCATCGTGTCCGCAGGGGTCATGTAACGTCGCATTGCAAGCGAGGACCTGACAGTTGGTAGCCTGTAAGTAGAAAACGTACATGAGTACAGAGTAATACTTACAGTCTAACATATGCTCCGCTGGTGCCGGAGCGATAAAGTTAGATGAAACCAGAGCCCTGCTAAAATACGTGTGGTAACCATGTTGGAAGAAAGTCTATGGCTCCGCCAGTGGCGGAGGCACAAAAATCAACCAACTAGGAGTGGTGGTAAAGGAAACCACAACGTAAAATGACGGGGATGGTTGATAACATAATAGTAAAAACACAATTCATTGTAAAACATCTTAAATTAGGGTATATATCCTTAACATAGTACAGTAATAACATCAAAAACCAATCTCTCCACCCGTCTACTAGAAGAGTGCGTAGGTAAGGGTAAGCTCCCTTCCGGTAGCGGGGGAGAGATATAAGGATATAGTAGGCAAGCAAACGACCATCCATAGTACCCACCCTACCCGCTAGCGGAGCCAATAACCTATAACCAAAGGGGCCCCGGCTGCGACGGAAGGCTCCTTTCGTATCGTAAGGGAGGTGGCTGAGTAATGGGTATGGGGGGGAAGGAGGTCCCGGTGAAACACGGCGGGAGCGAGGAAAGGGGGAAGGGATGGCCTACTCCTCCCCACCTCACCAACTACCCGTATGGAGACCCGGTACCTCCTAGTGGTCGCCCTAAACCCCCTGCTGGTGGAACCTCCCGGCACCTCCGGAATGAGAGAGAAGGCTAAGAGGTGTTATGACAATCCAGGGGTCCCCAGCTCCTCCCTACATCAGAGAGGGAGGGAAGGGGCCAGGGTGAGGTGCTATGGAACACGTGACTCCTAGTGGCCTAGGCCGCGATCACCACAACCGTGGTAGGGCCACGTGAACCAAGCTGTACCAAAATGTGGAACAAGCACCTAGGCTAGCCTAACACCCTAAATAAATAATAATAATAATAATAATAAAATACATCGAAAGGTGGAAGAGACACTTTTAGGAAAAGAGAAAGAAGCCCAGGAGGAGGCAACTATTCCAAGAAACAGTAGCCTACTCGGAGCCAGCGATAGCCGATGTAGAGCAAGAGCCGGGATGCTGGGCCAGAATAAAATAATGATAGCCCTAAATACCAAGCTAAGAGAATGGTAAGAGGGCTAAAACTAGCTAAAACTCGATGTAAAACAATGAACGTGAAAAATAAGCCCATAAGTATAAGAAGTCCCAGTATGGAGGACCGGGAATTCTTACGAGGCAGCATGGCCGCCACGAGACAACCGGGGAACCGTATATGACCTATAAAAAGGAAAATACTGGTACCCGGAAGATAAAACTATGATAAAATATTACTTATGAGTTACTTAACTTAGCCGTGGCAATTGCTGAACGTTCCATCTTAGAAAACGAGATAAATCCACAATAGTAAAAGCACAAGAGAAAACAGCGTCAAGATGCTGGCGCTAAAAATTAAGGATGACCGCTAGGGGCGCTGCTGTCCGTGGCGTCCTCTAGTAGTAGTAGTAGAGGCTGCATCGCCCGTTGGTATCAGCTCTCTCTTGGGGGGATTTTGATAGGGAAGTTCTAATTGGTGTCTGTCTCGTGGTAGTGTTCCACACTCGCCCCTATTTCATACCGACACTTCTTTTAAGAGTGAGCGAGTCAGTTTTACTGACATTTTCTTAATTTTGTTTTTTCTCTGGTAATTTTAGGCTAATTTTACCTAGAAAGAATGATATTAAGGATACTTTCATAGGCCGACACGAGCTGAGCCCAGAAATAATCTTATCAATAAAAGAGAACGATTCGAGAACTTGGTGGCGAAAACTATTGAATTGCTTGTTAAGGCGTTCGGTGTCTTTTTGTTTACAGCTAATTTCGTAGTTTATGTAAATACCTAATTGTGGGTCAGAATAAAACTGAGAGTGATACTAAGTGATTTTTTATAAACTAAACTTTAAATTTAACAAAATTTGGAACAATATCATTAATTGAACAATATTGCAGGAACTCAAGGTCCAGACTTACTTTTTCTTTTTTCATACATATTTTTTCCAATTTCCGACATTTCTGGAGAAGTCCAAGGCCATAGCGATTCCTTACGAACTGCTGAAAGTTATTGTGTCCTCTTGAGCGTAAACGGAAAATAAAAAGGAGAACGAAAAAAGCATAATTCAGCTCCATTGTAGAATTATTTGTAGAACATCCAGTGCAACCCAGCAACACACGACACAGTCCAGACGTACAGGGCGTTTATTCACATGTTAAAGAAGATCAAGGGCAGGAACACGAAGAGATTCACATTATCCTTTAATCCTACGTTTCGTGACAACATCGCCACATCTTCAGGGATTTTTCTACAAAATAAAGTATAAAATGTTAACATAAAATAAGAGCTGATCACAAGATCCAATAGTTGAAAATTAAAAACAGTTTAATGGTAACAAAATTACAACTCTCATACTTAAATTACATGCACTTGATTAAAACAGACCAGAAATACCAAACAACATACAAATGACGAGAAGAATATTTAAAAATTAAAACTAAATTACACAAAGACAAAAGTAATAAAAAATATCATAAAAAGTAAAAGTCATATATTCACAAAACCACAGCCAAAAACAGCTCAACACCCAACCAACCTTTCAGCATCAAAGATAAAAACACACTAAAAGTAAACAACTTCAAGAGGCACAAGGAATGACAGAATAATTAGGCTAAAAACAATGGGACAGCAGAGGAATGGTTGTTTAAAGTTGGAACTCGTAGTTTGATGTTCAGTGTTTCCAAAATCAACAGTTCGTTGGGTTCCCTTGTTTGGCCAATAATTTTAAAATCATCGTAATTGACTGTAGCTTTACATTTAAAAGTATGCTTCCTTATATAAGATGTCTCAGGGTCAGGGCCGATTCCCATCGGGGCGTTAGTTACAGAACTGGGTGTAAATTATCTAACCCTGAAACATCTTATATAAGGAAGCATACTTTTAAATGTAAAGCTACAGTCAATTACGATGATTTTAAAATTATTGGCCAAACAAGGGAACCCAACGAACTGTTGATTTTGGAAACACTGAACATCAAACTACGAGTTCCAACTTTAAACAACCATTCCTCTGCTGTCCCATTGTTTTTAGCCTAATTATTCTGTCATTCCTTGTGCCTCTTGAAGTTGTTTACTTTTAGTGTGTTTTTATCTTTGATGCTGAAAGGTTGGTTGGGTGTTGAGCTGTTTTTGGCTGTGGTTTTGTGAATATATGACTTTTACTTTTTATGATATTTTTTATTACTTTTGTCTTTGTGTAATTTAGTTTTAATTTTTAAATATTCTTCTCGTCATTTGTAAGTTGTTTGGTATTTCTGGTCTGTTTTAATCAAGTGTGCATGTAATTTAAGTATGAGAGTTGTAATTTTACCATTAAACTGTTTTTAATTTTCAACTATTGGATCTTGTGATCAGCTCTTATTTTATGTTAACATTTTATACTTTATTTTGTAGAAAAATCCCTGAAGATGTGGCGATGTTGTCACGAAACGTAGGATTAAAGGATAATGTGAATCTCTTCGTGTTCCTGCCCTTGATCTTCTTTAACATGTGAATAAACGCCCTGTACGTCTGGACTGTGTCGTGTGTTGCTGGGTTGCACTGGATGTTCTACAAATAATTCTACAATGGAGCTGAATTATGCTTTTTTCGTTCTCCTTTTTATTTTCCGTTTACGCTCAAGAGGACACAATAACTTTCAGCAGTTCGTAAGGAATCGCTATGGCCTTGGACTTCTCCAGAAATGTCGGAAATTGGAAAAAATATGTATGAAAAAAGAAAAAGTAAGTCTGGACCTTGAGTTCCTGCAATATTGTTCAATTAATGATATTGTTCCAAATTTTGTTAAATTTAAAGTTTATAAAAAATCATATCATTCTGACACAATTAGGTATTTACTAAACTACGAAATTAGCTGTAAACAAAAAGACACCGAACGCCTTAACAAGCAATTCAATAGTTTTCGCCACCAAGTTCTCGAATCGTTCTCTTTTATTGATAAGATTATTTTTACTCAGCTTTTTAATAACAGTATTAAAAATTTTATTAATACTACACAACGGAGACACCATAGAAAATTGGCAAACCTTGGAATTATTCTACCAAAATTTCATAGTTGTTATAAAACTCTTTTTAACTTTTCGAAATATGTATTGTCTAAACGAGAAGAATTCCTTTTGTCATTTGGGTTAGATTTTTGCTTACCAAATTTTAAACCTAACTACTGTCAGTTTTTTCTGCCCCTTGAAGTGTTATTTCAACGTTTAAAAAATCTCAATTTGTGTAGTGACCTTAGCCGCCTACAGAGTGAGTTAATGGTTTTGTCCCAAAATGCTTTCTCAAAACTTAAAACAAACTGGGCTCCCTTTTTTAAAAAGAGTGATTTGGAAATCCTCAAGTCCCTTTCTAAACGTGATGACATTATCATTGTTAGGCCGGATAAGGGGAGGGGAACGGTAATATTGGATAAAAGTGACTATAACAACAAAATGACTAATATTTTAAGCGATCGTACCAGGTTCCAGAAAATAGGTGTGCCTAGTTATCAAAGCATATTCAAAGTTGAGGATAAAATCAATAGATTTCTTAGAACTTGAAAAAATGACATCATCATTGATGAAAAAGTGTTCCAAGATTTATTTTCCAGTGGTTCATCTTACGGAATTCTTTATGGTTTACCAAAGATACATAAAGATAATGTTCCTCTCCGCCCTATCTTGGCCTCTTACAACACACCTAATTACCAACTGGCAAAATTTCTCGTCCCCCTGTTGGAACCGCTGACCACTAATCAGTATACCCTTAAAAATTCCGAACAATTTAAAGAACGTATTTTACCCCAAGACACTGACTTATTCATGACTAGTTTTGATGTCGAGTCACTATTTACCAACGTACCTGTAAGAGAGACCATAAACATTATTCTTGATAAGCTATTCCCCGAACCTGAGTCTGTTTACTGTAATTTTAGTTATTCGAATTTTAAAGCTCTCTTAGAATTGGCCGTGCTGGACACGGCATTTGTTTTTAATGGACAGCTTTTTAAACAAATTGAGGGGATGGCCATGGGGTCTCCTCTTGGTCCTACCTTTGCAAATATATTCATGTGCTCCCTGGAGGAGCGTATTTTGGACGAATGCCCCCTGGCCTTCCGCCCTTTGTTTTACTCACGCTACGTGGACGACACTTTTATCTTGTTCAAGCATGAATTCGATGCTGACAGGTTCCTAGATTTTGCTAATAATTACCATAATAATATTAATTTTACAATGGAAAAAGAACATAATTCTAAATTAGCCTTCCTAGATATTTTGGTCTCCAAGGAAAATGAAAGTTTTAGTACCTCAATTTTCAGAAAGAAAACATTTACCGGGCTCTGTTCCAACTTCTATAGTTTCTGTTTTCTCAATTTCAAACTCAACTCGATATATACCTTACTTTATCGTGCTCTGTCTCTTACCTCTACCTGGTCTCTCTTCCACAATGAAATTACTTTTCTCCTCCAGTACTTCTCTAATAATTGCTTTCCTTCTAAGATCTTTTATAGAATTTTAAATAAATTACTCAATAAAAGGGTTTCTGAACAGCCTATTAGTTTTAAGGTCCCCAAGCTCCCTCTTTATGCCAGTTTCCCGTATCTGTTAAATGATAATTTTCGTAACGAGTTTACCAAGATTGTGCACAGATATTTTGGAGCCGTAAATCTAAAACTTATACCTAAAAATCCCAAGACCATTGGCTCGCTCTTCATGTTTAAAGATCGGCTCTGCCCTTTGATGACGTCGGGTGTCGTTTATGAATACACTTGTCCCAGATGTAATCTGGGAAAATATGTTGGATCTACCCGGCGTCTTCTCAGGGTCAGGGCCGATTCCCATGGGGGCGTTAGTTACAGAACTGGGTGTAAATTATCTAACCCTGAAACATCTTATATAAGGAAGCATACTTTTAAATGTCAAAGCTACAGTCAATTACGATGATTTTAAAATTATTGGCCAAACAAGGGAACCCAACGAACTGTTGATTTTGGAAACACTGAACATCAAACTACGAGTTCCAACTTTAAACAACCATTCCTCTGCTGTCCCATTGTTTTTAGCCTAATTATTCTGTCATTCCTTGTGCCTCTTGAAGTTGTTTACTTTAGTGTGTTTTTATCTTTGATGCTGAAAGGTTGGTTGGGTGTTGAGCTTTTTTTGGCTGTGGTTTTGTGAATATATGACTTTTACTTTTTATGATATTTTTTTATTACTTTTGTCTTTGTGTAATTTAGTTTTAATTTTTAAATATTCTTCTCGTCATTTGTAAGTTGTTTGGTATTTCTGGTCTGTTTTAATCAAGTGTGCATGTAATTTAAGTATGAGAGTTGTAATTTACCATTAAAACTGTTTTTAATTTTCAACTATTGGATCTTGTGATCAGCTCTTATTTTATGTTAACATTTTATACTTTATTTTGTAGAAAAATCCCTGAAGATGTGGCGATGTTGTCACGAAACGTAGGATTAAAGGATAATGTGAATCTCTTCGTGTTCCTGCCCTTGATCTTCTTTAACATGTGAATAACGCCCTGTACGTCTGGACTGTGTCGTATATATATATATATATATATATATATATATATATATATATATATATATATATATATATATAGTGTGTGTGTGTGTGTGTGTGTGTGTATATATATATATATATATATATATATATATATATATATATATATATATATATATATGTGTGTGTGTGTGTGTGTGTGTGTGTGTGTGTGTGTGTGTGTGTGTATATATATATATATATATATATATATATATATATATATATATATATATATATATATATATATATATATATATATATATATATGTGTGTGTGTGTGTATATATATATATATATATATATATATATATATATATATATATATATGTATGTATATGTATATATAATATATATATATATATGATATATATAGATATATATATATATATATAATATGATATTGGTACCTCGAGATACGAAATTAATCTGTTCCGAGGCGGCCTTCGTATCATGAGTTTTTCGTATCTTGGAACACATTTTACATGTAAAAAGGCTAATCCGTTCCAAGCCCTCCAAAAACACTCCATTAAATTTCATAATAAAGCTAAATTGACCTATAAACAATGAAACACTACAACAATTTGGACCATTCAATACCTAAATTAAGAATAAAGATGCAAAACCTGTAAATAAAGTGTATATTAGTGTACAAGAAATATTATTACTGCAACGTAAAATGTGAAAGCTTACCTTTCGAGTGAGGCTATCTCTGAAAGTGGCGGCAGAGGAGGAGGAGGACAAACAGCAGATACGTACACTTAACTTTATGAAACACATAGAAAAATGTCAGAAAAACAAACTAAACTTTACAAAACACATTAACAAAACTGTAACACTTAACTTTACAAAAAACTTAAAATGAAATTTATTTTGTCTTTTTAATTTTTACATTTCTTTTTACTTTTTTATACTTTACGTAATCTCAATTTCTTCACCACCGAATGGATGCCAGTCCGTTTACGGAATTTTTCGAACCACCCATGAGAAGCCTTGAACTCTGGGATTGCCGTTGATGTCCCCTCTCCGCCATCGTCTTCGGCTTGGGCAATCAAATCGCCGATAATAGCGCTGGCCTTCTGTCAGATTGCCGTCTCGGTTATCATATCGCCATCGATTTCTTTGTCCTCGATCCATACAAGAAGCAGCCTTTCCATTTCATTATGCACATGGGTCCTCTTGTTGGACAAAATAGTCACACCCTTGGAAGGTGTAGCTTCTTTGATGGCTTCCTTCTGCTTAAGGATGGTGCCTATCGTCGACGGATTTTGGCCGTATTCCTTAGCGATCACACTCAACTGCAAGCCAGCTTCATACTTTTTTATTATCTCCATTTTTGTCTCCATAGAAAGCATTCTCTTCTTTCTGTGAACTTCAGCAACTTTCTTGGGACCGACCCATGACTCTTATGTACTGTACGTAATTAAGTTACGTATGTAGTACGTATACTAATTAGGTTCTCACAACACGATAAAGTAGCACAACACGATAATATGTACTGCAACGAAATCACTAACGAATTTACGTTACTAAACGAAATCGTTGGACAGAACGAATGCCGATTGCGTACGATAAAGTTTCGGGTGCGGAGTGGCCGAGCTAAGGGACGCCAACACGTACGTATAGAAGATGCATGATGGGAGGGATGCTGTCCAATTAGAGAGAAGGATCTCATGGCTTGGCTAGTATCAGGAACCAATGGGAGAGCAGGAGGATGGTGGCGAGTCTACTATAACTAAGATGGCGGCGTGCAGAGCGAGTTTCAAAATTGTTATGGGGCGAATCTCGGAATTTCAGAAACCTTTCATATCTTGAAAACTTTTTCGATATGTAAGAGGCCAGTTAAAAATTTTTCTTTTTTTGTGTTAGCTTTCGTATCTTGAGTTTTTCATAAGTTGAACCTTTTGTATCTCGAGGTACTACTATAAACAATGTCACATATTTATTTAAGATTTATACAGTGGTCCTCCCGTATTTGCGGGGGATGTGTACCAGACGCCCCCGTGAATAGTTAGAACCCGCGAATGTCTGGAACCCCAATAAAAACTCTAAAAACAGCCTATTTTGTTAGTTAAAACTCAAGAAAAACCCATTAAAAATGTTCATACTTGGTTTTTTTAATAGTTTTATCACAAAAAGTGCATTTTATGATGAAATTGATAAAAAAAAACCAGGAATTTGTGGACGTTTCTCAGAGAAAAGTACCGAGAATGTGCAAATTTTCAGTGAATAATGCAGGGAAACTTTCCCGAGAGAAATCTGCGAATCCGGAGAACGCGAATACGGGGCTTCCACTGTATATACTTTTGCCTAGTTACCTGTGAGAGAAATTTTACATAGAATATTAATGACAAAATATTAACTGTAAGTAGAGAAAATATATAGTAGTATATATTTCTCTTAAAGCTCATCAAAGCCTGGTTCTTGATGTCTGATACTTGATCATAGCAGTGGTGAGTTGAAAAAATGTGTGGCAATAGTATAGGTAAGTGATGAGACATCAGACTAATTTGAACTATGTAACAGGATGTCAGAAGAATCATTTACCTCATAAGAACCAAGGTCAGTTGAAGACTTTAATGCATTGAATAAGGCTTAATAAACCTCTGTCAGTGACTTGTGCAAGACCTGAGGGTAGAGGTTTGATAATTATATAAGTGTTTGTGGAAAACTGTTTTTATTTGCCTCAACAAATAAATTACAGTGGATTTAGACATGTGATATGGTTTTGTTCTGCTAAAGTATTATAACATTTATGCCTTTTGAAAAACTGTTGAAATTTTTCAAGTACCCATATTGGGGGCTCTGATTAAGAGGTCGAGGGTGCCTGCTATGGCAGTGTCTTCTGCACCTTCTAAGGATTCTTCTTTCTGCAAATGTGTTGTGGTTGACGGTTGCGAACGTGAGGCGACTCGGGTCCGTGGACGTGTTTCTCGTTCACCTTCCGAAGACCAAGACCTTAGGGATCAGTTTCCCTCAGGATGTTCGCTTCAGCATCGTTTTCTGTCCCGAGATTGTTCTCGTGTGTCGTCGCAAGGCTGTGTACATGACTCGTCGCACGTCCATGTACAGTGGAACCCCCCCCCGAATTCACGTTCTCTGGATTCACAGACTCACACATTTGCGGATTTCTCTCTGGAACATTTCCCCCCATTATTCGCGGAAAATTCGCCTATTCGTGGTAATTTTCTATTAGAAATATCCACAAATTCCTGGTTTTTTATCAATTTTATCATAAAATGCACTTTTTGTGATAAAACTACAAAAAAACCAGGTATAAAATTTTTTAGTGGGTTTTTCTCGAGTTTTAACTAACAAAATAGGAGGTTTTAAGCATTTTTATAGGGGTTCCAACTATTTGTGGGTTCTAACTTTTTGCGGGGGTGTCTGGTACGCATCCCCCGCAAATATGGGGTGACCACTGTATGTGCTCCATCCCACAAATGTATACGCAATTCATAGCTCAAGCATGTACACTGTTTGGCTTGAGACCATGTACAGATTTCTTCACTTGACCATGTTCCGGAGCCTTCTGTTTCTGGATCTTCAGTAGTTAGGCACCCCAATCCAATCAGTGGGAGGCACGATGCCCATCTTCTTAGGGAAGCCTCTCCAGTGCCATTAGGGAAGGATGAGGACCCTTCTAAGCCTTCTTCACA
Source organism: Macrobrachium nipponense (assembly GCF_015104395.2). NCBI lineage: Eukaryota > Metazoa > Arthropoda > Malacostraca > Decapoda > Palaemonidae > Macrobrachium > Macrobrachium nipponense. The sequence continues at coordinate 65,308,562 of NC_061110.1, read as the reverse complement.
TTGTCATTTTCCTTTGCCGGAACCAGAGGAGGGAGAGAGCCAGGAATTTCTGTTTTCTTTCCCAGAGGTTCTTGATCTTATTCGTGAGTTCAATAATCTTGGGTGTAGAATGCAGACTCAGTCTCTATGACTCCTATGGGTATAGAGGCCTTGCTAGGTCCATAGCAAGATACTAAGGCCTCGTTTGAGCTTCCCCTTTCGGGTCATGCTCAATCTATCTTGCAGTGTGTTAATGTCATGGGTTCAGACCGGGATGGCTCTCTGAGCTCCAATAGGTCCTCAAAGTTCCTTCCTCCTCCTCCTCTCGGGCTGCATAGGAAGTGTTATTCCATCAATGTGGTTCAACTGATGCCCTGTCACCTTAATACTGACGTGATCCATCTTAAGCCTGGTTTGGCCCTGGATCAGGTTAGATCTGGACGACCATCATTTTCTTCACAAAAGGCCTTGGCTATGGAGTTTGCTGCTTCTACCATCTTCCAGACATTCCTGGTTGGACTTGTAGTCCACTGTGGTAGCCAGGATAGTACTGGATCATGCTGAGGGAGGTTCAGTCAGTTCTTCCTCCTTTGTCAAGCTTTTGCAGTCTGGGCTAAGGCCATTTCGTGTCAAGGCCATCTTAGTGCAACTTTGTGGCCCAGCCTCCTCCTGGCTAGGAGGGACGCAGCCTTGTTAACGATGGCAGGGTCGGTAGTTCGGAGTGCTTGTTAGCCCCCTAAAATGGGGATCTCCTTGAGTCACAGCTTCTGTTCCCAAGAACTCATTTAGAAGATGCAACCGACCGGCGGCAAGCTGATACCAAAGATAGGCTAGTACATGAGGCAATATTCAAATTGGAGGCTTGTTCTCATCTTCCTCTTCCCCTTCCGCAATGGCAGACCAGACGGTTTCCTCCTGTTAAGTCGACCAGGTGTCAACTGAGAGCCTCTGTCTGCTTCTCCATCAAAGTCAAGACAGCAGCAGCGTCCCTTTCAATCTCGCCCCTACAAGGCTGGGAAGGGCACCAGAGGAAGGGGTAGAGGGGTCGTCGGTAGAGTGGGTGCCTCTCCCTCCCTGTTGCCACAGGTAGGGGGATGTCTGGCGGGCCTTACCTTACAGACCTTGCATCTTGTTCGGGTTGCCCCAGGTCCCTCAGTGTGAGGCACCTCTAATATCTACCAGAGAATTGCTAATGCATTTCCAGTATATTTTGCATCTTCCAATCTTGGATGGTCTGGGATGCAGCTTAGATATTTGTCATGCTTATTCTTAAACACATCTACGCTCACCCCTGATATATTCCTTGCTTTCTGTTTCATCCTCAACAACAAAACTCGACAACTCCTCCTCCTCCTCTTCAGACTCCCCCTCATAGTCACTAAAACCACTAAACTCTAACTCACTTTCAGCCTGTGACTCCCGTACGGACATTGGGGGCAAATATTCATCATCACTTACATCGGGAGTGATGTCCTCATCACTAGATGACCAACTGCCATCAAAGTGAGGACTTGCGACCTGCTCTCGATCAAGCTCCAACAGGTATTCGTCAACGTCCTTTTGTTGGAGGCCTCCCAAATGCCTACGAATGCCCCTCGGACACCTCAATGCCTCCTAGGGGTCGTAAAAGGCACACGATGTAGTCTTTGGAATCTTTTGGCCACACGAACCGGCGTTGAGGAGCTGGTCACCTTGGTTGCTTGGTCCCTCTCCAGCATCCAAGTCCGAAATACGTCTCACACGATCCCTACTGAGAGGCAAAACATGCCTTTCGCGCTCCATTCAACGTTCAGACATCTCTACGCACGTCTTGTACCACCACAAATACTTAAACACTCGCTAAAGTTCGGCAAAAGATCGCTCTCGGACGACACATCACTGATGCTTGCTGGTGTGAGAAGAAAGCAATTCGCTCATGCGCGGCTGAGTAACGCTTGTAAACAAAACAACAGCTTGATCCGTGAACTCCCAGCATCCCTCAAGGCGTGTGATTCCAAAGTTTTCCCCAGGTAGGCCTATGACTATTTTTCCCCGAATTTTTAAAAAAACTTTTTACCGTCGACGTAAAATACGTCCAATAGGCGTTTAAGGGCTAACAAATTTTATGGAGAGTTATTACATAGGTATTAGGGTAAAATATATGCCTCTGACGCTGTTCTAGGCCAAAAATATCGAGTTACATAAGTGCAAATGTAACTATGGATGTGTTGATTTATTAATGTTCATGCTTTTATGTTTAATATGTGTATAAAAATGTATTATGTATAGGGTATTTTTATTTCTGCACAGAAATATGATACATAGGCAGCTTTTGAAACTGCCCTTCACGTTATCAAAGAGGATGTTTTTTCATGTTGTTTCTTGTGAGCCGCCACCTGCCGATCTCCGAAAACATGAGTTAAAAAAAGTGCAAATTTAGCAATCGATGTGTCAATTTTATAAATGTTCATGCTTCTGTGTTTAAAATGTGTATGAAAATATATTACGTATAAGGTATTTTTATTTTTGTGCAGAAATATGATACAATGGCAGCTTTTGAAACTGCCCTTCACTTATCAAATACGATGTTTTTTCATGTTCGTTCTTGTAAGCTGCCGCTTGCTGCTCTTCCGAAAATACAGTACCGGTCATTGAGATTTGCCGCCCTCTCATTTTCTATACACGCCAATCCCACCCCTAACTTTAAAAACCTATACAGCAATAAAAATAAATAGTAACCATGAGGATGCGTCTTCGTATCTATTGGTTATGTAGACCTCGGAGGACATCATTGTAGGCTGGCACTATTGAATTGATTGGTTAAAACCATAGGCCTATCCTTGGAAAGGGTAGAGCTAAGATTTTTACATGCTCATCCTTTGAACAAAGAAGCATTGAGTTTTCCTAAGTAATATTAAGCAGAAGGCCCTTAGGATAGTCTAACCCCACACTAATTCTCGATGCTCAAAGTGTTACAAGATGTTGGGAGAGACGTAACACCAATTAATCTTCTGTGGTGTAGGTGACATAGGTGTTCGGGAGATATAAACCATGTTCCGAAGTCTAGAATTTCCTGGGCGTCTGGGGGTCAAGCTTAAAGTCATTATTTTGTTCTTTTCCTATTACCACTTTTCTTATTATTCATGCCTTTTCTAAGTCTATAAGTTAATGCATTTTGAAATAATTTCCCTTAATTCTGTAACAGCACTGTAAGTCTCAGCCTGCTACCTAGCTGTCTAACTAAGCTGAACAAATATTATACCTACGAGAGGACTCCTAACTTATGCTTCTAAGTAATCATACTGAAATTTTAACTTAAAACATCAAAACTGAATGTAAACATGAATAAATCACACTAAGAAACATGAAAACTGAACGTAAACATAAATGAATCTTTAAGTCACAAGTTATATAAATGCATTGTAAAAGCAAAAAAAAAAAAAAAAAAAAAAAATGATAATTCTATCAAAGTTTACAATATTTGATTGGTTCAGTCCTCTGTCCTATTCTATTTAGGTAGATATCAGTAGGGGAAAAAACCCCATTCCTCAACATCTAGGTGCTAATCCCCAGGTAAGTAAATTGACCATAAAGGTGTGAATATAACAAATAGTTTTGAAATTTCACAGGTTCCCACGGTCGTTTTGGTGCCGCGCAAAACTCAACTGGGATAAAAACCCTGATTCAACCCTAACCCCGCCCAAAACTCCTCATATTCTATGGGAGGTAAAAACCCTTTCAACCCTAACCCCAAAGGACCTCATACTCTATGGGAGGTAAAAACCCTGATTTCAACCCCAACTCCAAAGTTCCTCATAGTCTACGTAGGTAAAAAAAAAAAAAAACCCTATTTCAACCCTCACCCCAAATTCCTTCCACTAGCCGCCCCCACCCCCGCCCCCGCCCCCGATGATGTTTTAAAACTTGAAATCAGGTTCCAACATGTAACAGACCCCGAATTCGCTCCCAAACGCAATTTTTTTAAAGTCAAAAGGGAACTCTGAAAATTAACTTAACAAAACCCATTTCAGTCTTAATCATTCATGATATGTGTATATAGATGCATAATATTCCATACGTAAAGAGGTTAAATGGAAAATCAGATTACTTACAGAATTGTTATTATTTTTGTAACAAAAGTCATACAGAAATACATGAATTAATATTCCATACAGTCATACAAGAATACACTGGAAAAGGTGTACAAAAGAATGCAGACATGATATACATTCGTTTTACGAAAATAATACATCATCAAGACACATTGCTAGTATATACCACACACATCTTCCCTAGTTTGCCGATCGTGTGTGAAAGATAATTCATCTAATACATTTAAGCTTTTAAATCTTGACAACAAGTTCTTCATATATAAATCTTCCCTCTACCAGGGATAAATTCTTTTTCATGATGACTACGCATTCATCACTGAATGTAGATAACACATGTAAATACTGATTCAACCATGTCATGTTAACTCGTCCACTTTATCCGATACTGGCGGGGAAGATAACATATTTGACATAGTCATAAGATGATTTAAACAATTCTTCCTTTAATTTCTTCACCGAAGAAAAAAAGTGGTTGAACCTCATCTGCTTGGTAACCCTGCTCAAACGGTCAGCATGGTCCTCATCTTTGGAATATGCTACACTCTTTTGGCCGGATTCGTTATCTTCAGCAGGGGCACCGATACCATATTGGGTAAATAAAGTAGCTACAGTGGGGAGATCTACTTCAGTCACATTCCCAAGAGGTAACATTTTTGGGTCTTTTCACAAGGGCTGACCCTTCAACACCACGATCGCAAGGACAAGCGTATGTTGCACCGGCTCAAGAATATCGAAAGCCTGCAATCTCTGCGTATGGATAACTTCGAATGGCGTCTTCAACCACACTGTAATTCCTGCATGTAACACAATTAGTGCCCACTACTAAACATGTATTTCTCTTTCTGAACCTATTTTCGGACAATATATTTTTCTTCTTAGCTACAGATGTTGTTTTCAAGGACACAAGATGAATTTCACGCCTACACTTTCTCAAGTGTTTAATGAATTTCTTATCTTGAGTGAGATTACCGCAAAGAAAATTTCTAAAATTTTAATTGTAGCAACAAAACCACCGTTTAAGATTGGAATGACTTTAATTCTCTCGCTGGGTGATAAACATGTCATGAATAAAAGTTTTTATTTTTATATATTAAAGGGTGTTTATGGTTCATATCTGTACAATTTGAGGTTCATCGACCCATGAATTGAATTGACTTGGGTAACCTTTCTAATTAACGTAATATTGAGTTTTATTATTTTTCTTCCTGCTTCTCAGAATAGTGATATATGTTTCTAGTAGAATTGTGGGAATTAATTCTTCACGGTAGAATACTCCCTTTATTTCTTCACCGGCAAAATCTTCCAATAAGTATATGACAGGATTTTGCGATGTATCCACTTTTTGGATTTTAAAAATTTCCAGAGTAATTTTAATAGTATGTCCCCTTCTAAAAACTGCGTTCCGATGCTCATCCACTATACGTACAACGTCTCCAACATTCAAGATTGAACTGGTGGATGGATTAACGAGAGCAGCATTTTTATACATACTCGAGAATTGACGTTCAATGTCCTCTCTAGCGGTTAACGCGTGAATTTGTTGAGGGGTGCGTCCCTTTCCCAAACTTTTGTGTGGGGTGTTGTTATAACTCTGAACAATGTCACGCAAGACGTTAATGTATTTTAAGGTGTTCTTATGCGTGAGATATCTATATATCCTGCTCTTAATAGTCCTTATTACTCTTTCAGCTATAGATGATTTTATCTCTCATGAGTAAACGCTATATAATTTTATATTTTTACCGTCTAGATATTCTCTGACGTGTTTGTTATAGTATTTCCTGCCCTTATCACTATTTAAACGTGAAATTCCCGAAAATTCTTTAGATTCGATAATCTTCTTTAAAGCACGACACATAGTGACACCATCCTTCTTTTTAAATGGAATAATTTGTAGATATCTTTAAAATACGTCAATAAATTTCAGCAAATATTTAAACCCATTATTGTACCGAGCTAATTTTGACATATCAGCTAAATCGGTACTTGCTATCACTCAAGGTTTGGGTAACATGATTTTTCTTCTTGGGAATTTTTTTCTCGTGATTTTATGAAGGGTGTAAGACTTTTGCCCGCGAAAGAATTCTTTAACATTTTCTCGAGTAATTTTGTTATCCAGATTTTTCGCTACTCTGAATAAAGGGTCAACCCCGCTGAAACTACCAACACCTTGTACATCTCCATATAAAGTTTTAAGAAGTTTCAACTGTTCTTTATCCATATTGGTAAGCTATTTGATATTCCATTTCACCCAGAATATTAGTTCGAAGCTGTGTTGACGGGGCAAAGTCTACTAACAAATAACTGTACCGGTTACGCGAGAGCCTTTTTATATATATCCGAAAATGCTGACGCTTTTAGACTTCCGAATAACTGTCGACCTAAAGTTTCAATTTGACTAAAATCACGATTTTTCATTAGGATGTAATGTGAACAATTCAGGCTTATACTTTTACTAAACTTTCCAGAATGAAACATATTCTGTGTTATGAACATAACTGAAATAGATGACTGACGTCCTGCTGTGAAGGCGTTGGTGAGAAATTTATTATCACTCGCTTCTAAGAAACAATCATCGAGTATAAATAACAAGACTTTATTACCCTCAATCCCCTTTTCAGTGTAATCAAAGGGATTTAAAATTTCTTTGGAGACTTTAAATTTGGATCCTATAGATGGGTGCATTTCGAGGGGATGTTCAGATACCCCACAATATAAAATATATTGGAAATGCGCTTCATAAAGTTCAATGATCTTTTGACATAGGACTGACTTGCAGCTGTTACTAAACCCCGCTATTATAATACGGGCGGGATTGGCAAAAAGATTTAAAATCTGCTTGGGGAAGGGACCTATTGCCGTGATGTCAGCACGCTCAATACTAAGGGCATGTTTTCTATTCATCTGTCTTATATAGACGTCAATTATAGTGAATAAAATGACGGCAATAACATTTTAATTTAATATATATATATATATATATATATATATATATATATATATATATATATATATATATGTATGTATGTATATATATATATATATATATATATATATATATATATATATATATATATATAGGACACTCATACAAGGTTTAACATAATATATGTGCAAAATAACTATATATATAATAGAATATTTACAATACAAATATAATAAAATATGTACAATCATATCATACTATAATGGGCGTAATGTCTGTCTGTCATTCAATCACGGCCAAACGGCTGGTCAGATGGGCATGAAACTTGGCAGGGTTATGGTAGGGACCCCTAAGATGGTTTGTAATGGGGTTTCATCCAACCTACCTCCTACTTTGTAGGGGGTGGGGGTGAGAAGGGATTCCCTGAAACGGAGCTGTTTCTGGCCGTGAAACGAGGCTGGTTATTCCCGTAGACTTAGTTACTTTACGATTTTTCATACATAATTTCTGTACAACTTCCCCGGACACAATAGAAGATGAAAATTATCATCAATATCCGCAAGATTTTTTGAATAACTTAAATCCATCGGGATTGCCAGTGCACAAAATAACGTTGAAGAAGTACTGCCCGGTAATGTTGCTTCAGAATTTCGATCCTGCCAATGGACATAATAAAAAAGAAACTGACAAGTTCCTACTTTCTACTCTTTTTTGGAAGACACAGGATCATAAGAGCATTTATCAGTAGCCATAATGCACTGACATACAAGTTGCAGTAACATAATGAAAAGAAAGATATTTTATTATTCGTATCACCTGCAAAGTAATTGACAAAGAAACGAACCAATCAAGATCCCTGTTCCGTTAAATGAAAGTCACCGACAAGAGAGAGAGAGAGAGAGAGCCATTTAACGACATTAATGCACTACAATTTTATAATTTTATCTTGCTATCGAAAAATGAGAGAGAGAAAGAGAGAAGAGATCATTTGTGATTTGAGAGCTAAGTAATCCAATAATCCCATCACCGTCTTCATTACTTGACTTACATTGAGAGAGAGAGAGAGAGAGAGAATCATGAAAAGAGGGTAAACAATAATGAATACGAACTTCTTTACGTTCATTGATCGTCCCTTCACTTACTTTAAGAGAGAGAGGGAGAATATCATTAAAAGAGGGGAAACAACAATGAATAAGAATTTCTCTGCGTTCAGTGATAGTCCCTTGAATTACATTACGAGAGAGAGAGACTATTCGTGTAATTGCCCTTATTTTAATATTGCTGAACAAATAGTACATATAAATTTTTCTCTTCTGCACACATATTTTATCACCCATCGTAGATGGGTAAGTTTGCTAGTAAAAAATAACTATATATATATATATATATATATATATATATATATATAGATAGATAGATAGATAGATAGATAGATAGATAGACAGATAAAATAAAACTAAGTATACTACAAAAACACAAAATTGACCATTAAGTCAAGGTGAAACGACCTCGTTTCACAGGAGGATGGGGTAAATTCATTTGCCGATGAGGTAAAAGCGATGCCAATGACGATGAAGAGAGAATTGATTTTACATCCCCTACTTTACTGTGCTCTCTTCACCTTTTGAACACCCTTTCACTCGAGAGGAATGATGTGAAGATGAGTGTAGGGATGGAAAGGGAGCAGGAATTCTCGAGGTCTAGGAATAGCGAGCGGAATGTTAGACACAGAGAATGCTGCTGGCACCAACCCCTCTATCACCTCTAGTTCCTTCTCTTCCACCACACCTTCCACCCTCTCCTCCACCCCAATGTCTGGATGACCATATGCCAACAATTTATACGGTGTCACATAATATCTCTTATCCTCTAAAGGACATAGAGACACCTTTCGCTGGCTCGTATGACACATCGTACCTTGTACACTTTGCAAACTGTGATCTGATTCTTCTCGATCACTTATCAATACTGTTCATGCGGAATGGTCTTTTGCTGGCATCTTTGTATACCTTTCAAGGTGTTACTATGGCTATTTTCAGTTAGATATGAATAACCCACCTTAGGTTTGACACCGATGAATTCTCTGATGAGTTCAGCCCCCGTTTCAACCTTGACTAATCCGAGTTCCCCCTTACATGACTCATCATACAATTCATGAGTTTTCGGGAAATTACTCAATTCCATATAGGGTTTGAGAACCTCCTTCAATTCACGATTGAGGTTATCAGTCGCAAGGGAGAAGATCAAGCTGTCAGTGTCGGTATAAAGGAATTGAACTCTTTCACCGCAGTGATTATGAAGTACGTCATAATAGAAGTGGTACATCATGTCCTTCGCCATGTCTAGTATACTGGAACCGATGTAAATCGGGGATTCAGCCATTACTGACTTTACAACGGTTCACAATGTACCTTCCATTACCGAGTTTTTCCAAAGACTTGTACGTGTGTTTGGACACGTTCTTTACGAGAGAGGGTTCAATGGTGGGGACAACAGTTCTAGTGGAATAATTTAATGAATTTTTAATTGTCACACCAAAAAGACCATTCATTATGATTTTCTCCAGGATATATGCCCTCAAATAAAAATCTTGTTTGAATTTGTACACTTTCCTTATTATATCAACTTCTAGACCGAGTCTTATCAGTGTTTGTAATAAGGGAATGCAGATCAAGTGATTACGCATCGGTAGATGCGTACCCGTCAATTTTCAATTTAACATTTTTCTTGGGCAGCTTCACATTGAACTTATTCAGCAGGTTTTTACCATAGGGAGATAGATCCTGGTAAGTTACATTCATGTGATGAATGGCGAGAGGGAGATCGTCTGTCCGTAGAGCAACATCCCTGCTAACCCGTTTGGTATCGAGATGGAGGAAATAACCGTATTCACCCTGTGAATCAATGGCGGTAATTTGACTAGCGACTAACCATTCAAATTCGGCAGGGGGAAGTTCAGTTATTTCACCCAAGGGCATTTTGTATTTGCTCATAACCGTGGGATACAAGCTGGTGAAATCAACCTTAAAACTGGGATTTAACTCTGGATTATTGGCTACAGTCCGTCTTCGAACTAAACTACAAAACCCACTCCGGATATTTTTACAGATTAATTGATAAAGTTCACCATTAGAAATGAGGGGGAGACGGATTTTAGAAGAGCGTCAAGTGAGAGAGAGGTAGAAGTCAGATAATGAGCAGGGTCTAGTCCAAACTGAGCAAACACTGCATTCCTCCAGGCTAAATAGACGTCAGCTAATAATCCCACGTCCATTGACAAATACAAAACGCTGTAATCTAAAAGATTGGCACAATTTGAAGCATTCCAAACCTTGACCACGTGCGCATATCCCTCACTTGATAGGGTTCCCCCCGTAAGCTCCGAATTGAAACACTCCATGGAAGGGATGCTAGGCTTTCGTAGGACATTGAAACCCATAACGTAATCGTAAGGGTAGTACTGTTTACCCGTATCCAAAACTAAATTGAGGCAATCCTTAGAGTACTTAGATAACAACCAACGAGTGATTTCGAGGGAACCTTTCTGTTTTATATGACTCGATGCGAGACTGGAAAGGGTCCCTCTAATCATGTTGTTGCTATCCACTTATCTAAGATTGCCTAATCTAGCCGAGTAAAATTTACTACCCCCACATTTTAGAATTTCAAAGTCGTACTTTCAATACCAGCGCAATGTCATAGGACAAATTATGTACTAACACTGTTAAAGTCATCTCCTTAAACTTCATATTAAAATTGCATTGACGACACAGTGAGCACACAAAGTTGTCCCGTGCCATGCAATGTGCGTGATGTCGCACTTTCATAACCTTGGCATTGAATTCAACGTTACGTCCCCTGCAATGGGTGCTCTCTTCAAACTTATGGGCGGATTCAGGGGTCATATGCAATTTATACCTTGCCATTTGCTCCCGCAACAATTTCCATTCACGGCTCATGTTCCGCAAAAAATCATCGACACATTTTTCTCCATAACCTAGTCTATGCGTACAATATTCACCCGTTCTACCGTCAACGATCACATAACAGTAAGCGTATTTCTGCTTTGCTACAATTCTCGGATTGACTTCGGCATTTGGTTGAGTATTATACGCCTCGAAATCAAGGAAAGCAATGTGCAAGATTTTGTGCAGAGCTTTAACCTTGGTGAATTGTTTAAAGTGGCCAGGATCTGGGTATTCGACAGTGTGCCTGAGTGTGAGCATCGCGGATGGTGGGACTATTGAACAATGTCAAACAATTGTAACACATGCCACCCACATGCTCACCCCTCCCTTGCTTGAACCCGTGTCAAAACACCTTCACGAATGCTAACATATCTTTAATCAACGTGACGTGGTCGCCAGTGATTAACAACAAGGTGACCAGACGAGGGCTTTGGGGGTTACCAATGTTTTTTCTGCCGTTTCCCCATGACTAATTCACACAATTTATAAACATAAATGTTGAGGTTGTTCCACTTTTCTAATGTTTTGAAAGAGTCATGAGTCAACGGCATATCTGGCAAGTGTTTGATATTAAATTTCCCCCTCCTCATCCTGGTTGCTAAGTCCCGAGAGAGGTTATCATACGTGCGAGAGGGTTATCCCGGAGTACAACGTACACTTCTAATGCTGTAATAACTTGGTTGTACCCGGATTGAATATTGACAACCTGAAGTCTGCCACGAACTCCCTCAGGATAGGCCTTGATGTTATTAATATTCACTAACTCACGTCGCGTGATATGAAGTTCAACCCTATCCAGCAAGGTAATACACCAACCCGAGGTTATTAGCTACATACTCGATAGCCTCCTCCAGGGAGACATAGATTGAATCAATCGTAGTTAGGATGGGTGGTGTACATATATAGAAGGAATTTGTTTCATTCCTATCTCCTAACATTATCACACCTGCGATAATAATGCATAAGTAGAACATAGCCGATTGAATTCCCCTTTCGAGGAATGTGCCAACCACATCATCACGCAATTGGGCTATGCTGCTACTTAGCTTCATTGCCACGTCAATGTGCGACCCTACCACAGCCGAATAATGAATGGTGTTGACCACCTTGTCACCCTCTGTTCTTTCCCTGGTTAGTGGAGATCCCTGTCCGGCTCCAACACGAGATTGTTCACTACTCCCCATCGAATCATCGAATGAGAAGTCATCGACAAAGGAATCTGTAAAGAGTATGTTAAATAAACAATGGCGCAAGGTTGTTATAAAGGATGCAAAATGAATAATAATAATAATATGTACCATGATTGGTGGATGATCCATTGCGCATGGAGGTTTCACAAGGGGATGGGTGTGTGAGGTGTGGACAAAGAGGCAGGTAGTAGTGTACTGACTTTATTACAGGTAAGGGAAAATTCAAATATACAGCATGCGGGCGGAAATGTGGTTACCGAACCGCGAGAGAATAAAAGTGGGTCGGCGAGACCCGATTTGTGTTTCTTGAGAGAGATATAATACAAAATACAAAAGTACATAAAATATGATTTCACAAGATATATACATTGTCGGAAAGCCCGCTGAACGCTCTCGCGGAGGGAAGTAAGAGCAACGTGAATGAATGTTGAACTACATACAGAGAAAATTGTGAATAAGCGTTGTCCTTACAAATACTCCCCCCCCAAGACAGTAATTAGGCATAATTGTTGGCTGATTTCTTTGTACTTCCGACCGTTACTCGCGGAAGCGAGCGGGCCGGCAGAGGTGCCCTCGGGTGCACGAAATCAGCTGCTGTGGTAGATCCTTGGGGATTTCAGGGGACGGGATGCCTCCCCTGAGGTGATCCTCGGGAGGTTCGACCGTCTTCAGAGGGCGGCAGCGGCTCTGACTGGGAGGTTTGGCGACCGATGAAGCCGCTTCTTTCCAAGGAAGATTGAGGCGCCCTATGGAATCCACGTCGGCAGACTCTTCGCCATAAGGAAGGCTGGTTTCAGGCGATCGATTGTGACCCAGTCCTCGCGACCATATATGGATACGCCTTGTCGGTGCGTCGTAGGGCGCGGAAGGGGCCTCGGTAGGGTCTCGTTAGCTGCGGGCGTCGTCCCTGATGAAGACGTGTTTGCATGATGATAGGGCCTTCGGGAGGAAGTGTTTGGTCCTGTCGGAGAAGGTTTTGATATAGGGCGTGAATCTCCCGGTGTATTCCCGAAGTCTGGCGATGGAGACGTCAGCGTCGTCAGCATTGGTCGGGAAGAACTCGCCATGGACTGTCAGTGGTTCCCCGTATACCTTCTCCGCGGGTGATGCCTCGCTGTTCGCCCGCGGGGCGGTCCTGAGGCCAAGGAGGACCCATGGTAGCTGGCTCTTCCAATCTTTGCCGGTGCAGCGTGCCATTATGGAAGCCTTGAGCGATCGGTGGACTCTCTCCACCATGCTGTTAGCTGCCGGGTTGTAGGCGGTGGTGGCGTGTAGCGATGTCTCCATTAGGCGGGCCAGGGCGGTCCACAACTCCGACAGGAAAACGGGTCCGCGGTCCATCGTGATCTCGTCTGGCACTCCGAATCGACTGATCCAGCTGGCGAGAAGGGCTTCGGTGCACGCTTTGGTGGTTGCCTCCAACATCGGCTTTGCCTCAGGCCATCTGGTGGAGTGATCGATTATCGTTAGGAGGTATCTGGCACCTCCCGACGGGGGGAGGGGGCGCACGACGTCTATGTGAATGTGGCCGAATCTTCGTTTCGGCTGCAGGAATTCCCCCACGCCTAATTCTGTGTGCCGACTGACTTTACTAGTTTAGCAAGGCACGCAGGTCCTGGCCCACTCGAGGGAGTCCTTTCAAATTCTGTGCCAGATGAACTTCTCCGTCAGGTGGCACATCGTTGTCCGGCCCGAGGGGTGCGAGAGTCCGTGTATGATGTCGAATACGGCTTTCCTTCAGGAGGCTGGGATCAGCGAGTGCAGGCGGCCCGTGCTGATGTCGCAGAGGAGCGTCATGCCCGCGTGTCTGAAGGGCACGTCTTCCCACCTGAGGGCGGTGATAGCTGTGCGATATGCGGCGGTCTCCGGGTCGGCGGCCTGTTCCCGGGCGAGGTCTTCCTAGTCGATCCCAAGGTGCACGGCGTTGATTTCTATCCTCGAAAGGGCGTCCGCCACCGGGTTCTTCTCGCCGGGCACGTACTGGATGGTGCAGCTGAACTCCGCGATGGCTGCCAGGTGCCTCTGCTGTCTAGCCGACCAGGCATCGCCCGCCTTGGTGAAGGCGTGCACCAATGGGCGGTGGTCTGTTCTGATCGTGAAAGGGGTGCCCTCGAGGAGGTAGCGGAAGTGGCGCACTGCTTGGTACACCACCAGGAGCTCGCGGTCGAACGTGCTGTATCTCGTCTCGGCGGGTGACAGTTTTTTACTGTAGAAGGCGAGTGGCTGGGGCCCGCCCTGGACCATCTGCTCAAGGACAGCCCCGCAGGCGACGTTGCTGGCGTCAGTGGTGAGGCGTAAGGGTGCAGTAGGGTTTTGATGACATAAGGTCGCGGCTCTGGCGAGGACCCTCTTTGTCTCGTTGAAGGCCTGCTCTTGTTCAGCTTCCCACGTCAGGTTCTTTGGTTTCCCCTTCAGGACCTGCATTAGAGGGGACATGGTGCGGGCGGCGTCAGGGATGAACTGGCGGTAGTAGTTGACCATCCCGATGAACTCCTGCATGGACTTGACCGTGGTTGGGGTTGGGAACTTCTGCACCGCGCCTACCTTCGAGGCCATGGGGCGCACGCCTGCCGCGGAGATCTCGTGGCGGAGGGAGTCCACCCTCTCGGCACCGAAGGTGCATTTGTCGAATCGGACGACCAGCCCATTTTCCTGCAGGTGCTTCAGGACCGCTCAGATATGGTGTAGGTGCTCCTCCGGGGACCTGGAAAAAATTAAGATATCGTCGACGTAGCAGACGCAGAAAGGCAGGTCCCCCAGGATCCTGTCCATCAGGCGCTGGAAGGTGGCCCCTGCATTTCTCAGGCCAAAGGTGGAGTAATGGAAGACGTAGGAGCCAAAAGGTGTGATGATGGCGGTCTTGGGGACATCCTCGGGGTGCACTGGAACCTGAAAATAAGATTTTAAGAGGTGCATTTTCGTGAAGACTTTCTCTCCATGGAGGGCCCCGGTCAAATCCTGCATGTTTGGTAAGGGGTAGTGGTCGGGGATCGTAGCGAGGTTGAGTCTCCTGTAGTCTCCGCAGGGTCTCCAGGTGCCATCAGGTTTCCGTACCATGTGTAGGGGTGAAGCCCAAGGGCTTGACGCTTTCTTGCAGATGCCCATTCGTTCCATTTCCAAGAACGTCTGCTTTGCATCTTGGAGGCGGCCCGGAGGGAGTCGTCAGAACTTTGCGTGTGTTTGGGGGCCCGTGGTGGTGATGTGGTGGAATATTGCGTGCTTGGGCAGCGTCCCTGCCGCCTGACGAAGTTCCAGGTTGAAGAATTCAGGGAATTCCTGCAGGAGGTTGCCGTACTTGTGGGGGGCGACGGTACAAATTGTGGGGGCGCCCGGGCCCGCTGCGAGTGATAGGGAACGGCATGTCCCCGTGTCAAGGAGGCGTTTGCGGCCCACGTCAACCAGGAGGCCGTTCTGCGCCAGGAAATCTGCCCCCAGTAGTGGAATCCTGACGTCCGCGATGGTGAACTTCCAGACGCAGTTGCGCCCCAAGATGGATATCTTGAGGGACTTCGTGCCGTAGGAATGGATGGGGGTCCCGTTTGCGGCAACGAGGGTGGTCGTTTTGTCAGGTTCGCGGCTACGGTCTTTTCCTGACGGCGGGAATATCGAGTGCATCGCCCCTGTGTCCACCAGCATCCTCCGGCCGGAGATCGTGTCGCGGACATAGAACCCTATGGTGTGTGGTTCCGACGAGGCTGTTGCCACGGGTGGCTTTGGTTTTGTCTGCTGTCGCCATTTTTTGACTGCTGGAAGGTGCAAGGGCTTTCGCACCTCTTGGAGTATCTCCCGAACCTCCGGTGGTAGCGGCACCAGGTGTTTTCGTCGCGCTGCATGGGATACAGCGCTGATCTCTTACGTTGGGTCGTCGTCTTCTTCTTCTCCCTTCTCTGTGGCTAGGTACACGGAGGATCGGGGGGCGGCGAGCTTTGCGGCATTGCTCGACAACGTCAGTTTTATTTTTGCTTTCTCCAGTAGTTTGTCATCGTGGAGGGTATATGCATCCATCAGCTGTTTTCGGATGTCTTGCTCAAGTTGCCGCAGGAATATTTCGCGGCTCAGGCAGATTTCTTTCTTTTTCCCGTCGGAACCTACTTCGGGCAATCGGACGAGGCCCATCACCGTGTCCCAGGCATCCTGTGTGTCGGCGCCGGGCATGGGGTTCGTAACTAGGTCGAGGGTGCGGGCGGCCTTTTCAGCGATGGGCGTGGAGTAGGCTGTTACGAGCCTTGTCTTTATCTCATCGAGTGTGACAGGTTCGGTTTGTGCTCGACCGGTCAGCCAGGGAGTTATTCGGTCAAACACCTCTGTCGGGAGGGCTGCTGCGACGAGGTCAGCCTGCAGTACCTTGTCCGTGAGTCCCACGATCCGGAATTGCCCTTCAGCTCGGAAGAACCAGGCGGTTGGGTTCGCTGTTGTGAAAGGGGGGTAATTTGACAGCTTGAGCAGCAGCTGTGTGCGAGACTGTCGTTGGGGCAGGGGAGGCCTGGGTTTTTTGCGCGGTACTGTCTGCGCCATAGTCCTTTCTCACAAAAACGGTCGACAGAGTCGTGAATGGTGGGCCAAACCGTTTGAGGAACGCCTGAACACACCTTGGGAAGGTATGCCGTATTTAGTCCGTTAGAGGCGTTGGTTTTTCCATGGTAGGAGCTTTCAGAGATCTATACTGAGGCGCCGTGTGAGTCCGTTAAAGATCTCTGAAGGTGAGCGGCAGTAGTTAGTCCCTTAATGGCTGAGCCAAAACCGCTTGGGTCACCGTCACTCCGGGGTCACCAGTTGTGAGGTGTGGACAAAGAGGCAGGTAGTAGTGTACTGACTTTATTACAGGTAAGGGAAAATTCAAGTATACAGCATGCGGGCGGAAATGTGGTTACCGACCCGCGAGAGAATAAAAGTGGGTCGGCGAGACCCGATTTGTGTTTCTTGAGAGACATATAATACAAAATACAAAAGTACATAAAATATGATTTCACAAGATATATACATTGGCGGAAAGCCCGCTGAACGCTCTCGCGGAGGGAAGTAAGAACAACGCGAATGTTGAACTACATACAGAGAAAATTGTGAATAAGCGTTGTCCTTACAGGTGCTTTCTTCGATGTGGCAATCTGCAAAAAAACACGTTTTCATGAAAATTGAGAGAGAACATTAACACGGGTTTTTAAGATGTGTTTATATTAACCCAATAAACGCTATCACACACAGTCTACGTTCAACATGTGTAGTGACCACATCAAATACGTGAATAGCAGTGCATGTTTGGGTACATTTCCCGAAAATCGAGCGTGTAAATTTACCAACAGATTAGCCACCCCTATATCATTATCGAAAGAAGTGGAATATGAAGTGGGTGTGGTGGGAGTCATTCTCTCGAAGGTATACTACGCCGTTAAACCTGGTGACAATGATTTTACCATTCAATTTAACGTGATCTATAACGAGTCTATGGGGAAACGCGTTTATACCTTTATTTATAAGTGTGTTTCTGGAGCGCTTAATACAGAAACTATTGAACAATTATCCATATTTTACGGTGAGCATATTCATGGAGCTATCCGCGGGAATGGTTTATTCTCGTTGAATGATGATATGAAGAGAATTATTATTCCACATAAGAATGCAGGGGTAGCAAAAGTTGATACGATTGATTCAGTTACTATTAAATTCAGTGAAAAGGCAGCCAACATACTCAGTTTCAATGAAAGGGAGAGGTATATGATATACAGTTCGGGTACGTTGAGAGCTCATCGCGGTAGAAATACATTTGTAAACGATCAATGTGTTGAATACATTTCAAACTACCACATTGGGCGATAAAATGGTTAACATCTTGGACTGTTTCACGTTAGAATGTGCACGTTTTAAAGGTCCGCATAACGCCATTTATAAACCTTTAAATACCATTGATGTATTGGATTACATTTCAATCAGTGTATCGGATCAGAAAGGTGAAGAAATAATGTTTATTAAAAATGGGGTTGTATCATGTACTCTGCATATAAGACCTAGATAAAAACTATCACACTTTCTTATAAACGCCGTACTTGACTTATACCTTCCGTAGTATTTGACTGACATGACTGGTGAACACAACATATATTTGAACATTCTCGGATGTTTGGACACGTACGCCAAAAATTCACTGTCAAAATTTGCAAATAGATTACCTACACCTATATTATTACCTAACGGGGTTGAATATGAAGTAGGTTTAGTCTCGATCATGTTCCCGGGTACTTATTACGCTATATTATCAAAAGATGATTTATTCAATCTCGAATTTATTACAGAGCGTCATAAACGTGATATGCGCACATATTTGTATAGACCGAGAATAGCAATGTTAGAGGGGGGACATGAAGAGGCTCGTGAGAGTTATTAATAAGGATGTTTATGATTATTTGAAAGTTTATTATGGTGATAATTTCGTAAATTATTTTAATAGTAACGGTATATTTCATTGGGATGAAGATTTAAGAAGAATTACTATACCACATATCAAGAGAGGGAAACTGAGAACCGGGGACATTAAAAGTATATATGTCAAATTTAGCGGAAAAGCTGCGAAATTATTAGGTTTTCAAATTAATACCGGTTATGAAATGTATGGAGGGCATGAATTGAATGAACACGTTTCCATTGATTCCCTACCTGATAATTGCGGGGTATATATGTGTATACTGATATAGTTCAACTGACGATTTTTGGTCGGAGACTAGTCAATATATTGGACTGTTTTACTTTAGAAAGTGGTAGAGGAAAAGGAATACATAATACAGTCTACAAATTGCTTAACACAAACATCTTGGACCAGATTTCAATTATTATCACGGATCAAAATGGACATCTTTACATTTCACTAAAGACTCGAGTGTTACCTGCCTGCTCTGTATAAAACCTCGATAAAAATAGATGTGTAGGTGTGTATAAAAAGATGGGTAGGTATGTATATAATTCAATGTTCACCCTTGACATTCTTTATTCGTGATCACACCCTCGAGTCAACTGGAACGTGCGTATTAACCTCTGCTTAAATTATTTTCAGAGTATAAAAGTAGCGTTAAAAATATAATGAGTGATATTCACGCCTCCTTCAGAGGCGGAATTTAGAAAACTATTTTTATCAGACCCTTTAAGAAGGGGGGTGGGGTTTGAGGATATTTCCGTTTTCTATCCCGGACATGGAAGAGGTAGTGGTCTGTTTTCTGCTATAAGCATTATCGCATGTAAAGTGCTTCCTTTTCAATTTAATGTTGTGAAACCTTCAGTTAAAGAATTCGGTAGATCTGTGTTATCTGATATGGTAAACGATAGTTTACCTTTAAAAGAATCCATAAAACGAAATGGTATAAGATCCCTCAAAACTACTGGACAACGAATTTTAAGCGGTACTGGAAGAAGATGGAGTAAACGAAGGAAAACAGTGAAATGATTGGTTAGACGGTAGAGTGTGGGAGGAAAGAAAAAATGCAGGAAGGGGAAGAGTATACACGTTAAATCTAGAAGTAAATATAATAAGGACGTGTACGATCTTTTGTAACTCATTCATCAATTGACAATCGGCGGGTACGCACATGTTCTACCCTTCATCTAAAATTATATATAAACACAAAATATGGCTAGTGTAGTTCCTAACGTAACCGGAACTGGTAATCAAGTTCCTATTTCTTTGTACATTGCGGGTATATCAGAATCGTTCCCGAATGTTAATAGATGTAGAATTATTGAAACTTTAATTAATTAAAAGGAAAGAATGGATTTTACACCTAGCAATATTTCCGTAAATCAAATTCTAACCGATCAATGTATCGAATTTCGCGTTAATGGGGTGGCGGGTTCTTTCGTAGATTTGTCAAGTATATCTTTAGAATTATATATCACATTACACAGAAGTGGCATGCAACTAGGGGATGATACGCACGTGGCCCTCGTTAATGGTATAAGTAATACATTATTTAAATCTGTTTCTATTTTCTTGAATGAAAAGTTGGTGGAATCCTGCCGGTATTTAACTATCAATCATATATCAAAATGCTTAAAATGATAAAGCACTCGGCGTTACCTACCACCAGTCGGGCAGGGTTTTTATATGATTATTTTCATGTAACACATGGAGTAACTCATCAATTTATGCCCAATACATTCGCTCGAACCAGCAGGTGGGAGTCACGGGTTATGAGCAGCATTAAAACACTGGGTGTTCATACGTATTTTCCGCTTCTTTTGGACATAGCAACTATAAGCATGTATTTACTGGATTTAATTAACCTGAGGCTTAGACTCGAATTAGCGAATAATAACTGGGTGTTGGGTGCCCATACCGATGGGCATTTAAATGAGATAAATATAGAAAAAGCTAAATTATGGATCGATAGAGTTACCCCGCATTATAACGCCATGTCGGCTTTAAATGAGGCTTTTAACAGTTAATCCTATACCAATATATATTTGATAAGACTTTATTTAAAACATACATTCTGTTAAAATTTACACTTATGACCCATGGCAAAACACTTATAACATTTCTTACGTAAAATTAACTGACGTCTTTTATCAGCTACAGAGGAATGTTTAGAGCAATTGAAGGCGGTATGGTTACCATTGCAAAATGGACATGTAGTACATTGTTCGTTGGTTCCCATCCTCTTTTGGGCTACTGTTGAAGCAAGGTTTTCGCCTTTTTGCATGGCCCGGATGTGTCCCAGGTGCTCTTTCAGGGACCTGGAGAAGATCAGGATATCGTCCAAGTATCAGACGCAGAAAGGTAGGTCCCAGAGGATGCTGTCCATCAGTTGTTGGAATGTGCCCTGGCATTCCTGAGGCCAGGTGGAGTAGGAGAAGGTGTATGCTTTGAATGGCATGATGATGGCCATCTTTGGAATGTTGTTGGGATGTACTGGCACCTGAATAAAGATTTAAGTAGATCCATTTTAGTAAATATTTTGGCGACGTGTAGGGCTCCTGTCAGGTCGTGCATGTTTGGCAGGGTTTAATGGTCAGGCATTGTCACCAGGTTCAATGGATGATTATCCCCACAGGGCCTCAGGGAACCATCTGGCTTCTTCATCATGTGAAGGGGGGATGCCCATGGGCTTGATGCCTTCTTGCAAATATCCATTCTCTCCATTTCTGCAAATGCTTGTTTAGCATCCTGGAGCTTCTTAGGTGGCAGGGAGCAAAACTTGGCACCTGGTGTAGCTCCGGCTTGAAGACATCTGGGAATTCGTGTAGGAGGGTGCTGTATTCAGATGATGTGACAATGGCGAGCAGGCAGGAGCAGTAGGTTCCAGTGTCTAGAAGGCATTTACGGCCAACGTCCACCAGCAGGCTGTGTTGTGCCAGGAAATCGGCGTCCAGTAGAGGGAACCTGACATCTGCGATGACAAAGGGCCATTTGTACTTATGACCCAGAATGAATATTCTGTGGGTCTGGATTCCATAGTAGCGGATGGGGCTTCTGTTTGCGGCTACTAGTGCAGCCGTGTCATTGGGCGGGCGGTTGCAGTCCACGTCTACCAGCATTTGGTGCCCCGAGATCATGGCATGGATGAAGAATCCCACTGGTTGGGATTTCCTGTTTGTGGCCACTGCTGTTATGGGTGGCCAGCCCCTGCGTTTTTTTTTGGAACGCACAGGGATCTCTGCAGTTTCTGGCATCTTTCCCGAATTGTCAGTAGAAATAGCACCAGGCTGGTTTCGTCCATGTCCTCTTCTGCTGCGGCGGTTCCTTTTTTCTGTATATTGCGTGTGTATCCCCTTCCTTGACCTTCTCTTCTGTCAGGCTGCAGGCTGTGGGTGCTGCGGCATGCTTGGAGGCCTTGGTGGCCTCATGGAGTTTACGCGCGATGTTCACCAATTTCTCCGTTGGAAGTGTGTCTGTCACCATGATTTGCGCCCTCACCTCCTGAGGAAGGCTCCGCAGGAATATTTCTCACAATAGGCTGATCTCCCTTCTTTTGCCGGATTTATCGAGGTCTGGCAGCATCAGGAGACCTTGCAGAGGTCTGGCAACATCAGGAGACCTCTTAGTTCGTCCCAGATGTCCTTGGGCGATGTATCCCCCAGGGACTGGTTCTTCAGGTCCAGGGTGCTTTGGGCTCTCTCTGGGATGGGCATGGAATAGATCTCGGTGAGCTTCCTGCAGAAGTCTTCGTATTCGATTTTTTCCGGCTGCGGGTGTAGCCAAGGTGTAATTTTATTAAATACTTCCTTGGGCAGAGTGGTCATGGTGATATCTCCTTTGATTTCTTTGTCCGTAACCTTAGCTATGCAGAAATGTACATCGGCCCGCAGGAACCATGATGCGGTGTTTTGCCATGAGAATGGCGGCAGCTTTATTGCCTGAGTTATCGCGGTTTTCAAAGGTGAGAGGGAGATGCAGAGGATCTGTTGGTCCTCGGTATGATTTTCGGCTTCTGGGTCTAGTATTTTGACTCTCGCACCAAAACGCAAATTAAGCACCGTAATTAGTACGTTAATGGTGTTCGGGGTTTGTCAGAAGTCAAAACTATACGCTGTGTGGTTCCATTAATGACTTTCTGAATACAGTCAATGTGGGTTGTAAATGGCAGGGCCAAACTGTTCGAACACGCCAGAACATACCTGGGTGAGGTATGCCGTAATTAATCCATTAGTGGCATGGGTGGTTCCCGAGGGAGAAGCTTTCAGAAACCTAAACTTTGTCGCCGTATGGTTCTGTTAAAGGCTTTTGAAGGTAAGCGGGGCCATAGTATGTCCGTTAATGGTGAAGCTAGAACCGTTGTTTACTGTTATTCCTCGGGTCACCAGTTGTAAGGTCGCAATGAGAATGAACTTGGTACTGATGGTTTTTTACCTGGGCATGCGATATACATAGCAGTGAGTGGATGGAAACAGAGTGCCCGACCCCTGAGACCCTTGACTCACACACAAATAGAGAAGAATTTGCGTTTTTTAGCAGTCAATAAAATGGCAATAACAAAGGACGTAATGTACATACATTGATGAATTATATATTGGCAGAAAGGTCAAGAAATTCTACATACAAATATATACATGTGATTTTTGCTGCTTAGCTAGATGAGATACAGGATTGTGATTAGTGGGTAATGAAGGTCTTTACACAGTCTTTACAATATGGATGAGATACAAGATCGTGATTAATGGGTAAAGAAGGTCTTTACATATGAAACACCTTTTGTATACCATTTCTTTTCTACAGAAATAATACATATTCAACATACCTTACATATACCATCAAATAATTAAATCAATATTTTCCATTTGTCTCCCACAGATTCAGTGTTTCACACCCCCTTACATCTTTGGTATGACTGTATTGAGTCCGTGGTGTTGGCCACTTGTGTGTTGCACAACTTACTTTTAACAAAACATACTAATGCCACGAATGAGGCAGACCAAGAGGACTTGGTGACACGAGGCCATACCTGGTCATTGGAGGTGTCAAAGCTTTACTGAGCCTGACTATAATTGATTCACATCAATCATGCATCTAATGTCTAGGCCTGTCCCTTACGACGCTCCTGATTAGCTGTTGATGTGAATCTGCTATAGTACCCCAAGCCGTCAGAGAGGAACCATGGCTAGAAAGATTCAACGGGATCAACTTTGTGATTATATTAACACCCCCCCCCAATTGCAAGATTCAGATATTGTAGGATGTTAGATGTGTAGGATTGTAATCAAACCTTGGTGTCCTGTGATGCATTTATTGCAGAGTAATCTGTACTACAAGAGCACCAGTCTCACACCGACTTAGTTGGAAGGAAAACCCAACCTTCCCTCTTAGCTGGGAAAACATGTCCCGATCTCTTCTACAGTCTTACATCTCCCTTCCAAAAAGTTTTTAAAGTATAAGCAAGAAATATTATAAAATGGCTATAATAATTGAATTAAAATTTGATGTTAAAAGAAATAGACACATGTACAGTAGATATCTAAAATAAAAAGAAGAGAAAACAAGGGGCAATGAACTTTTGTGATAAGCAATCAAACAAATGAATAAGCTAACACAATGAAAGTTATATGTTTGTTCTATAATGGTGGTAACCGAATTAACTGGGTAGAACATAACTTTTACTCATTCTCACTGTCTATGACATAATCGGATAGCCACATTGGGTGCATGGTTTGCCTCTTAGGGCGTGCTGGTGCCTCTGGCTGAGTTGATGTGGTGGCTGACGGTGCAGGCGGGTGGGTGTGTGAGATGATGGGGACATTGGTGCTGTTGGTGGGTGAGATGTGCCTCCTGTTTCTTAGTGACAGCAGGGGCATCATTTCATTTTTTCTGGAGGGGGGGGGGGGGCAAAGGTTTATTTGAGGCGGCCCCCTTCTTGAAAGGTTGGGGTTGTAGGGAGCAAAGTGAGCCTAACCAGCTGGGGGTTCTGCCCCCGATAAAATTTTTAGAAATATCAACAAAATAGGAGCAATTTGAAGCCTCTTGTAATGGAAGTTTGAAGAATGTTTATTCCTTAAAAAATGCTGTACATTAAATTTTGAGATAATAAATGAAGATGGAAGTGGAAGTGGAAATTTCTAAACAAATCAAGTTATGAATTATAGTATTGGTCCTAGAATATCTGCAATTTAACATGTTGCATTATATGTAGCTCACTACCTACACAAGGGTCATTCAGGAAAACAAGAAGAGTTGATGTGAAAAGGATCTTAAGCTTGGGAAAATGTGTAGAGATGAAATGGTATGTAATTTTAACAACGTTCATCTAAGGAAATTTCAAAATAAACATATGCTACATGTATTTCAGATATTATCTACCGCATTAGTGGATACCTCCTTGATCTTAAATTTTGCAAAAATTATTAACTAGTACATCATAGTTAAGATTTCTAACAACCTCCTTTTCTGAGGCCATGAGAAGCAAGTCATTCAAGCGCTCATTTTTCATAGTAGTTCGTAGATACGTTTTCACTAAACTAAACACTGAAAACAGTCGTTCATTGCTGGCAGTAGTTACTGGAAGGGTGATGAGAATTTTAACGATTCTAAGAATTTCTGAGTAGGCACATTCTAATGGTTTGAGTTCATCATACAATTTAAACAAATTCTTATGCTTTTCAGTCTGAGTTAGAAAGTGACTCTTTGCTACAGAAATTTGGGCATCTAGAAGGATTTCATCCCTGTGTATATCCTTATAAAACTGTACTATGGTAGACAGTTTCTTATCATTTAAAAAGTCGTTAGAATTAGCCAAGTGCATTCATTGCTGCTATCAGTGGTATAATATGAGTGAATCTATTATCCATCTCAGAGAGAAATCTAATATGTCAAAATAGATTCGTTTGAATGATATCTCAGGAGCAAGACTTGTATTGTCCTCACTCATTCCTACAGTTGAATTAGTTAAAGTCTTTTAACTTGGAAGAGATGTTGGGTCTGCCTACTTGATTGGAGTCTTTCAAGTTTGTATCAATCTCATATGCAGCAAAAAAAAAAAAAATTCTTATCCTTGTCAAAAATATTATAGAAACCATCTCTTCTCAAGACCTGTAGTTCTTTAATAGTTAACTGTATGAGAGAGCAAGCTTCAGATAGCAATAATTCCTTTGCTTGTAGCTGGTCAGACAAGCTGTTGGTAACTTTCAAGACTTGTTCTGCAACATGAATTCTCACTACAAACTTGAAAGCCAGCAACTGCTTGTAGAGGCCACTTGGTACAGCTGCAGCTTCTGAATCAGAGCTCTCTTCAACTTTGTGAAGTACTGCTAACAAATTTACCGATAATAGTAAGACAATCTTGTTATAGCAGGTCGCTCTGTCAAAACTTGCGGTCTCCTGCTTTCTGTGCCTCTGTGAAAAGTTGGTACCTTTTATTACTGTTAGTTATGAATGTGTAATTATTTATATTGTTCCGAACATGTTAAAAATAACTAATTTAAATTAATCCCTCTCTACACTTCAACCTTATAATAATTATAAAATAAATATATATACATATAGATTTTTACCTATCAATGATTTGGAGGCTCCTAGAAAGCTTGGGGGCGAGCGCCCCTCACTGCCCCCCCAAAATGACGCCCATGAGTGATAGCTGTCCACCGCCGTCCAACTTAATTCTGTACTGCCAGTGGGGGAGGGAGTCCACCACCAACCCTATATGATCCCATTCATTTGTTGCTTGATTCTGCACTCTTACACGGGGCCCTACCTCCAAGGGTTTGAGCATCCTGGTGGCATGATTGACAATGATTTTCTCTTTTTATTGGTGGCAATTTGAATTTCACGCCTAAGCAATATCTGTTGCCAGTGCCTGTCGACCAAGTAATGTTGCTTCGCCGTGGGATTGCCATTTCGTAATTGCCTCCGAGTCGCCAACTGTGCGGGGGACTTGTTGATGTTGCGGATGGGTGTGTTCAGGTATTACAACATTGTGAGAGACCTTGTCACAATCCAGGCTGGCTCCATCCCCTGTGTTTGCCCTGATGATCCTTTTTGCAGTTTTTACAGCTGCTTCCACCCTACCATTTGATTGTGGGAAATGTGCTGATGAATAGGTGCACTTCGACCCCCCCATCTCCTGAAGAAGGCAGACATTTCTTTGCTTACCAGGTTAGTACCCCCATCCATGGGCACTTCCTCTGGGGGCCCCATCTCGTGAAGTAGCCTCTTAGCACTGACATCACTCTCTGTGAAGTGGTACCATTGGGGAAATGAGCTATTTCCAGCCATCCCGTGAGTCTATCAGCGTACGCCATGTACATGCACCCCTCCAACTGAAACACATCCACAATCATCCACTGGAAGAGGTAGTCTGGGGGCAGTGTGATGACCATCTCTTCCTCAGGTAGGGATGGAGCGTGCATGTCACAAATAACGCACCTGTTCCTGTGGTGCTGAAGGTCACCCTCCATGTCATGCCAATAGGCAGATTGTCTGGCTCTCCTGAGCATGGAGTCGAGCCCTTGGTGACCTGCATGTAGACTTGCTGACGAAGTTCTGGGATCACTAGTCATATGCACCCATTTTCATATGTGTAGAGCACTAAATTTTCTGACGTTGAGAGGCCATCTGTCACACTGTAAAAGGCCACCTCCTGCATCTTCTGCGGGGGCCAATCACCTGCAGACTCTCTTGCCATCAGCAACTGATATACAGGATCTTTGGCCGCCGCTGAACTGACAGTCTTCT
Organism: Macrobrachium nipponense; assembly: GCF_015104395.2. Taxonomy (NCBI): domain Eukaryota; kingdom Metazoa; phylum Arthropoda; class Malacostraca; order Decapoda; family Palaemonidae; genus Macrobrachium; species Macrobrachium nipponense. Next base: position 65,281,266 of record NC_061110.1, on the reverse strand, counting down.
CATCCATCGTGAGTCCCTCCCTAAGTAGTGTCTTGTTCGCTGCCACAGTGACAGCAACTACCATGTCGTCTTCCAGCTCAACGTCACAGTCATCAGGGCCGGCACGCAGGGCAGGGAAACGAGACAGGAAGTTGGCCGCACAGTTTCTCTTTCCTGGTAGACACCTGATGGTGAATCTATATTGAAGGGTCTTCTCTTTTAGCCTGAACAACTTGGGATTGTTGATGTCTGCCAGGGCTCTGTCCCCCAGAAGCTTGACTTGGGGTCGGTGGTCAGTAATAAAGATGAGGTTAGGGCATCCCAGCAGAAGTAGCCTAGCCTTCCTTAGGCACCACACCACAGCCAGGGCCTCCCCTTCTACTGCAGCATACCCAGCCTTGGAGTGGGACAGGTGTCTACTTCCGCAAAGGGCAATTCTCCACCCATCTTTACAGCAGAATGGCATATCAGCAGCTGTGTAGCTGCAATATTAACAGAGGATGACGAACCCTATGCCATCCCTGCTCCAGTCCGTGAGGGAAACCATAGGACGAGACTTATTGTAGTATACAAGGCCGTCCCTGGCCAGATTGCAGATGGTGTCCTGAGCACTCCTGAATTTCTCCTGCAGACACATGTCCCAGAAGACGAGTTTGCCTGTCTACTTCTTCTTCAGGAGGTCCCTGAATGGTTCCATAAGAGGGCAGCCACAAGGAACGGCACCAGCTGGTTAACAAAGCCGAACCACGACCTGGTGTCGGTAATGGTGGGCTTGGGTGGCATAGGGGACTTCCAAATGACCTTACCTTACAGACCTTACATCTTGTTTGGGTTGCCCCAGGTCCCTCAGTGTGAGGCTGTCGTCAGTCGGTTTATAGCCCTCCCTACCCAAGTGGAACCCAATAAATTCTGCCTCTCTCCTGCAGAAGTGAATTTTTCGGGCTTAAGTGTGATGCCCTTTGCTGCACACATTGCCAGGAAGTCGTTATGGTACCAGAAAGCTTCTTCAACCCCACTGTCATAAAGAAGGGTGTCATCTAAGCACTTGTACTTCCGTGGTATGTTCTTGAGGACGTCGTCAAATCGGTTTGTATAGGCATCCGAGATGGAGCAATGGCTCATGGGGACCTTCGCCATGATCGAAACGTGGGAGCTACGTTGTTCCAGTTAGAGCAACGTTGGTGATACCAGTTTGGACACTTTGGAAGGCCTCGAGCACCAGCCATAGCCGCGCATCATGAGAAGCCGGGGTGAATCGGAGCCTCTAAGGCCAAATAGACCTTAAGGGCAGCTACTGTAGGTAGACCTTCGTGTGGTGGGGCATTCTGTTTCACATTTACAAGCATAAGTAACTCACTGTGCCATGTAGGATGTTAGATGCGTAGGACTGTAATAAAACCTCGGTGTTCAGTGATGCGTGTATTGCAGAGCAATCCTTACTACAAGAGCGACAGTCTCACACTGACTTAGTTGGAAGGAAAACCCAACCTTCCCTCCGAGCCGGGAATACATGTCTTCATCTCTACAATCTTAAAGATATAAAAGAAGAAAGCAATAAAGCAATCCTGTAAATTCTTTATAAAATTAAATTGAAGTAATTTGGTAAATATGAAAATAGAATTTGGAATTCTAAAATATTTATATTATACGTATATTACCCATCACATTGTTTGTGAGTTGTATTCAGTGCCATATTTATCTATATAGGACATTCTCAAAATATATCAAGAACATTGAAAATCTAAAATGCAATTTTTATTTAAAATGGAAAGCTTTTCGTTTATTATAACAAGGAGCAATAAATCACATAGTTAATGCTACAAGGAACAAACAAATGAATAGTAGCGTGATTTCCAGGGGCGAGGGAAAAGTGAATGGAAATATTTTATTCTTAGGAAAAGTCTACTGGCACACAGAAGGCAATTCTCAGACAAATGCCGTATATATCTTCCCAGTTGCACAAACAGCTAGGACAGGCTACACTATTTTATATATTTTTTCTATGCTGAAAACTGGTTTGCTACCGAAGACCTGGATAACAAAGCCTTTACACTCCAGGAGTTCCACCACTTGATGTTGCTTTCCTCTTCCTCTTATGCATCTAGCAGACCTATACAAATCAATATGCTAATCTCAATAAGAAACAACAAATGACTACCGGTAAACAAGGCAAACTCTTACTAATGTAGCAAAGTCGACAATCTCTGGAGTTCAGTAAAATCGGATGTAATGATTTATGATTGCATGCTCAAAGTTTCAGTTATTATGAGATAATATAGATCTATTTTCAGTTCTTCAGTTCAGTATATTACCAATTTCATATGTATTAATATAACGTCCAATTCAGGGACAATTTACAACTGAGTTAAATGAGAAAAGTATTTGCTTACAGAAAATAACAGTAAAAAGGGATGATAGAAGCAAAGGACTACGACTACACATAGCGAGTTTCCAGATGCCTTTATTTCTGGCTTGAAGCCCGGCAGGAGACTCCGTTCAGTCAAATATATATAATCTTTACTGCAAAATAACATTACATTTCTCTCAAATATGATTGCTTATTTATTCCTCGTTGATTATAACAGGTAAACCACAACTAACTCTGCCTTATGTTGAGTGTTCTTTGCATTCCTTAACGATGATTCTGAATCCATTATCTATCCTGAAGCTTATGTTATCTTCTCCTTAATCATATTTTATTAAGTATTAAAACATCTACTCATCTGGCTTTGGTTGAAGGTAAACTTCTTGATCGCGTTGCTCCAGAGTGTGGCAATTGCTTTCCAGTCTCTATTCCTTATCTCCTGCTGTAAGTGTTGAGGAAATGTCCTTCACAAATCATCAGAAAGCCGAACTTTATAAATAGAATGAGTGTCAATTTTTTCGCGTTTGTCATATTCTTTTCATTTTTATAAAATTCTGGAGCCAACAGTTGAATAGTTGTAGGTACGCCATCCTTTGAATGCAATGATTCCTCTTATCACTACAGGACGTTAGCACTTCAGTTTCTTCATTAACAATGCTTCCTGACAAATTGAATCTTTTCCTTGGAGTCTAAAATATACGCAAACCTATTCAATTTCTCACCAAGCTAATTTTTTTCACTGCTATTCTCAGTTTTTTTGCTCTCTATGTAATGCCGAAATAAGTTACCTATGTCATCATCTTGAGGTTAAATCATTTTCAACGTCCCGTTTATGCATGGTTTATCTTCACATTCGTTACGTTACATCGAGTGTGATTGGGATGGGTTGAGTTCTTAATTTCTTGTAGCAGTGTCCAGATCTTAAATCTTGTTGTTTTAAGTTAGTTTTCTTAGCTGCTAGTAGTAGTAGTAGTAGTAGTAGTAGTAGTAGTAGTAGTAGTAGTAGTAGTAGTAGTAGTAGTAGTAGTAGTAGTAGTAGTAGTAGTAGTAGTAGTAGTAGGCGGGATATGCCTTTGAAATGGCTCCCTTACTTGTTTTATTCCTCCTTTGTTTGTGCATGTTTGAGTTTCTTCCCTCTTAAATACCACATTTCTTTTAGAAATTCTTTCTATTTTCCACTTCCTCCCTCAGTAGATCTACCAATAAGAGTATATTAGCTGCCAATTCCTCTTTATTTTTTTTCTGATATGGTTGCTGCACAAAACTATATCTATTTCTAATCTCTGCTGGTCTGTAAATTAAGAAATGTTCTAAATTTTCATTTTTTCCCCTCACAGCACAAACATTTTGTATCTTCTCCTTTCTATCATTTAATCCTGTTGTTTTACCTAGTCTGGCCTTACTGATCAGCATTGTTTTTTTTTTTTTCAGTGTAGTCATTCATATCAGATAATTTTCTCCTTATGTTTATATATATAATATTTATATAATAATATAATATATATATCTATATATATATATATATATATATATATAGATATAATATATATATTATATATATATTCTGTAGATTCTTAATTTTGACTTTTCATTCATTTCTTTCTGCCATGTTTTTTCTCGAGAACCCCAGTTGTTTATTATTTCTCATTAAATGTTTGTCTTTAACTGTTTCAATTTTACTTAAGTTTACAATTAGTTCTTACATATATTCTTTTACTTGCATTATCCAGGGGGTTTTCTTGTTTTCATACTGATCCATGGTTATCTCATAAAGAAGCCTATTTCCACCACTCTTTAGTGTATGCTTAAGGAAGAATAGTTTATTCTTTCATATCTCTTGAGTGGAAGGAAGAGGCCCTGTTTCAGATCTTAACGCACAAATTGCTGTGTAGCTTGGCACTTTCAAAATTGTTCTATAAACTTGATTGTCTATCTTATGAAATTCATTTATGGTTTTCTTGCCAAGTTTCACGATTTTCATGGCATATATGAAGAATGGCATCACTAATCCTTTCCAATGCAATGTTCCTATTTTTACCCTGTTACAGCTTTTATTGATGACTGCATTAGCCATATTTGCCATCTGCTTTTGCTTTAATTTGGGTCCTTTTTATCTGTTCTCAGAGGCGAAGTCTTTTTGTTGATTGTCAACTCCTACGTATTTAATCTGCTTAACTATTTTTATTCCTTCTATGTGCTCCAATTTTGCACTCTCTTCATATTTGAGAACTACTACCCATTACGGAAAGCTTTTCACTGAGGCGTTCATACGCTTTTCATTTCTTCTGTTTCTTCCTGGTCTGTCCCACCTACTCCTCCTCAAGGTGTTGCATTGTTATGTTCATTTGCATCTGTTTCTTCTTGAACTTCCAAAAGGTTATGCTAATTATACGCCATTAGACTTTTCTGTGTCTGTATGCCTTTCTTTTTCTTTTCCTTTTGATACGCATAAAGCTTTTTGAAACTGAGCACATCTTTTCACATACTACAAAGCTTTTCTAAATTTATTGGCAATTTGTCTTTAAATTTATTTAGTTTTTTATTACCTTTGGTTTCCGTTGTGTTTCGTTATGTTTTGGTGCAGTCTGATGTTTTCGTTAATTTTAACCATTTTGCATATAGATTTAGAGATGATTTTACTCATGGGTCTTCTTCTCCTTTGACTTTTGTCCCGTCGTAGCTTTGCCTCATTTGCATTGTTTCATGTTTCAGTTACTCTGAAGGTGTTGAGTTTGATCGAGGGCACAAAAAATTAAATGCATTGAAGTAGAAAGATGATTAGATGACGATGAAGTTCGCTTAAATAAAACCTTCGTGCTCTAGCAGAGTTCTTAAAAGCAACTGGTATTTTTATTATACTGATATTATACTGATTGCTAGGACATGGTGAATAAATCACAAGGAAAAATGACAGAGAAATGTCCCATCACCAAAGTCATCAAGGGAAAGAAGAAGAAAATCGAGTGCCAGATTTCACTAATAGATGTCACCACTTCATTAGTAAACATGGCGCAGTGATGTACAGTTCTCCTCAAATAGGATAATTCGTATAGAGTACTACTGCCGATTGAAATTTGTGTGTTGTTAACATTCGACTTGGAGAAAGGTAAGTCTTTTTTTTCTCAGTATATTGACCGTGAATCTATGGTATGTGAAAGCTATAGCTTAAAGAGGCGTGGTGATTAAGAGTGCCAGACAGTGCCATAAGTTGGAGGTACCCATCGTCGTTGGCATTAGAATGCGCTAGGCTATTGCAAGTGCGTTGACCTTTGGTGTGGTGGTCAGGATATGCCGGGAATTTCTCATTTTAGGCTAAGTCAAAGCTTTTATAATCAGTAATGAGGTTAGGCTACATTTTTAGGGGGAGTCCTAGCCTTGAACAGGCAAGCTCATAGAATGGCAGGCTATGCCAATTGTAAGGTCGACTAGACCCAGCCTTGATATGGGTAAGTTTGCTTAAGGCTGCCCTGGTGCCCAGGTGGGTTGATAAGCTTTGACTCGCCTTGTAATGTGGTAAAGGGGCCTGTTGGCACTCCGAATAAGCTGTACCTAGTCTCAGAAAATGATGAGGTGGATTTCTGATGTCTTAGCCTAGGGTTTTCAGAAATTCTGTAGCTAATTTAGCTAAATGGCAATGTTTCATTACCCACGACAGCCTCCCGATGTGTAACATGAAGGGTAGCCTATCTCTTTGTGAAACTCGTTTTTGGGTTGGGTGGAATACCTAGCTGAAAATTATTGAAAACCTGGGATTATAGGGGGGAACCAAGTGCTGGACTAGTGGATTCCAGCGTTTTCCACCATGTGTGAAGCCACCTTAAGAAAAAGTACTTTAACTCGTCCTGACACCGGAGATGGGTATCAGTCATGAGTTGCTGGTGGTGAGAGCAGGAGCTCGAGACCTCTACTCTCCTTTCAAAATAAGTATTTTCTCTAAAGTTAGAAATTAAAGTCATATTTCAAGATTAAACAGAGGTTAATGAAAGTCTGGCTCTACGCAGTGCACACATTTCTCCAAGACACTCTTGAAATTTTTACTTAAAACTCTGAATATTTAGAAGATTGATGCAATCTCAATGTTTGCGTTATCGCTTGTGTCAATAAACTTTCCATTCCATGTGCTAAATCAGGACACCACTTGTACCCATAGACACTGGGGCACTTTCTTCACAAAAATCGTAGACAATGACTTCCACCCACGACTTATCCAAGGGAACTACAAGTTTTGGTAGAAGAAGAAGAAGAAGCATGCACTAGATAATTATTTAAACGAACTGGATATTGGTACGGCAGCCGTACCCCGATCTCGGTAGATATTGGTACGGCAGTGAATTGCGCATGCGCGAACCCTTGTTACCTTCTCACATATCCGAAGACTATATACTGAAGTATATACACAGTCTTTGGGCATATAAGTGACAGCAAGAAAAATGGTGATGGAACAGCATGAACCGCGGAATAATACATTACTTTCGGCGAAAAACAGATGTTTTCAGGCTTTAAAGAGCTGAAGAAAGCCATAGACATCTATGAAGACTCAAACTTTCAAAAATTGGGTAATTCATGGTATATACGTAGGTCACGAACGATCAAATCGGCCCTGAAAAGAATTCCGAAGAGGAGATTCAAAGAGGATTATATATAAATATATACATTACCATCATACCTTTGGTGACTTTCTCGGCCCTTTATTCTGCCCGACATCGGCAGTTGCTAGGGCCGTTATACACTTACAATATTCTTTTAATTCACTTCATTGGGTATATTGCAGCTGTCGGAGAAGACGATAGAATTTACCAGGTAGTGATATGGCAAAGTTAACCAATTTCAGCATTATTCCATTAAAATCGGGATAGTGTTGTTTTTGTAGTACAAAAAAAAAAAAAAAAAGCGGGACAAAATTCACAAACGCTAAACAAACAAAAAAAGGGGAGAGGGACATTTTGCTAACTGAAAAAAAAGGGGACAAGTTCAAAAAGCGCGACTGTCCCCACCTAAAAAAGCCGACTCGTGGTTACAGAATACAGGATGATTAGCAAACTGGTAAATGGATACAGCCAACTGCCGTATCTACAGCAAGTCAAGAGCGCAAATACGGCACCAATGACAGAAATCCCCTTTGCCGTACCCTCACCGCACTATTATTTGTACGGCAGGAAGTCTGAAATTGACGCATGCGCAATTCACTGCCGTACCAATATCTACCACGATCGGGATACGGCTGCCGTACCTATATCCTGTGCCTTATTTAAATAAATAGTTAAACGGCAGTATAAGGTCATGAATTGCATAAATTTTTACATATGATTATTAATTTGAAAATATTCGTTTTTATTGTAGTGTCTTACCGAACAATTATAGAGCCGTGATTTCCACGAGCGGCAGGATACTAAATTCAAATTTAGCGCGTCTGCGTCGCCAACACTGGTGGTGATGACGTCATCTCCTCCACTCGCGGGAGAACCAGGTACAACTGCCCAGGTGAATCCAATTCTTTTCCTGCGCGTCCGGTGAACATCGGTGGTCGGTGCGGTTGGATGACTTTGCTTCGCTTTTTTCTTGTGGATTTGATCTTCGGAATTGGTGAAGTACTCTTTTTTGGCGTTGTTGTTATTTTGCTTTTTATTTAGGCGTTGCCATGTCGGATTCTAGTCCGTCGGGAGTTAGGTTTTGCATCTCAGGATGTAAAAACTAGATTATCCAAGTTAGAGTATGATTCTCACACTAAATGTGTTAAGTGTAGGGGACAGGTTTGTTCAGCAGATTGAAAACAGTAACGAGTGTAGTGATTGGACTGATTCTCAATGGAAGTTTTTTAGTTCATACTCGGAGAAATTAGCTAAAGACAGAATTAGAAAAGCAGCGCTTAGGGAAAGTAGACTTAGCTCTGCTTCGTCTTGCGATGCATCTGTTCCTTCTGTTTCTCCTCAAATTGTTATGTCTCCTTTAACTACACCTCCGTGTAGTTTCTTCCGACACCATTGCCAGTCTGGAATCGAGGTTAGATCAGAAATTTTCGGTACTAGCGAATACGGTTTTGCAACTTGGTAATTCAGTTAAGACGTTTTTTGGAGAAAGCGGCTTCAGGTAAGAGTGTAGTTGAGGGTGCGTCTGTCTGTCCTGACACGTCTCCTAGACAAAGGTCACTGTCCAGCTCCCCCGCACCGGGGAGAAGACATACCGGAAGTCCAAGGGAGTCGATCGGGATTTGCCCACAGACAGGCGCCTCTCTTGTTGAGCCTGTTGCGCCTCAACAGGGCTCGGTTTTAAGCGTTGGAAAGGTGTTCGCGGTCAGACGCCGTTTCAAATGATTCAAGCGATTCGTTCTCCGGTCGCGCGGCGCTCTTGGCGAGATTCGCCCGTTCGCGTCCCTTAAAGAGGCGTTCAGGCGCCGATTCTTCGCCTCCTCCAGTCAAGCGGTATAAGGAGCCTGAGAGTAGGGTTGCGCCTCGGCCGTTAGCGGCTCGTTCGTCGCCTCAATCTGTGCCTTTTTCGGCTCCATCTACTAGTAGAGATTGTGGTTTTAGCGCTGTAGCTAGCAGTTCTAAGGGTGTTTATTTTCTTTAGGCGCTTTTTCGTCTGTTACGCCTGATGCGCCTGTTTCGCCTCGAATTTCGGCGGCTCCGAGCGAGGCGCAAGTAGTGTTTTCCGCCTCCTGCTGAACATTTAGGCTCTTCCAAGCCTACGTTAACTGTTTTTGATTCGTCTCTGGCGCCTTTGCGCAAGCAGTTAGAGAGTTTAACCAACTGGATGAATGAGTCCAAGGGTGGTTCGAAACCTCAGATCGGTTGTAGTTCCGTCTACTTCTTCGGCGGGTATCGGAGAATGAAGAAGAAGTAGAGGAGGAGGATTCACATCACCTCTCGTGTTATTCACGTCTCCTTAGATTTCTTCTGGTATCTTATCCAGATTATTTTGAGAAAGCGGCTCCGCGCTCCCCAACTTCGACTTTTTTGATGAGGAGGAAAACTTCAGAATAGGTTGTATGTAACGGGGGAAGCTCCTTCTTTGGGAGTTTCTGCCTCCTCCCAGGGAGACTTCTCCAGTTTAATCGACTCCTCTAGAAGATCTGCTTTCGCCGCAGCGAAAGTTTTCTTTACAGCGCCCCTGAGTTGGACACGTTGTAAAGAATCAATTTAAACTTTTGGAAGTCTTTAGCTTCCTTGATTGGACTATTGGCGCTTTAGCGGCCCAAGATCGAAGACTGTCCTTCTCTTCTCCAGGAGTTAGCAGGAGGATTGGATTGGTGTTCTGTCCTGTGCGGACAAATCCATTAGGGAGGGATGGATGTGATGAGTTAGCTTCGACTCATCGCCTTTGGTACCCTTAAGAAAAGGCAACTTTGGTGCTCCTTTGCTTCTAAAAGGGTTACGTCCCAACAGAAGTCTGCTCTCTTGTTTGCTCCTTTTGTGAAAGATAACCTCCTTTCCAGACGATGTAGTGTTGCATTTCGTCTGCGCTAGATAAGAAATCTACTTCGGATTTACTGGCACAGTCTACTAAGAGACCTAAAGCTCCTGTGGAGACTGTTCCTTCGGTTTCTCCTCTGGCCCAAGCGCCTTTTCGAGGGAGAAAACCCAAGCGCTTTCTTTCGGCCGAAGTCGAATTTGCGACCTCAGTCTAAGGCTCGGCCAAGGTTAACAAACCTTCCAAATGAAAGCTCGGTTCTTCATGCACCAGTGGGAGCCAGGCTGGCTCTGTTTTGGGAGGAATGGGAAAACAGAGGAGCAGAAGCCTGGGTAGTGCAATACTCAAAGTTCGGCTATCGTATTCCTCTCGTTCACCTCCCTCGCTCTCACCTGTGCCAATTCCATTCCAGGCATACTCTTCCCGCCGGGCTCAGACAAATTTATGGCGCTAGCCGCAGAAGTGGAAGCGCTTGTTCTCAAAGAAGCGACTAGAACAGATAGAAGGGGATTTTCCTCCAGGCTTTTACAATCGCCTTTTGTAGTTCCAAGTCATCAGGGGGCTGGAGGCCGGTTTTGGATGTGAGCGCCCTGAACTTGCATGTCCAGAAAACAAAATTTCATACAATCAACTTACCTGTCAGATATATACATAGCTAAGACTCCGTCGTCCCCGACAGAAATTCAAATTTCGCGGCACACGCTTGCAGGTAGGTCAGGTGATCTACCGTCCTGCCCTGGGTGGCAGGATTAGGAACCATCCTGTTTCATACATTCAAACTTACCTGTCAGATATATACATAGCTATAGACTCCGTCGTTCCCGACAGAATTTCAAATTCGCGGCACTCGCTACAGGTAGGTCAGGTGATCTACCAGCCCTGCTCTGGGTGGCAGGGCTAGGAACTATTCCCGTTTTCTAATCATAATCTCTCTGTCGCCGGCTGTATCAACATTGTTGTTACTTCCTCCTGACTAGAATTCGTTTCGCAAAGCTTTTGATCATCTATCGCTGATATTTGGTGACGTACTTGGATCGTTTGTTTGGCATTCGCTATCGTGGACTGTTTTTTGGACTTGGTTTTTGGATTTTGTGAATATGTCTGATTCTAGTGTTAGTTTCAGAGTGTGTGTGAATGAGGGCTGTAAGGTGAGGATTCCGAAAGCTTCGGTAGATCCTCACACTAGTTGTAGAAGGTGTAGAATGGTTGAATGTTCAATTGAGAATACGTGTAATGAGTGCGAGAATCTGAGTGCACAAGAGTGGAAGAATCTAGCTTCTTACTTGAAGAAGTTAGAGAGAGATAGAGAGAGGAAGAAAACCCATAGAAGGTACTGCCTCTCATGATCTACTTTCTAGCTCTGTAGCTTCTTCCTATGATGATAATGAACATTCTGTTTCAGCACCCGTTCACAAATGGCTAATCCCTCTAGTTCGGCTTCGGAAATAGCAGAACTTAGGGCTTCCCTTCAGAAAATGCAGGAAAAAGTCGCAGCATTGGAAGGTAAGCAAAGTGAAATGTGACAGTGATATTAGTGTCCCAGTGTAGTGGAGGGGGCGTCTGGTCGTCTCTGCGACGCTCCCAGGCCTAGACCTCTTCCAAGCTCCCTGGCCCGGAGGAGAAGGAAAGTCGAAAGCCGTACGGGGGTTGTGGAGAATCCCCAACGATCAGGCGTCCCTTCGGCAGAATCGATCGTTATCGACTGCTAAAAGACCGCTATAAGAGGGGTCCTACGAGAGTGCTTTTCGGTTCGTCGAGTTCGCCTTCTCCGAGAAGAGGGTGGAAGGAGTCGAATCTTTCCCGTCCTTGAAGAGGAGTATGCAAGAGCCTGCCAGGCGCCAGGCGCCTGCGGAACATGAGATCAATTCGAGTCCCGAGCGCTTCTCAGAAGGAGGAGCGCCTTCGGTAGTAAAGAGGGGCGAGAATACGGTCAGACTCTGAGAATGGAGGAGATCCTAGAGCGCCTTCCAGATCTCCTCTCCTAAAATCGGAAGATTCCTCAACCAAGAAGAAATCTTGAGGAATATGCAAGAGCAATTAGCCTTGCTAGTAGGAAACTCGTTATAAGGAGCCTACTCGTAAGAAGGATGATAGGCTTCCTATTAAAAGATCGAAAGAACTATCTCCTGCCAGGCGCGACGCATCCCTCAGGGGAGTTGTCGCTCAGGCGGCCATCTCTGGGGGGGGCGGTGCGCTAGACAGGCGAGAGGTAGGAAAAGGAAGCTACTCCTGTCAAGAGTAGGGCGCCAACCAGAAGCCAGACTCCGAGTAGGCGTAACGACGCCAGGACACAAATTCAAGATCTTCAATCAAGCACAAAGAATGGATGAAGAGGAAGATCCTGTTAGGAGTAGAGCACTTATAAGACGGAAAGCTCCTACTAAACATCAGACGGATACTCCTCCCAAGCACCAGGAGTATTCTGAACTAGTTACTCCTCCCCAGGCGCCAGGAGTATTACGAAGCTTATACTCCTCCCAGGCGCCAGGAATATGCGGAACTTAATACTCCTACCACGCGCCGGAGTATTATGAACAGAATGCGCCTACTAAAAGCCAGGAGCATTCGAGGCGCTTTGCGCCTGCCAGGCGCCAGGCGCCTGCTGAAAGCCAGGAGTATTCGAGGCGCTCTGCGCCTGCCAGGCGCCAGGCGCCTGATGAAAATGCGCCTGCCAGGCGCCAGGCGCCTGATGAAAATGCGCCTGCCAGGCGCCAGGCGCCTGATGAAAATGCGCCTGCCAGGCGCCAGGCGCCTGATGAAAATGCGCCTGCCAGGCGCCATGCGCCTGCTGAAAGTGAACCTGACACTCGTTAAGAGAGTAGAGAGGAGTCAGTAGAAAGAAGAGAACCTTCTCCTTCCGAGTCTCTTAACCCAGAAGATGCCTTCGGAGGACGAAATGAAAGGATCTTCTAATTATAAAGTCCTTTCGTCCACTGCTGTTGGAGGAATATGGAGACTCTTTGACAACCAGCTGCTCCCTCCTTCGCCACGTTCGCAGTTTTCGAGCACGAAACCACTCAAGTCCTCCTCTTTCCTCAAAATGAAGCCATGCCATTTCTATGAGGGAGAGCGACACAATCTCTTGACTCCTGGTTCAAGAAGAAGAAGGAGTTAGGAAGGACGGTCTTTTTTTTTGTATGCCTCCCGTCAAAACTTACAGGAAGGAGAGGAATTTGGTTACGAAAACGGGAGAGGATATAGGATTGTCTCTGTCCGTTTCAGCCGAATCAGATTTCTCGAGTTGGTGGATTCGTCTAGAAGGCACGCCTTGAATGCAGCAAAAGGTTACATGGGGGTTCTTTCGGAAAGGACCACTCATCAAGAGTCTATTCGCACCTAGAAGTTTTTAACTTCTTAGATTGGTCCTTGGGGTTCTGGCCAAGAAATCTCAAGAAAATGAACAACTCGACCCAGAAACCCTGAATTAATATCCTAGCCTGCATGATAAGGCTGTTCAGGATGGATCAGCTGAGGTTATGCTCGCTATATGGTGCAGGAGTGTTAAAGAAAAGAGCGGTGCACAGTGCTTTCCTCACAAAGGCCGTCTCGCATTCAAGAGAGCCGCCTTATTGTTTGCGCCTCTCTCTGAACACCTTTTTCCATCGCAGTTGGTGAAGGGCATCGCGCATTCTCTGGCGGAAAAGGCCACCAGGATCTCCTTAGACAATCATCAAGGAAGAGTAGGCCTGTGGCTAGTGAGGAGAAGAAAGTGGCTCACCCAGCTCAGAAACAGCCCTTTCGAGGAGGTCTTCCAACTAGACCGATCGCCAGAAGGAAGTCAACCGATAAGAGGGGTAGGTCTTCCTTCCGTGCTTTAAGAAAGGGAAGTGAGAGTTTCCGTCCTCCAGACACCCGTAGGAGCCAGGCTACAGTATTTTGTGAAAGCCTGGGAAGACTTAGGAGCCAACACTTGGACGATGTCGATCATCAAGAAGGGGGTATCGCATCCCATTCAAGGACATTCCTCCCCTTGACAACATCTCCGAGGGAATTGTCCGCCAGATACAGGGACCAGATGATGACGGACACTCTTCGGCAAATGGTTGGAACAGATGTGGGAAAAAAAAAGGGCAATAGAACTTGTACTGGATTGCAAACTCCGGGGTTTTACAAACCGCTTGTTTCTTGTAACAAAAAGCCTCGGGGGATGGAGACCGGTACTGGACGTAAGTGCGCTGAAAACAAATTTGTCGAACAACAGAAGTTCAGCATGGAAACGTCTGCCTCAGTCCTTGCAGCACTACGGCAAGGGGATTGGATGGTGTCCATAGACCTTCAGGACGCATACTTCCACATCCCGATCCACCATTCGTCGAGGAAGTACCTTCGATTTATGTTCGAAGGCAGAAATTATCAGTCAGGGCCCTGTGTTTCGGCCTGTCCACGGCTCCTCAAGTCTTCACAGACGTGATGAAAAATGTAGCGAGACACCTACACTTGAAAGGGATAAAATGTCTCAATGTACCTGGACGACTGGCTCATCAGAGCCAGGTCTCAAAAGCAGTGTTTGGAGGACTGTTAATCAAACACTGGAGTTGACAAAGTCTTTGGGACTGATCGTGAAACCTCGAGAAGTCTCAGATGATCCCCAGCCAGAACGTGGTTATCTGGGGATTCAGATGGATTCTCGGGGTTTTCGAGCTGTTTTTCATCGCAAGAAAGACTAAAGAAAGGCTGTGCCACAGTATCGAACTTTCTAGGGAAAGAGCGCACTTCGGCGAGGGAATGGCTGAGCCTTCTGGGAACCCTTTCCTCGCTCGAACAGTTCTTTCTCCTAGGGAGATTACATCTTCGACCGCTTCAGTTCTTCCTAAGAAGAAGTTGGAGTGAAGACAGGTCAGCTATCGGATACGTTTCCAATATCGGAAGAAATAAAACACCATTTGAAGTGTGGTTGCTTCCACTAAAGGAAAAACAAAGGAGTGTCCCTGCAAGTACGGAACCCAAGCCTGACATTGTTTTCAGACGCCTCGGAGGCGGGCTGGGGTGCAACATTGGGACCCAGAGAAGTGTCAGGCACCTGGTCGGCAGAACAGGTGTCATGGCACATAAATTGCAAAGAGCTCTTAGCAATTCACCTGGCGCTAAAGAGCTTCGAACACTTAGTCAGAGACAAAGTCGTGCAGATAAATTCGGACAATACGACAGCTCTGGCTTATGTCAAGAAGCAAGGAGGGACGCACTCTTTTGCTCTGTACGAGCTGGCACGGGATCTACTGATTTGGGCGAACCAAAGGAATGTAATTCTTCTAACAAGGTTTGTTCAAGGGGAGAGGAATGTGAGAGCGGACAGACTGAGCAGGAGATTCCAGGTCCTTCCCACAGAATGGACACTCCACTCAGAAGTCTGTCAGAGCCTCTGGCTGCCTTTGGGGGAAGCCTCAAATAGATCTTTTCGCCACATTCCTCTCCAAAGGATAGATACATTTTGTGCCCTGGTGGAGGATCCCCGAGCTTATGCAACAGACGCCTTTCTCCTGGACTGGTCAGGAATAGACGTTTACGCTTTTCCCCCGTTCAAGATTCTGGGGGAAGTAGTCAGAAAATTCGTGGCATCCGAAGGAACCAAGATGACTCTGATCGCTCCGTATTGGCCAGCTCAAATCTGGTTCACAGAGGTGATGGAATGGACAGTGGACTTCCCCAGATCTCTTCCAAACAGAATAGATCTGCTCAAACAACCCCACTTCGAGAGGTACCATCAAAATCTACCCGCTCTTGCTCTGACTGCCTTTCGACTATCGAAAGACTCGTCAGAGCGAGAGGGTTTTCTCGCCAGGCAGCAAATGCAATTGCTAGAGCCCGCAGATCATCTACGAGACGAGTGTACCAATCGAAGTGGGAAGTTTTTAGAAAAACTGGTGTAGGTCGAAGAAGCTGTCCTCTTCCAGTACCTCTGTGACCGAAATTGCAGATTTCCTCTGTTTCTTAGACAAGAGTCGCATCTCTCGGTACCAACTATTAAGGGGTACAGGAGTATGCTCTCAGCAGTCTTTAGAAACAGAGGATTAGATCTAACGAATGACAAGGATTTGCACGACCTCATTCGTTCATTCGAAACATCTAAATCACGCGAACCTAAGGTGCCAAGCTGGAACTTAGATGTGGTTCTTAAATTCTTTCATCAGATGAATTCGAACCACTTCACACTGCTTCGTTCCGTAATATCACGAGAAAGTGTTTGTTTCTGATGTCTCTTGCAACGGCAAAAAGAATCAGTGAGTTGCACGCCCTTGAATCAAGAGTTGGCTTCAAAGGAGACTCAGCAATTTGTTCTTTTTTCAGTCCCTTTTTCTGGCCAAAAAATGAAAACCCTTCGAATCCCTGGCCCAGGAGCTTCGAAGTTTAAATTGACTTTCTAGCTTGGTGGGCAGAGAGGCAGAAAGATCCCTGTGCCCAGTTAGAGCTCTAAAATTTTATCTGGACAGGAAGAAGCAGTTGGGGGGTTCGCAGAAAAGTCTTTGGTGCTCAGTGAAAGACCCAAGAGAGCAATGTCTAAGAACGCATTAGCTTCTTTGTGAGAAGTGTTATCACAGAGGCTCATAAGAAGTGTCCAGATGATTCGTTTAATCTCCTAAGAGTGGGAGCCCACGAAGTTAGAGCAATAGCAACCTCGGTGGCGTTCCAAAGAAATATGTCACTAAAGAACATTTTGGATACAAACTATTGGAGATGCAACTCTGTGTTTGCATCCCATTATTAAAAGACGTACGAGTTACGTATGATAATGCTTTTCGTTTAGGTCCGTTTGTGTCAGCACAGACGGTTCTGGGTAAAGGAGAAAGCACCAATCCTTAAAATTATGTACGTAACCCTCTTGTCGGATGTGTTCTCGGGTTTTCGGTGGAGGGGAGTGTCAGTTGTCGCACAGGCGGCCTTCACTTCTCTTTATTTGAAAAATCGAGTGATCTGGACTATTAGAGGGGTACAAAAATTTGTATTTTTGTATGTATGATTTTCGAGTTTGTGGTTGTTTGCAAAGAGTTTGGGGATAAACTCTAGGCAATCTTAGAACTAACACGGGTTAGGATCGGGTGATCGGGAACTGGTTGTGTGCTCCTTAAATTAGTGCGTGTTGTCATATAAGCGGATGTGCTCCCATTGACAAACGCCATTTAGGATTCTGTCGAGTAAGTGGAAGAGACCCCATCGACAGATCCACAAGAATTCTTGGCCACAGATCACTATCTCGCTAAGGTTCTTGAGATGAAGCAGACTCCTAGGCAGTAGCCACGAAGTCTTCCATCTAAGAAGGTAGGAACTAAAGGTTGGTATTTATACCTAACAACATATGTTGTTTACCTGTCTAGTCAGTTAGTTAGCTGTCTCTTGCCCTCCACCAAAGGGTGTCAATCAGCTATGTATATATATGACAGGTAAGTTGAATGTATGAAAATGACATTGTTATGATACAATAAAGTTTCATACATACTTACCTGGCAGATATATACAATGAAGACCCCACCCAGCCTCCCCGCAGGAGACAGGTGGAAGAGAGATTATGATTAGAAAACGGGAATAGTTCCTAGCCCTGCCACCCAGAGCAGGGCGGTAGATCACCTGACCTACCTGTAGCGAGTGCCGCGAAATTTGAAAATTCTGTCGGGAACGACGGAGTCTATAGCTATGTATATATCTGCCAGGTAAGTATGTATGAAACTTTATTGTATCATAACAATGTCATTTTCTATCATATTTTTTCTGTCGCTTGGAATGTAAAACAACGTTTGCAGTTCCTCCTGACTTGATTTTTGGATTCATCGCCATCGATCTTCTGGGCTATCTTTTGCAGGGAAGTACTGGATCTTTGGTTCGGCATACGCATATTTAATTTTTGATAACTTTGGCTTCGAAAATTTCGAAGAATTGTTTACGTGTAACTACCGAACTTTTCGGTAGACAATCACATAGTTTGCAAGAAGGAAAATTTTAATATTTATTCATAATAACGTGTAGTAAATGTTAGAATTGATTGAGCTAACTTCCTTCTTGACGATGTAAGGAAAGAATAGTTACGCTTCCTTTAGAAGTTTATATAGCTCTCGTACTAACGAGCAGTTAGAGCATTAACATTACTAGTAGTGTGGTATCCTCATCTCCTTCTTACTTCACAGAATCTTCAAATTCATATTGCAATTTGAAGACAAAGGAAGGTAGCTCTAAATACGAGCTATTGAAAGGTAAGAAGTGATTTTACTGTTAGTGCAGTGGAGGGTGCGTTCTGTTCGGCTCTGTCGCTCCCAGGCCTAGACCTCTTCCAAGCTCACATACCCAGAGGAGAAGGAAAGAAAGTCGAAAAGCCTTACGGAGGTTATGGAGAATCCCACCGATCAGGCGTCCCCTCGGCAGGATCTGTAGATCGTCCCAGATGCCAAGTTCGCCATTGGAAAGGCGTCCTAATTAGTAGAGGGTGCGTTCGATCGGCTCTGTCTCGCTCTCAGGCCTAGACCTCTTTCCAAAACTCACAAGCCCAGAGGAGAAGGAAAGTTCGAAAGCCTTACGGAGGTTATGGAGAATCCCACCGATCGGGCGTTTCCCACCGGCGGTCGGGATCTGTAATACGTCAGACTGCCAGGGATAGCCATTGCCAAAGGCAGCCTTTTAAAAAAGTGCGTCTGTCTTCCGTTTCTTCATCTTACATCCGAAAAGACGAAGAATGTACATGTTAGAAGTTCGGACGATCTGGCTCGTTCTCTGAATAAGAGAACACTGACTCACTGAGCGAGAGGCTGAGAGCCAGCCAGCAAGCTAGCGCGAGCCACGTTCCAACAGCCAGCAGCGAGCCGCGTTCCAACAGACTAGCGCGAGCCGCGTTCCATCAGACTAGCGCGAGCCTCGTTCATACAGATAAACGCGAGCCGCGTTCCAGCAACTGAGTGAGAGCCGCGTTCCAGAACTTTTTCTTGGCGCAAGGCGCCTTCAAAGAGAAAACAGGCGGCTTAACTAAGGAGCCTTATAGTAGAATGGCAATCAGAAGGATGCTTCCATTGAACGTTTTCTGGCAAGAGGCTCGTATAACAAGACTAGAGGCGCTCGGATCTATTAGGGCGCACGGGACCTTCCACGCAAGCGGAACGTTCCAGGAGCGAGTCTCCTTTCTAGTGTGCGGAACATTCCAGGCGCGCGGAACTATCCAGACGCTAGGCGCTAGGAGCAAGGATCCAGACGCCAGGCGTCAGAGATTTCAAAAATCTTCATTTCACTTATATAAACTTACCCGGTGGTTACATATAGCTGTCGTCTCCTGACGTCACGGCAGAATTTGAAATTCGCGGTGGTAGCGCTAATGGTTTGACAGGTGATCCCTCTACTCCCGCCCTCTACCGGGTACCGGGAACCATTCCAACAATAAATCAGAAGTTTCCTTTGCGTCGGAACCGGTAACACGGTTCCTCTGCTGGTTGGAATTTGGATTTGATCATCTTGGTTTTCTCCTTTTGGTGATGTACCTTGAGTTTACTGATCTTTTTGATAGCGCTATAGTTATTTTGGTTTTGATATTGTTGTCCTTTTTAGGAATTATTTGAATTCTTCAAGATGTCTGACACCGGCTCTGTTCAGTATAGGGTGTGTAGTAGTGGGTGTAAGACTAGACTTCTTAAAGCTTCACTTGATCCTCATTCTACTTGTGTTAGTTGTAGGGGACGTGAATGTTCTTTGAGAATACGTTGTGAAGAATGTAAGTCTCTAACATCTCATGAGTGGAAGGCACTGGGAAAGTATATGAGAAAGTTAGAAAAAGATAGAATCAGAAAGGCTTCACAGAGATCTTCTTCTAAGTTAGTGAGTAGCCAGGATATTCCTCTGAATTCTATTAATCCTGTTCCTATTAACCCGTAGTGGTTGCTCCTGCCCTCGATCTGTATCTCCGATCCCGATCCCGTGTCAGTATTACGAGCCGATATGGACTCGAAATTTGTCTCTTTCTCACCACTATGCAGAAAATGGGTGAGGACAGTGCAAGAAGTGGTAGTTAAGTGTGATAAATTATTAGTGCAAGTGTAGTGGAGGAGGTGGTTGTTCGGCCCGTTCGTTCTCCTAGGTCTAGGCCCCTGTCAAACTCCCCAGATCCTGGGAGGAGGCATGCCGCGAAAAACCGAAGGGAGGCGAGCGGGACCTGCTCCCGAGCAGCCGCCCCCTCAAGCAATCCTGTAGCCGTATCCCAGGATGCTGTCGCTCACCATTGGAAAGGTGTTGCGAGGAAGTGTTTTTTCGTCAAGTGACTCTTAGTTCAGATGTTTTATTGTAGTGTCTTACGAACAATTATAGAGCCGTTGATTTCCACGAGCGGCAGGATACTAAATTCAAATTTAGCGCGTCGGCGTCGCCAACACTGGTGGTGATGACGTCATCTCCCTCCACTCGCGGGAGAACCAGGTACAACTGCCCAGGTGAATCAATTCTTCTTTTCCTGCCGGCGTCCGGTGAACATCGGTGGTCGGTGTGGTCGGATGACTTTGCTTCGCTTTTTTTCTTGTGGATTTGATCTTCGGAATGGTGAAGTACTCTTTTTTGGCGTTGTTGTTATTTTGCTTTTTATTTAGGCGTTGCCATGTCGGATTCTAGTCCGTCGGGAGTTAGGTTTTGCATCTCAGGATGTAAAACTAGATTATCCAAGTTAGAGTATGATTCTCACACTAAATGTGTAAGTGTAGGGGACAGGTTTGTTTCAGCAGATCGAACATGTAACGAGTGTAGTGATTGGCTGATTCTCAATGGAAGTTTTTTAGTTCATACTCGGAGAAATTAGCTAAAGACAGAATTAGAAAAAGCAGCGCTTAGGGAAAGTAGACTTAGCTCTGCTTCGTCTTGCGATGCATCTGTTCCTTCTGTTTCTCCTCAAATTGTTATGTCTCCTTTAACTACACCTCCTATTCCTCCTACTAATCCACTTCTCCGGCTTCCCGTGTAGTTTCTTCCGACACATTGCCAGTCTGGAATCGAGGTTAGATCAGAAATTTTCGGTACTAGCGAATACGGTTTTGCAACTTGGGTAATTCAGTTAAGACTGTTTTTGGAGAAAGCGGCTTCAGGTAAGAGTGTAGTAGGGTGCGTCTGTCTGTCCTGACACGTCTCCTAGACAAAGGTCACTGT
>NC_061110.1:65243422-65259921 GCF_015104395.2 Macrobrachium nipponense | reverse complement strand
CTCCTGAATTTCTCCTGCAGACACATGTCCCAGAAGACGAGTTTGCCTGTCTACTTCTTCTTCAGGAGGTCCCTGAATGGTTCCATAAGAGGGCAGCCACAAGGAACGGCACCAGCTGGTTAAAAAAGCCGAACCACGACCTGGTGTCGGTAATGGTGGGCTTGGGTGGCATAGGGGACTTCCAAATGACCTTACCTTACAGACCTTACATCTTGTTTGGGTTGCCCCAGGTCCCTCCTGCAGAAGTTGAATTTTTCGGGCTTAAGTGTGATGCCCTTTGCTGCACACATTGCCAGGAAGTCGTATGTGCACCAGAAAGCTTCTTCAACCCCACTGTCATAAAGAAGGGTGTCATATATGCACTTGTACTTCCGTGGTATGTTCTTGAAGACGTCGTCAAATCGGTTTGTATAGGCATCCGAGATGGAGCAATGGCCCATGGGGACCTTCGCCATGATCGAAACGTGGCTGTCACATTTCTCGGGGGCTGCGGACACTGGCACCCTAGATGGGAGCTACGTTGTTCCAGTTAGAGCAACGTTGGTGATACCAGTTTGGACACTTTGGAAGGCCTCGAGCACCAGCCATAGCCGCGCGTCATGAGGAACCGGTGAATCGGAGCCTCTAAGGCCAATAGACCTTCGGGCAGCTACTGTAGGTAGACCTTCGTGTGGTGGGCATTCTGCTTCACATTTACAAGCATAAGTAACTCACTGCGCCATGTAGGATGTTAGATGCGTAGGACTGTAATAAAACCTCGGTGTTCAGTGATGCTTGTATTGCAGAGCAATCCTTACTACAAGAGCGACAGTCTCACACTGACTTAGTTGGAAGGAAAACCCAACCTTCCCTCCGAGCCGGGAATAAATGTCTTCATCTCTTCTACAATCTTAAAGATATAAAAGAAGAAAGCAATAAAGCAATCCTGTAAATTCTTTATAAAATTAAATTGAAGTAATTTGGTAAATATGAAAATAGAATTTGGAATTCTAAAATATTTATATTATACGTATATTACCCATCACATTGTTTGTGAGTTGTATTCAGTGCCATATTTATCTATATAGGACATTCTCAAAATATATCAAGAACATTGAAAATCTAAAATGCAATTTTTATTTAAAATGGAAAGCTTTTCGTTTATTATAACAAGGAGCAATAAATCACATAGTTAATGCTACAAGGAACACACAAATGAATAGTAGCGTGATTTTCAGGGGCGAGGGAAAAGTGAATGGAAATATTTTATTCTTAGGAGAAGTCTACTGGCACACAGAAGGCAATTCTCAGACAAATGCCGTATATATCTTCCCAGTTGCACAAACAGCTAGGACAGGCTACACTATTTTATATATTTTTTCTATGCTGAAAACTGGTTTGCTACCGAAGACCTGGATAACAAAGCCTTTACACTCCAGGAGTTCCACCACTTGATGTTGCTTTCCTCTTCCTCTTATGCATCTAGCAGACCTATACAAATCAATATGCTAATCTCAATAAGAAACAACAAATGCCTACCGGTAAACAAGGCAAACTCTTACTAATGTAGCAAAGTCGACAATCTCTGGAGTTCAGTAAAAATCGATGTAATGATTTATGATTGCATGCTCAAAGTTTCAGTTATTATGAGATAATATAGATCTATTTCAGTTCTTCAGTTCAGTATATTACCAATTTCATATGTATTAATTATAACGTCCAATCAGGGACAATTTACAACTGAGTTAAATGAGAAAAGTATTGCTTACAGAAAATAACAGTAAAAAGGGATGATAGAAGCAAAGGACTACGACTACACATAGCGAGTTTCCAGATGCCTTTATTTCTGGCTTGAAGCCCGGCAGGAGACTCCGTTCAGTCAAATATATATAATCTTTACTGCAAAATAACATTACATTTCTCTCAAATATGATTGCTTATTTTATTCCTCGTTGATTATAACAGGTAAACCACAACTAACTCTGCCTTATGTTGAGTGTTCTTTGCATTCCTTAACGATGATTCTGAATCCATTATCTATCCTGAAGCTTATGTTATCTTCTCCTTAATCATATTTTATTAAGTATTAAAACATCTACTCATCTGGCTTTGGTTGAAGGTAAACTTCTTGATCGCGTTGCTCCAGAGTGTGGGCAATGGCTTTCCAGTCTCTATTCCTTAATCCTCCTGCTGTAAGTGTTGAGGAAATGTCCTTCACAAATCATCAGAAAGCCGAACTTTATAAATAGAATGAGTGTCAATTTTTTCGCGTTTGTCATATTCTTTTTCATTTTTATAAAATTCTGGAGCCAACAGTTGAATAGTTGTAGGTACGCCATCCTTTGAATGCAATGATTCCTCTTATCACTACAGGACGTTAGCACTTCAGTTTCTTCATTAACAATGCTTCCTGACAAATTGAATCTTTTCCTTGGAGTCTAAAATATACGCAAACCTATTCAATTTCTCACCAAGCTAATTTTTTTCACTGCTATTCTCAGTTTTTTTGCTCTCTATGTAATGCCGAAATAAGTTACCTATGTCATCATCTTGAGGTTAAATCATTTTCAACGTCCCGTTTATGCATGGTTTATCTTCACATTCGTTACGTTACATCGAGTGTGATTGGGATGGGTTGAGTTCTTAATTTCTTGTAGCAGTGTCCAGATCTTAAATCTTGTTTTAAATTAATTTTCTTAGCTGCTAGTAGTAGTAGTAGTAGTAGTAGTAGTAGTAGTAGTAGTAGTAGTAGTAGTAGTAGTAGTAGTAGTAGTAGTAGTAGTAGGCGGGATATGCCTTTGAAATGGCTCCCTTACTTGTTTTATTCCTCCTTTGTTTGTGCATGTTTGAGTTTCTTCCCTCTTAAATACCACATTTCTTTTAGAAATTCTTTCTTATTTTCCACTTCCTCCCTCAGTAGATCTACCAATAAGAGTATATTAGCTGCCAATTCCTCTTTATTTTTCTGATATGGTTGCTGCACAAAACTATATCTATTTCTAATCTCTGCTGGTCTGTAAATTAAGAAATGTTCTAAATTTTCATTTTTTCCCCTCACAGCACAAACATTTTGTATCTTCTCCTTTCTATCATTTAATCCTGTTGTACCTAGTCTGGCCTTACTGATCAGCATTGTTTTTTTTTCAGTGTAGTCATATCAGATAATTTTCTCCTCTTATGTTTATATATATATATATATATATATATATATATATATATATATATAACTTATATATATATATATATATATATATATATATATATATATATATATATATATATATATATATATATATATATATATTCTGTAGATTCTTAATTTTGACTTTTCATTCATTTCTTTCTGCCATGTTTTTCTCGAGAACCCCAGTTGTTTATTATTTCTCTTAAATGTTTGTCTTTAACTGTTTCAATTTTACTTAAGTTTACGATTAGTTCTTACATATATTCTTTTACTTGCATTATCCAGGGGGTTTTCTTGTTTTCATACTGATCCATGGTTATCTCATAAATAAGCCTATTTCCACCACTCTTTAGTGTATGCTTAAGGAAGAATAGTTTATTCTTCATATCTCTTGAGTGGAAGGAAGAGGCCCTATTTCAGATCTTAACGCACAAATTGCTGTGTAGCTTGGCGCTTTCAAAATTGTTCTATAAACTTGATTGTCTATCTTATGAAATTCATTTATGGTTTTCTTGCCAAGTTTCATGATTTTCATGGCATACATGAAGAATGGCATCACTAATCCTTTCCAATGCAATGTTCCTATTTTTACCCTGTTACAGCTTTTATTGATGACTGCATTAGCCACATTTGCCATCTGCTTTTGCTTTAATTTGGGTCCTTTTTATCTGTTCTCTGAGGCAGTCTTCCTTGTTGATTGTCACTCCTACGTATTTAATCTGCTTAACTATTTTTATTCCTTCTATGTGCTCCAATTTTGCACTCTCTTCATATTTGAGAACTACTACCCATTACGGAAAGCTTTTCACTGAGGCGTTCATACGCTTTTCATTTCTTCTGTTTCTTCCTGGTCTGTCCCACCTACTCCTCCTCAAGGTGTTGCATTGTTATGTTCATTTGCATCTGTTTCTTCTTGAACTTCCAAAAGGTTATGCTAATTATACGCCATTAGACTTTTCTGTGTCTGTATGCCTTTCTTTTTCTTTTCCTTTTGATACACATAAAGCTTTTTGAAACTGAGCACATCTTTTCACATACTACAAAGCTTTTCTAAATTTATTGGCAATTTGTCTTTAAATTTATTTAGTTTTTTATTACCTTTGGTTTCCGTTGTGTTTCGTTATGTTTTGGTGCAGTCTGATGTTTTCGTTAATTTTAACCATTTTGCATATAGATTTAGAGATGATTTTAAACTTTAGACCTTGATTTTACTCATGGGTCTTCTTCTCCTTTGACTTTTGTCCCGTCGTAGCTTTGCCTCATTTGCATTGTTTCATGTTTCAGTTACTCTGAAGGTGTTGAGTTTGATCGAGGGCACAAAAAATTAAATGCTTTGAAGTTGAAAGATGATTAGATGACGATGAAGTTCGCTTAAATAAAACCTTCGTGCTCTAGCAGAGTTCTTAAAAGCAACTGGTATTTTTATTATACTGATATTATACTGATTGCTAGGACATGGTGAATAAATCACAAGGAAAAATGACAGAGAAATGTCCCATCACCAAAGTCATCAAGGGAAAGAAGAAGAAAATCGAGTGCCAGATTTCACTAATAGATGTCACCACTTCATTAGTAAACATGGCGCAGTGATGTACAGTTCTCCTCAAATAGGATAATTCGTATAGAGTACTACTGCCGATTGAAATTTGTGTGTTGTTAACATTCGACTTGGAGAAAGGTAAGTCTTTTTTTTCTCAGTATATTGACCGTGAATCTATGGTATGTGAAAGCTATAGCTTAAAGAGGTGTGGTGATTAAGAGTGCCAGACAGTGCCATAAGTTGGAGGTACCCATCGTCGTTGGCATTAGAATGCGCTAGGCTATTGTAAGTGCGTTGACCTTTGGTGTGGTGGTCAGGATATGCCGGGAATTTTTCATTTTTAGGCTAAGTCAAAGCTTTTATAATCAGTAATGAGGTTAGGCTACATTTTTAGGGTCCTAGCCTTGAACAGGCAAGCTCATAGAATGGCAGGCTATGCCAATTGTAAGCTCCACTAGACCCAGCCTTGATATGGGTAAGTTTGCTTAAGGCTGCCCTGGTGCCCAGGTGGGTTGATGAGCCTTGACTCGCCTTGGAATGTGGTAAAGGGGCCTGTTGGCACTCCGAATAAGCTATAGTAGTCTCAGAAAATGGTGAGGTGGATTTCTGATGTCTTAGCCTAGGGTTTTCAGAAATTCTGTAGCTAATTTAGCTAAATGGCAATGCTTCATTACCCACGACAACCTCCCGATGTGTAACATGAAGGGTAGCCTATCTCTTTGTGAAACTCGTTTTTGGGTTGGGTGGAATACCTAGCTGAAAATTATTGAAAACCTGGGATATAGGGGGAACAACCGACTGGACTAGTGGATCCAGTTTCCACCATGTGTGAAGCCACCTTAAGAAAAAGTACTTCAACTCCTGACACCGGAGATGGGTATCAGTCATGAGTTGCTGGTGGTGAGAGCAGGAGCTCGAGACCTCTACTCTCCTTTCAAAATAAGTATTTTCTCTAAAGTTAGAAATTAAAGTCATATTTCAAGATTAAACAGAGGGTTAAATGGAAACAGGTTTTCTGGGGCTCTACGCAGTGCACACATTTCTCCAAGACACTCTTGAAATTTTTACTTAAAACTCTGAATTTTGTTCATGAAACTTACCTGACAGATATATATATAGCTGTATTTTCTGAAGTCCGACAGAATTTAAAAATTCGCGGCACACGCAGTGGGCGGCCAGGTGGTAGTACCCATTCCCGCCGCTGGGAGGCGGATATCAGGAACTATTCCCATTTTCTATTCATATTTTTTTCTGTCGCCGGTCGGTAAACAACTGTTTACAGACCTCCGCCTAGGATTTTGAAACTTCATTAGCCACTTAAGTATCCTAATTATTCTTTCGATTATTAACTTGGATTTGTGGCTAGGCATACGCTATCGTAAATTTTTTCATTGCATTTGATGTCTGAAGCTAGTTAGCCTAGTTTCAGACTTTGTTGTCTGCATGGTAAGGTGAGGCTACCGGAACTTTCGGTAGACACTCGCTTAGTATATATGACGTTTACATGTTTTCTTTGCATAAGGTAATTAGTGTAATGTGTGACTGATTACGGAAGAAGGAGGATTCATTTAGCATTTTGAGCGTGTTAGAATCAGGAGTTTTCCTCCACAGTAAACAGAAGTTAGAAATAATGAACCTTCTAACCTCCTGTAGATTTTATTTTGCCTAACCCTGTGGTATGGCTTACGAGCCTAGAAGAAGTGTCTGCTAAAGGATTACATCAAGTAATCTTAGACTAAAGTGCTCGCTCTCCAATCAGTGTTGTGAAGTGTAGTGCCCCTTGTGTTGTGGAGGGGGCGTCAGATCGGCCCCATAATGCCTCTAGGCCTGGACCTCTGTCGGACTCCCAGGACTCAGGGAGAGGGCATGTCGAAAGCCGCAAGAGGGTTACGGGGGCTCCCCACCGATCTGGCGTCCCTTACGGCAGAACCTGTTGACTCTTCCCAGGCTGCTAAAGATCGTGCACGTGCACGAATCTTGAAGGATTGCTTCTCGTCCTCCGAGGCGTCCTCCCCACACAGGGGTTGGAGTTCTCGGAAGGACTCGCGCCCCAAAGAAGCTTTTAGAGAAGAGGACGCTTTCACGTCCTCTCTCTCGTCACGAGAGGATGAAAGAGTAAAGAGACCACATTTTCCCTTTTAGAAGAATGCACTGGCTCTTTTCCTAAGGGACATTTAAGGAGGCTCCATTCATCTTGCCAGAAGAGTTGATTTGAAGCCTCCTCCGCGAGAACGCTCATGTATATATCATTTATACATTATTAAGGAGGCTCATTCATCTTGCCAGAAGAGTGATTTGAGCCTCCTGCGAGTGGGGACCGCTCATGTATACATTCATGTATACATATTAAGGAGGCTCATTCATCTTTGCCAGAAGAGTGATTTGAGCCTCCTGCGAGTGAACGCTCATGTATTATGGAACGCTCATGTATATATCACTTATACATTATTAAGGAGGTTCATTCATCTTGCCAGAAGAGTGATTTGCCTCCGTGCTTGAGTTGACCTCCTGCGAGTGAACGCTCATGAAGTTAGAGCTGTTCAAACCTCGCTAGCATTCCAAAAGAATTTGGTAATCAAGGACATTCTTGATTCCACCTTTTGGAGGAGCAACTCAGTATTCGTCGCCTCTCCTCATTGCGCTCCGTATACGTTATGTGAACGTTCGCTTTACTTCGATAAAGCAAGCTGATAAGTTTTGACGGCCGGCAAGCTGCTTTGCACAGTCAAAACAACTTATGTCTCTGGTCGGCATAAGAAGGGCAATTTAGACGTGAGGAAGCTTTTGGAGGTGCTCGACGTTCCTATAAGTAGAGACATTCTCCAGGACGCTCGGCAAGCACCTTGCGGAAGACGAAAGCCATACGTCTTCCTTTAGTGTTCACACTCTTCAGGAGCAGCGTGCGGCTCTCCATGGAGACTCGCATGAGGATCGTTCCCTATATTCAATGTCATACGCAAAAACGCGGTTCGTCATAACATTGAGATGTTGGCAAGGTCGCTCGCCAGGACGCCTCTTGGCGGGCCTTGCATGCATCAAGGCGCTTCAACGAGTTCCTCTCTGAAACGTCGTTAGAAGACTTGGTGTTCTCTGCTCAGACACGCTCGTAGCTAAGCAGGACGTTTTTTGAGGACGCTCAGCAGGACGCTTTCCAGGAGCTAAGCAGGACGCTCAGCAGGACGCTTTTCAGCAGGACGCTTTTGTGGACATTCGCCAGGACGCTTCGGTGGAAGCTCGGCAGGACGCTTTGCGAGAGAAAAGACTTGTTGAAGGCGTCTTATTTGCTGTTGAGGACATTTCTTTACAGAAATTTTTAAAAGGATTCGGAGTTAGCGGAAGAAGAGAACATACCCGAATTTTTTCTTCGATCCCTCTTCCTCTTCATCGATTTCTTTGAGAATCGGGGGAAGATTATATACTACTGGATTCCTGGTGGGGAACTGACTTTCGGTCATGTTAAAGGGTTTTCCCCTATTAGCAAAGTGCTAATAGTTTTGTCAAGTCAGGACGTTTTCCCCATTGTCATTTAAGTGGGGACCCCTCATAAATGGGGTAGTTCTCATTGACATAGATTTTAACGTTTTTATCGTTTAAGCGGATAAACTCATTAACAAATTTCGGAAGAGCTCTCATCATTTTCAGAGGCTCATCCGGGTTAAGAGAGAAAGACTTGTTAGGACTATCCAGGAAGTCTTTTGTCCAATATCATAAGAACATTGAACGGTCTTTTTCGATCCTCGGTTCTCTCTTGATGATCTCTATTCGAATGTTACTCCCTTTTTTGGTTGGAAAAAGAGTCTTGGCAAAGAGTCAAGGAGTTCTTTTAAAACGTCTCGTTCATTAGAACGTGGACAGTCGTTTTCCTTTTCCTTTTCTCTCTTCCTCGTCCAGGAAAGATGTAGTAGAGAATTCGATGTTCAAATTACTACAATACTTACGTAGTTTATCTTTGCGTCATTGCTAACGCATGGGTCGAGTCATATACGCATATCGTATTTACCTCTGCGGATAGAAGCCGAAAGAACTGTTGTTCTAATGTATTTATTTGACATCCCTTCAACCTTCCAAGAGTTTTCGGAGTAAGAACAACTCTTCAGGTATTGTTACGACAACACCAACTCAGCTTCTGTATTTAGCGAATTCCTGTTTCGCTTTAAATAGGGCCTGCTTGAGAGTTTCCTTTTGCTCGATAATATATAACCTATTCCTTCGTAAAGGGAGTAGCTGGCAACTCAGGCAGATAGTATTTCTTGTTCACCACTTGAAGCTTTCCTTCGAGGAAGACGTTCTTCCTTCACTCTTTTTGATAGAGATCGAAGGTGGTGGTTCGATCTCCAATCCTTATTTTGTTTTCTTGAAGGAAAAAGAATTTAGGATGGAGATCGTTGTTCAGAATACTATAAATGTACTACGTATATTAACCTCCGCGACATGATTCTACTAAGCAGTTTGAATTGTCCGAGGGTAGGCGCATATCCTAGTTATTCTACGGATTGCGACTTAGACGAGAAGTATTCTAATTGAACTGCAACATCAACTCAGCTTCTGTATTTAGTGAATTTTGTTTCGTTTAAATATGCCTGCTTGAGAGTTCCTTTGGCTCGATAATTTCATACCTATCCCTTCGTAAAAGGAGTAGCTGGCAACTCAGGCACATAGTGCGAGACGATGATCAAGGCTGCTGTTATGTGATCTACGCAGTACCGGCTAGCTCGGTGTCATGCGCGGTTGGTTTACGTCTCTCTCCCTTGCGGGAATGGCTGAATAAACCGTCTCTGCCCTACAATCATGGATTTTAGCCTCGGGTTGAGGAAATTTCTAGTAATCTTGAATGATCATACCTGCCGTTTACTTAGAAAATTTTGTTTCACAAGATCTCATTATACTTGTTAGGTGCGGGTTTAACCGACACGGTAACAATTCTGTACGAATCTACCGCGCATAGCACTATAATAATGCTCTCCTGCTTATGCAAAGCGCAGCACCTTGTTATTTTAGGGAAGGAAGCAGGCTGAGTGAGGGAATGGATGAGTTTGCTGGGGACCATTTCCTCGCTGGAGAAGCTTGTTTTCCCTGAATAAACAGCAATTCAGACCTCTACAAATTTTCTCACGAAGAAATTGGAATAACATCAAAGATCTTGTAATTCTAATTTTCTCTCAACGGCTGGTTGAGGATCACTCGGGTGATAGCGAGAGGGTGCCAGACATCCGAACAGAGAACAGATGTTCTGGCACATTGTCTGAAAGAATTGGAAGCCAAATTGGTCGGCTCTCCAGTTCCTCGAAGGGTGAGTTTGGATCGAGTGGCCCAAATCATCTCGGATAATTTCTCAGCTCTCTCATAGCTCGAGAAGAGAGAATTGGTTATGGGCTTGGGCACGGAACGTAACGATCCTCAAGAGGTTCGTTAAACTAGTGACGTCCGTGCGGGTCTTCTCGATCGAAGGCAACAACTACTGACGTCTGAGTAATCCTCACTTAGAAGTATGTCGAAAGTGAGGAGAGACTGAGGGCGTCCTTTCGTTAAGTTTTTCGTAATATTGAAGACGAAGGAGCTTCCTCTTAAGTTGTTCCCTTATTCATGATCCTAGAGGATTAGCTTTAGTCGCCACATGTTGGCCTCTAAGAGGTTGGATTCACAGAGGTCAGGTAATTCAGAGAATTGTCCAAAGACCCTTCCCGAGAGAATCTGTGTAATCTAACATCGTCACTTAGTGAAGTATCTAATATCTCTCCTCTCTGGACTCTGAAGGCGTTCAGACTATCGAGAAGCGATAAGAGCTTCAAGATTAATGGCAGTCTCTTGGCCAAGGCAAAGCAGTGCTGCCTATTTTCAGTTTTCAATCGGAGGGGGCCGTTTCTGGAGATAGTGAAGGGAAATGACTGTTCCTCCACCTCGACCTCTGTGAATTTCGTTATGGTTCTATCTTTCCGTATGAAGTATGAGATAAGATAGAAGTCCTAACTATTGTAGAATATGCAAATATGTTGTTGACGGCCTCCAGGCTCAGAGATTCGGTTCTGTCAAACAACAAAGCTTCACGATCTTTGAGGTCTGTGGAGATCTTGAAATTCTCTGGATCAAAGGTTCCGCATGGAACTTAGACGTAGTCTGAGTTTCTTGATGCCCAAAAGCATTTCGAACCTATCCTTTCTGCGAACTTAATACACGTGACCAGAAAGGCTAATATTCTAACCGCTCTAGCCACTGGCAAGGAGGGTTAGTGACGGTGGTTTTTAGGCCATCATTTCAAGAGGTTTTGCTTTAAAGGAGGACATAATGCGGTCTGTCCGCTAAGCCTTCCGTTCTTGATAAGAACGAAAACCTGTCTAACCATTGACCCGAAGGCTTGGAGACCAAGGGTATGGCACAAATATTGGGCAGGGCATTAGAGAGTCCTGTGCCCTGTAGGGTCTCTCAAGTTTTATCTTGATAAAAACTATAGAAAGTCAAAGGTCAACAGACAATCTGCGGTGTTCCGTAAAAAGACCAGACTAGTTCATGTCCAAGAACACCCTGGCATGATAGCCAAGGAGTTCTTTTAAGAGGTCTCATTCATTATGTTTGCATAAAGATTTGAGATTTTTTTCTTAATATCAATGCTCAAGAGGTGAGGGCGCTGGCCTCGGAAGCATTTCAACAGAGCATGACACTCAGTAACATCCTGAGTGCCACGCTTTTGCGAAGCAACTCTGGTTCGCTTCACACTCCCGACAATCTGCGGTGTTCCGTAAAAGACCAGACTGGTTCATGTCCAAGAACACCCGGCATTATAGCCAAGGAGTTCTTTTAAGAGGTCTCATTCATTATGTTTGCATAAAGATTTGAGATTTTTTCTTAATATGAATGCTCAAGAGGTGAGGGCGCGGCCTCGGAAGCATTTCAACAGAGCATGACACTCAGTACATCCTGAGTGCCTTTTAGCGAAGAACAACTCTGTGTTCGCTTCACACTCCCCCGACGGGATGTGAAGACGACATTTCAGATCCGTAAGTCGCTAGGAACCATACATATCCGTAGATATATTATTGGGTGCAAGAAGCAACACGAATCCTATCCTATAGAAAAGGATAGGTGTGCTTTTAACTTTGAAGGGTTGGTCGCTTGAGGCGCGTTCCTTTTCTTTAGCCTAGAAGTTATGGAACTAACTTTGATAGGTTAGGTCAGGTGGTGGTTTTAGCTTCGGTGCCCTCAGAAGTATGGTCATATGGTTCTAGTCACATTGTGGTCACGCCCCCATTGACAGATCATCTAGAGCGCACAACATTACAGGTCTCTACCTCGCTGGCAACTCTAGTAACGCAGAAGCAGACTTTTGGTGACAGTAATCACGAAGTCGGCTATGCTAACAGGTCAGGAACCAAGATGTATATCATCTACTTAATTTAGTTTCCCAAAAATCCTATTCTGTCTCTTCCCACCATCCGAAGGTGGATTCAGCTATATATATCTGTCAGGTAAGTTTCATGAACAAAATGTTATTGTTATAATACAATTAAGTTTGTTCATACTTATTCCTGGCAGATATATATAATTAAAGTGCCCACCCACCTCCCCTCAGGAGACAGTGGCCACTGATAAAATATGAATAGAAAATGGGAATAGTTCTGATCCGCCTCCCAGCGGCGGGAATGGGTACTACCACCTGGCCGCCCACTGCGTGTGCCGCGAATTTTTAAATTCTGTCGGACTTCAGAAAATACAGCTATATATATATCTGCCAGGTAAGTATGAACAAACTTAATTGTATTATAACAATAACATATTTAGAAGATTGATGCAATCTCAATGTTTGCGTTATCGCTTGTGTCAATAAACTTTCCATTCCATGTGCTAAATCAGGACACCACTTGTACTCATAGACACTGGGGCACTTTCTTCACAAAAATCGTAGACAATGACTTCCACCCACGACTTATCAAGGGTGAACTACAAGTTTTGTAGTTTAGAAGGAAGAAGAAGCATGCACTAGATAATTATTTAAACGAACTGGATATTGGTACGGCAGCCGTACCCCGATCTCGGTAGATATTGGTACGGCAGTGAATTGCGCATGCGCGAACCCTTGTTTACCGCCGCCTCACATATCCAAGACTATAATACTGAAGTATATACACAGTCTTTGGGCATATAAGTGACAGCAAGAAAAATGGTGACGGAACAGCATGAACCGTGGAATAATACATTACTTTCGGCGAAAAACAGATGTTTTCAGGCTTTAAAGAGCTGAAGAAAGCCATAGACATCTATGAAGACTCAAACTTTCAAAAATTGGGTAATTCATGGTATATACGTAGGTCACGAACGATCGAATCGGCCCTGAAAAGAATTCCGAAGAGGAGATCCGAGATTCAAAGAGGATTATATATAAATATATACACTACCATCATACCTTTGGTGACTTTCTCGGCCCTTTATTCTGCCCGACATCGGCAGTTGCAAGGGCCGTTATACACTTTACAATATTCTTTTAATTCACTTCATTGGGTATATTGCAGCTGTCGGAGAAGACGATAGAATTTACTAGGTAGTGAAATGGCAAAGTTAAACCAAATTTCAGCATTATTCCATTAAAATTGGGAATGTGTGTGTTTTGTAGTACAAAAAAGCGGGGGGACAAAATTCACAAAAAGCTAAACAAAGGGGAAAAAAATGAGAGGGACCATTTTGCTAACTGAAAAAAGGGGGACAAATGTTCAAAAAAAAGCGCGACTGTCCACCTAAAAGCCGAACTCTGGTTTTACATAATGCAGATGATTAGCAAACTGGTAAACGGATACAGCCAACTGCCGTATCTACAGCAAGTCAAGAGCGCAAATACTGCACCAATGACAGAATCTGCCGTACCCTCACCGCACTATATTATTTGTACGGCAGGAAGTCTGAAATTGACGCATGCGCAATTCACTGCTGTACCAATATCTACCACGATCGGGATACGGCTGCTGTACCTATATGTGCCTGCCTTATTTAAACCCATAAATAGTTAAACGGCAGTATAAGGTCATGAATTGCATAAATTTTTACATATGATTATTAATTTTAAAATATTCGTTGTTGAAAAAGTAACTAGTTAACTGACTCAAATATCAACAGTTTTGCTTGTGAATGGTACCTACGGCGTTCTTCGCGCTTGTCTATTGTTTAATCAGTGTTGCCAATTGGTGTGTTTACCCTCCAAACTGGGTATAAGACTTACACAAAACCGGGGAAATAAGTGAAATTAGCTTGTCTATTTGTACATATTAGAGCAATTTTATCGTTGCATTACTATGACAACTAAAATACATGGAAACAGTTTGTAAATGCATTGTTGTATGTGTGAAGCTCCACTAGATTGGCAATGATAAGTCATTTTGCCGTCTGCTCGTATGTACTTTAGAAATATCTGTAATTTTTCAGGGTTAATTTGGTTGGAAAAAATGCTTAATATACATGAATTAGATAAACATTTTGAAGTAACAAAGTAAAGTTAAGCTAAATAGGGTAAACAACCGACTAGACTGGCCAACCACTGACTACCGGGTTTGTGGCACCCTCCGAAAAAAATACTTTTAACATGTCCTGACACCGGAGATAGTCATCAGTTATGAGTTGTTGGTGGTGAGAGGAACAGCTCGAGACCTCTACTCTCCTTTCGAAGTAAGTATTTTCTCTAAAGTTAGAAATTAAGGCCATATTTTAAGATTAAACAGAGGGTAATGAAAAGTGTGACCAAATGCAGTGCACACTACCCCCAACTACCCCCATGATGCTTTTGAAATTTTTACTTACAACTAAAAATGTTTCGAAAATTGACGCCATCTTGATGTTTGCGGAGTCGCTTGTGTCAACAAACTTCCCATTTCCTGTGCTAAATCCACACACCACTTGTACCCATAGACGCTGGGGCACTTTCATCACAACAATCGTAAACACAGACTTCCAACCACTACTTATCCAAGGGAGCTACGATTTTTAGTAGAAGAAGAAGCGTGCACCAGATAATTATTTAAATGAATAGCTAAATGGCAGTATAAAGTCATGAATTGCATAAATATTATTACATATTCATTTAGTATAAATTTGAAAATATTGTTAGAAAAGTAACTAGATTCCTGACCTCAAATATCAACAGTTTGCTTGTGAATGGTACCCTCCGGCGTTCTTCGCGCTCTTCAATTGTTTATCAGTGTTGCCAATTGGTATGTGTTTACCCTCCAAATGGTATGACTTACTCAAAACTGGAGAAATAAGTGAAATTATCTATTTGTATTATATATACATATTACAGCAATTTTATCATTACTGCATTACTATGACAACTAGAATTCATGGAAACTGTTTGTAAATTCATCAGCGTATGTGTGAAGCTCCACTAGATTGGCAATGATGAGTCATTTTCCCATTGTCGGCTCGTATTTACTTCAAAAATATCTGTAATTTTTCTAGGTTAATTTGGTTGCAAAAAAGGGGTAATAGATATGAATTATCCCTTAATCGCTGAAGGGGTATAATAAAAATCGTCTCCCATATGCCGAGGGGGTCTCAGAGTGAGCGCCGAAGCGGAAAAATATTTTTTTCAAAAAATCGCAGCGAGCTTAGTTTTCAAGATTAAGAGTTCATTTTTGGCTCCTTTTTTTGTCATTGCCTGAAGTTTAGTATGCAACCATCAGAAATGAAAAAAAAATATCATTATCATACATAAATAATGCGATATATGAAAGCGCGAAAACAAAATTTCATATATAATTGTATTCAAATCGCACTGTGAGCAAAACGGTTAAAGCTAGCGAGTTAATTTTTTTCCATTGTATTGTACACTAAATTGCAATAATTTTGGTATATAACACATTGTAAAACGATCAAAGCAACACAGAGAAAATATTATCACAAAATGATGCATGAATTCATAACGCGTAGACGTAAAAATTTTTTTTGTCAAAAATTCATCATAAATCTAAATATTGTTCTAGAGACTTCCAATGTGTTTCAAAAAGAAGATAAATGATTGAATATTACTATACTGTAAGAGTTTTAGCTTAAAATTGCAGTTTTTGACCATTTCGGACGAGTTAAAGTTGACTGAATGTCGAATTTTTTTTATATAGATTTTTTTATATGCAAATATTTCAAAAATGAGAAAAGCTACAACCTTCAATTTTTTTTTTTTTTGTATTCTACATGAAATTGCACACATTTTCATATATAAAACTCTATGAAATGCCTAATATGAAACTGAGCAAATATTCTGAGAATGCAAGGTACGCATTTCGGAGATTTGCGGCGGAGAATCCGCGCGCGGAGGGAAGGGAAGTTTTTTTTTTAAATTCACATTAAATCTAAATATTGTGCTAGAGACTTCAAATTTGTTTCAAAATGAAGATAAATGACTGAATATTACTAGACTGTAAGAGTTTTAGCTTACAATTGCGTTTTTCGACCATTTCAGTAGAGTCAAAGTTGACGAACGTGGTGGTTATTTTCATGTATCGTGGATTTATATACAAATATTTCGAAAACGAGAAAAGCTACAACCTTCTTAATTGATGTTGTATTCTACATAAAATTGCGCACATTTTCATATATAAAACTTTATGTAAACAGCTAATTTAAAATGGTGCAAACATTACGACAATCGCACATATGATTTTTTTCGGAAGAGTTACCGCACGAACGTAAGGAAAATGTGTTTTCTTTTTCATAAATTCACCCATAAATCGAAAAAAAAATATTGTGCTAGGAGGGGGGGACTTCCAGTTTGTTGCAAAAAATGAAAGTAAATGATTGAATATTACTAGAATATAAGAGTTT
>NC_061110.1:65144241-65242922 GCF_015104395.2 Macrobrachium nipponense | reverse complement strand
AATAACTGTTAACATGTTTACATTTATTGGAAGAGTTGTGAGAAGACGAACAGGCTTCCTATAGACTGCTTCCTTTTCCTACTTCTCCCCCGATTGAAGATGACGTGGGAAAAGCTTCAAGGAAGATTATCTTGCCAGTACAAGAGCAACTGGCCTCTTTGGTGGGAGTGTTACGCCTCGTAGGAAGGACGTTTGCGCTTCCAATCAAGAAGTCTCGTCCTCTCTCCCCTGCGAAGCGAGAGGCGTCATGCAGACGTGAAGCTTCCAAACATATCGCAGAGGCTTGCGGTTTCGAGAGCGAGATCGGGAGAATCTTACGGAAGACACGTAACGCCAGAGAGACGTGAGACGTCGTCAAGACATGAATAGTCATTTAAAGCTGCTTTTAGACGCGAGGCTCCAACCAAAATTTTGGCGCCAGTTAGGACGCCTTTTGAGAGCGAAGCGTCTTCCAGGCGCGAGGCGTCAATCCAGACGTCAGCAGCCACACAAACGGGAGGCGTCAGCCAGACGCTTGGCTGA
Source organism: Macrobrachium nipponense (assembly GCF_015104395.2). Classification (NCBI taxonomy): domain Eukaryota; kingdom Metazoa; phylum Arthropoda; class Malacostraca; order Decapoda; family Palaemonidae; genus Macrobrachium; species Macrobrachium nipponense. Next base: position 65,242,400 of record NC_061110.1, on the reverse strand, counting down.
CTAGAGCGTCATCCAAGCGGGAAGCGTCATCCATTTATGGAGAGAAGCCTGGGCTGTTGGCGCCTTCCAGACTATTAAAGCGGGGAAGAGGAAGGAATATCATTCCTTAGCCCCTCTCCTTTTAGGAGATTTGTCTCCTCCAGAGGAAAGACGTACTGAATTAGCAACGGAGACTCATCTAGACCCCGAGTTAGAAGTAAACTCGGAGGAGGAGTTTCAAGAAGAGAAGGACTGTCGAACTATAATGTTTTGACAGCCTTGCTTCTAGAGGAGTATGGAGACGACTGACTCCTGCCTCTCCTCCTTCTCCGCGCGCTCTTTTCTCGAGTGCAAAGACGAAGAAATCTTCGTTTTTTCTTAGAATGAAGCCCGCCATTTGAAGAAGGTGTTAGTTAGAACGGTCTTCTGCATGCCTCCAGCGAGACTAGCTGGTAAAAGAGGCATTTGATATCAGACGGAGAGAATAGGATATTTCTCTTCCGTCTACGTCAGAAGCGGACTTTTCGACCTTAGTTGACGCTTCACGTAGACAAGGTTTGAACTCTGCCCATATAACTTGGGGCATTTCAGAACTGGACCATCTCCTCAAGGGACTCTTTCATGTATTGGAAGTTTTCAACTTCTTAGATTGGTCCCTTGGGGTGATGTCCAAGAAAGCCCATGATTCTGAAGGACTCGAACCAGAAGTCCTTCTGTGTATTGTCTTGTATAGACAAAGCGGATCAGGATGGCTCGGTTGAGATCTCCTCTTTGTTTGGAGCAGGTCGTTCTTAAAAAGAGGACAGTATAGTGTCTTTTTAACCAAAGCGGTCTCCCACGCTCAGAGGGCAGCGCTTCTGTACTCGCCTTTGTCTGAACTTTTTGTTCCCTTCTCATAGTGAAGGACATTTCTCGTTCATTAACTGAGAAGGCGACTCAAGACCTTCTGACACAGTCAGTAAGGAAGAAGAAAACCTGCAGACAGCCCCAAGAAACACTGTCATTGTCTGATGAGGAGAAAGACCGGGCCTACAACCTGACACAGATGCGCTAGATGCGAACATATAGGACAGATAAGAGTGTCCGATGTGGACATTGCCAGACATCCTCGAGACTCTACCAAGCTCGAAGCTCCGGCAAGTGGGGAGGAGCCACCCAGGCGCGAGGCGCCAGGCAGGCGCGAGGTACCAGCCAGCGGCGAAGCTACAGGCAGGCGCAAGGCGCCACTCCAACCGGGGCGCGAGACGCCAGCCAGGGCGCGAAGCTCCAGGCAGGCACAAAGCGCCAACCTGGCGCGAAACGCCAGCCAGGCGCGAGGCGCCAGGCAGGCACAAAGCGCCAACCTGGCGCGAGACGCCAGCCAGGCGCGAGGTGCCAGCCAGCCGCGAGGTGCCAGCCAGCCGCGAAGCTCCAGGCAGGCGCCAAGGCGCCACTCCAACCAGGAGCTAGACGCCAGCCAGGCGCAAGGCGCCAGGCAGGCGCGAGGCGCCAGGCAGACACAAAGCGCCAGCCAGGCGCGAGGCGCCAGCCAGGCGCGAGGCGCGAGGCGCCAGCCAGGCGCGAGCAGCCAGCCAGGCGCAAGCCAGGCTCTAGGCGACGAATCTCCAGCTAAGACGCGAAGCGTCATCCAGATGCGAGGCGCCAGTCAAGCGAAAGTACCAGACAAGCGCTAGGCTCCAACCAAGAGCGAAGCACCAGCCAGGCGCGAGGTTCCTGCCAGGCTTCAGGCTTCAGTCGGGTGAGATCCATTTCAAGAAAGCCCTGTCTTCTTTGAAACATGGAGATCTCCTAAGCACTTCATTAGTGACTTGATTCCTTCAAACAGCTTGAGAATTAAAAGCGCAGGAAGTGCGCGCTTTTGCAAATTCTTGTTCTTTACATAACAATATGTCATATAAGACATATTAGCTGTGTTGTACGGTAGAGGCAACTCTGTGTTGACTTCTCATTACACAAAGGATGTCAAGTTAACCTACGAGAGATCCTCTCTTTTGGTTTATACGTTTCTGCGGATACGTTACTGGGATAAGGAGCCGACACTGATCCTTAACTTTGAGTTAAAGTTTTTTAAACTTAGTGAAATTATTGGGGGTTTTTGAAAGGAGTGTGGGGATAACTCTTTCCAATTTGAGCGCGAACCTCGTGTTAGGATCAGGTGATCGGGATCGGTGTTGCGCTTCCTTATAAGGTGTATTGTCATATAAGTGGATCAGCCCCACCCATGACAAATCCTTTCAGGCTCTGCCGAGTAAGTGGATAAGACCCCTTCGGCAGACCCACAAGAACTCTTTGTCCATAGATCACATATCTCGCTAAAGTTTCTTGAGGTGATGCAGACTACTGGGCAAACACCCACGAAGTCTACCACCTATCAGGTAGGAACCAAGGTTTATTTATACCTACACATATGTTGTTTACCTGTCTATTCCATATAGTAGCTGTCTCTTACCCTCCACCGAAGGGTGCCAATCAGCTATGTATATATCTGACAGGTAAGTTGATTGTATGAAAATGATATTGTTATGATACAATAAAGTTTCATACATAACTTACCTGGCAGATATATACGATTAGGGCCCACCCAGCCTCCCCGCCAAGGAGATCAAGGCTGGTGGAAGAAAGAGAAAAAAATATGATAGAAAACAGGAATGGTTCCTAATCCTGCCACCCAGGCAGGACGGTAGATCACCTGACCTACCTGCAGCGTGTGCCGCGAAATTTGAATTTCTGTCGGGGACGGGGACGCGGAGTCTTAGCTATGTATATATCTGCCAGGTAAGTATGTATGAAACTTTATTGTATCATAACAATCATTTTCATAGGAGACCCACTCGGTCGGTTCTGGAGTCCATCAGACTGGGGGATTGGATGGTCTCTCTGGACATGCAAGACGCTTATTTTCACATTCCGATACATCGCGAATCTCGGAAGTACCTGAGGTTCATGTTCGAAGCAAGGTGTTTCAGTTTCGGGCGCTTTGCTTCGGACTAGCGACCGCTCCTCAAGTTTTCACCAGGGTTCTATCCCCAATAGGAAGCTGGCTGCACATATTAGGAGTAAGAATCTCCCTCTATCTGGACGATTGGCTTCTCCGGTCGGAATCAGAGAGTCGGTGCATGAAGGACCTTGGAACAACTCTGGATCTTGCCAGAAAGTTAGGAATCTGGTCAACAACAGAAGTCCCAGTTGGTTCCATCTCAGAGCATCCTTTATTTGGGGATGATTTGAATGCTCAAGTTTTTCGGGCTTTTCTGTCCCCGAAGAGGGTGGGTTCAAGGCTGTCTGGAGACAGTTCAGGAGTTCTTGGACAAAAAGGTAAGTTCTGCCAATCATGGATGAGGCTCCTGGCAAATTGACGTCAGTGGAGAAATTTTGTGAAGTTGGGAAGACTGCACATGAGACCTCTGCAGTTTTTCCTGAGAGCCTCTTGGTGCAGGAAGACACAACCAGATCGATTACCTTTCCTGTCACAGATCAAATAAAAGAGGACCTAAGTGGTGGCTCTCTCGAGCAAGGTTGGAAGAAGGGTTAGATTTACGACCCATCCTCCCGAACCTACAGTTCTTTTCCGACGCATCGGACACAGGTTTGGGGAGCCCGCCCTACTGGGAAATCAACGAACTTCAGGAGCTTGTCGGGAGAAGGAGAAGAAGTTCCACATAAATGTAAAGGAACTGTTAGCAATTTTCCTGGGGCTCAGACAGTTTCGGAGCTTAGTAGAATGGTCGAGTAGTGGCAGTGCACTCCGACAACTCCACGGCTCTCTCGTACGTGCGGAAACAGGGGGGACTCAGTCCTTTCTTCTCTATACGAAAGTAGCCAAGGATCTCCTCCTGTGGTCAAACGAAGCGAAGGTTCAGCTAGTCCCGAGATTTGTTCCGGGAAAGATGAACTTCTGGCGGACGAGTTAAGTCGTCAACAGCAAGTGTTATTCCTCTGGAGTGGACCTTTGGACAACAAGATTTGTCAGAAACTTTGGCACCTTTGGGGACGACCGCGTCAATAGACCTGTTACGCGACATCAAGAACAACCGTCTTCCTCTCTTTTGTTCTCCAGTCCCAGATCCTCTAGCTTGGTCGGTGGACGCAATGCTGGTTGGATTGGTCGGGTCTGGAAGCTTATGCATTCCCTCCGTTCGTCTAATAAGAGAGGTGCTGAACAAGTTCATGTCGCACACCAATGGTAACACTAATGTTAATCGCTCCTTTTGGCCCAGGAAAGAGTGGTTCCCGGACCTTCTCCAGTTGTTAGTAGACTTCCCCAGACTTCTTCCTCCAGAGAAGTGGCTTCTCAAACAACCTCACTTCAAGAGGTTCCACCAAAACTTGTCCGCTCTAGCTTCTGACTGGGTTTCAGACTGTCCGGAATCTTGTCAGAGCGAAAGGATTTTCAAGAAGAGCTGCAGAAGCTATCGCTCGTTGTAGGAGAGAGTCTTCTAACAAACTCTATCAAGGAAGTGGAGAATCTTCAGAGAGTGGTGTAGAAGTGCTAAAGTCTCTACTTCTGCGACCTCTTTTACAGAAATAGCAGATTTTCTTCTATTTCTTAGGAACTCTAAGAAACTGGCTCCTTCGACGATCAGAGGATATAGAGCCATGCTCTCTTCGGTTTTTCGACATCGAGGTTTGGATATTTCCTCCAATTCAGATCTGTCGGACCTCATTAGGTCTTTCGAAACCACTAAGCTCCCGCAAGATACAGTGGCTTGGAACTTAGATGTGGTGCTTAAGTTCCTCATGGGGCCACCGTTTGAGCCTTTGAAGTCGGCTTCACTCAGGAACTTGACTAAGAAGGCACTTTTTCTTACTGCACTAGCTTCTGCTAAGCGTGTCAGCGAATTGCACGCTATAGACAAAAGAGTCGGTTTCTCTCAAGGCAATGCTGTATTTTCGGTATCTGACCTTTCTAGCCAAAAATGAGAATCCTTCTAATCCTTGGCCGAGGAGTTTTGTGGTAAGGAATTTATCTGATTTGGTTGGACATGAGGAGGAAGAAAGGCTCTTATGTCCCAGTCAGGGCTATTAAGCAGTATCTGTTTGCCACTAAGGGTATTAGAGGACAATCTTCTAAGCTCTGGACCTCGGTTCAAAATCCCTCTCGTCCTCTTTCTAAGAATCTATATCGTTCTTTATTAGAGAGCTTATCAGGGAAGCTCACTCGCAGTCCGAGAACGACAATCTTTCGTTCTGAGAGTTAAAGCTCACGAGGTTAGAGCAGTGGCAACTTCTTTAGCATTCAGAAAGAATTTTATCTTTGCTTCGATTCTTCAGAGCACGTTCTGGAGATCGAATTCGGTTTTTGCGAGTCATTATCTCAAAGAGATAGAAACGGTTTTCGAGAATTGTAAAACGTTAGGTCCTGTGGCGGTTTCTGGCATGGTGTTGGGAGAAACGGCACAGGGGTCGTCACCTCTATGCTAACTTTTCACCTTGAATAGGTTGTCGAGTTCAAGGGAAGCTGGGGGTACTGAGTACCTGGGATACTCACCAGTCTGTTAGTCAGATTTTACAATGGTTGGGTATATATGTTTTTAAATCTGGTGTTGGTGACAAAATGTTTTGTATGATTGAATTTCTGGTCTTAGCCCAGGGCAAGGGCAAATCTTTGTTGTTACTATCCTCTGTCAGTCAGCCTTGACTCGCTTGAACTACGGAAGGATTCCACTCCTGTAGAGGCTAACTTTGGTCAAATTCCAATTCCCTCTACAATAGTAAGAAGAGCACCGACCAGAGGCAGTAACAGTCTGCTGTAGCTCTCTTACAAGGTAAGGTACAACACACCTTGAGTGTTTACTGGTATTGCAATAAATGTAACCATTTAAAAATACTAGTGGTCCACTGATCCCACCTTCCCAGAAATGTGTAATCAGCTCTATGAATGAATTCGTCGGTAAGACACTACAATAAAAATGAAATTTTCATTATATAAATGAAGTTTTATTGTATACTTACCGAACAATTATGATTATACCCCACCCTCCTCCCCTTAGGTGGACGGACGGGCAGAAAGAATTGGATTCACCTGGGCAGTTGTACCTGGTTCTCCCGAGTGGAGGGAGATGACGTCATCACCACCAGTGTTGGCGACGCAGACGCGCTAAATTTGAATTTAGTATCCTGCCGCTCGTGGAAATCACGGCTCTATAATTGTTCGGTAAGTATACAATAAAACTTCATTTTAATAATGAAAATTTCATTGTTGAAAAAGTACTAGTTAACTGACTCAAATATCAACAGTTTTGCTTGTGAATGGTACCTACGCCATTCTTCGCGCTTGTCTATTGTTTAATCAGTGTTGCCAATTGGTGTGTTTACCCTCCAAACTGGGTATAAGACTTACACAAAACCTGGGAAATAAGTGAAATTAGCATGTCTATTTGTACATATAGAGCAATTTTATCGTTGCATTACTATGACAACTAAAATACATGGAAACAGTTTGTAAATGCATTGTTGTATGTGTGAAGCTCCACTAGATTGGCAATGATAAGTCATTTTGCCGTCTGCTCGTATGTACTTTAGAAATATCTGTAATTTTTCAGGGTTAATTTGGTTGGAAAAAATGCTTAATATACATGAATTAGATAAACATTTTGAAGTAACAAAGTAAAGTTAAGCTAAATAGGGTAAACAACCGACTAGACTGGCCAACCCACTGACTACCGGGTTTGTGGCCACCCTCCGAAAAAATACTTTTAACATGTCCTGACACCGGAGATAGTCATCAGTTATGAGTTGTTGGTGGTGAGAGGAACAGCTCGAGACCTCTACTCTCCTTTCGAAGTAAGTATTTTCTCTAAAGTTAGAAATTAAGGCCATATTTTAAGATTAAACAGAGGGTAATGAAAAGTGTGACCAAACGCAGTGCACACTACCCCCAACTACCCCCATGATGCTTTTGAAATTTTTACTTACAACTAAAAATGTTTCGAAAATTGACGCCATCTTGATGTTTGCGGAGTCGCTTGTGTCAACAAACTTCCCATTTCCTGTGCTAAATCCACACACCACTTGTACCCATAGACGCTGGGGCACTTTCATCACAACAATCGTAAACACAGACTTCCAACCACTACTTATCCAAGGGAGCTACGATTTTTAGTAGAAGAAGAAGCATGCACCAGATAATTATTGAAATGAATAGCTAAACGGCAGTATAAAGTCATGAATTGCATAAATATTATTACATATTCATTAGTATTAATTTGAAAATATTGTTAGAAAAGTAACTAGATTCCTGACTCAAATATCAACAGTTTTGCTTGTGAATGGTACCTCCGGCGTTCTTCGCGCTCTTCAATTGTTTATCAGTGTTGCCAATTGGTATGTGTTTACCCTCCAAACTGGGTATAAGACTTACTCAAAACTGGAGAAATAAGTGAAATTATCTATTTGTAGTATATATACATATTACAGCAATTTTATCATTACTGCATTACTATGACAACTAGAATTCATGGAAACTGTTTGTAAATGCATCAGCGTATGTGTGAAGCTCCACTAGATTGGCAACGATGAGTCATTTTCCCATTGTCGGCTCGTATTTACTTAAAAAATATCTGTAATTTTTCTAGGTTAATTTGGTTGCAAAAAAGGGGTAATAGATATGAATTATCCCTTAATCGCTGAAGGGGTATAATAAAAATCGTCTCCCGTATGCCGAGGGGGTCTCAGAGTGAGCGCCGAAGCGGAAAAAATATTTTTTTCAAAAAATTGCAGCGAGCTTAGTTTTCAAGATTAAGAATTCATTTTTGGCTCGTTTTTTTGTCATTGCCTGAAGTTTAGTATGCAACCATCAGAAATGAAAAAAAAAAATCATCATACATAAATAATGCGATATATGAAAGCGCGAAAACAAAATTTCATATATAATTGTATTCAAATCGCACTGTGAGCAAAACGGTTAAAGCTAGCGAGTTAATTTTTTTCCGTTGTATTGTACACTAAATTGCAATAATTTTGGTATATAACACATTGTAAAACGATCAAAGCAACACAGAGAAAATATTATCACAAAATGATGCATGAATTCGTAAAGCGTAGACGTAAAAATGTTTTTTTGTCAAAAATTCATCATAAATCTAAATATTGTTCTAGAGACTTCCAATGTGTTTCAAAAAGAAGATAAATGATTGATTATTACTATACTGTAAGAGTTTTAGCTTACAATTGCAGTTTTTTACCATTTCGGATGAGTTGAAGTTGACTGAATGTCGAATTTTTTTTATATAGATTTTTTTATATGCAAATATTTCAAAAATGAGAAAAGCTACAACCTTCAATTTTTTTTTTGTATTCTGCATGAAATTGCACACATTTTCATATATAAAACTCTATGAAATGCCTAATATGAAACTGAGCAAATATTCCGAGAATGCAAGGTACGCATTTCGGAGATTTGCGGCGGAGAATCCGCGCGCGGAGGGAAGGGAAGTTTTTTTTTTAAATTCACCATAAATCTAAATATTGTGCTAGAGACTTCAAATTTGTTTCAAAATGAAGATAAATGACTGAATATTACTAGACTGTAAGAGTTTTAGCTTACAATTGCGTTTTTCGACCATTTCAGTAGAGTCAAAGTTGACCGAACATGGTTATTTTCTATGTATCGTGATTTATATACAAATATTTCGAAAATGAGAAAAGCTACAACCTTCAATTATTTTTTGTTGTATTCTACATAAAATTGCGCACATTTTCATATATAAAACTTTATGTAACAGCTAATTTAAAATGGTGCAAACATTACGACAATCGCACATATGATTTTTTTCGGAAGAGTTACCGCACGAACGTAAGGAAAATGTGTTTTCTTTTTCATAAATTCACCATAAATCGAAATATTGTGCTAGAGACTTCCAATTTATTGCAAAATGAAGGTAAATGATTGAATATTACTAAAATATAAGAGTTTTAGCTTACGATTGCGCTTTTTCGACCATTTCGTTAGAGTCAAAGTTGACCGAAGGTTGAAATTTTGGCACTTATTGTTATTTATATGAAAATATTTCAAAACTGATAAAAGCTACAATCATGAGTATTTTTTTGTTGTATTCTACATGAAATTGCACACATTTTTATATATAATACTCCATGTAACAACTAATTTAAAATGGTGCAAAAATTATGTCAAAGTGACGAAATAATTTCTGAGATGTGTCACTGATACTTTTTAGTGCGATAAGAAAGAAATTCGCGCTTGCGCGCCTGCGTAACGATTGTAAACAAAACAACACCTTGATCCGTGAACTCCCAGCATCACCCAAGGCGCGTGATTCAAAAGTTTTCGGCTGGTAGGCCTATAAGTATTTTTCTGCTAATTTTTAAAAAAACATTTTATGTCGACGTAAAATACGTCTAATCGGCACCCGACAGACAATTTATCTCGACATAAAATACGTCCAATAGGCGTTTAAGGGTTAAGTAAACATTTTGAAGTAACAAAGTAAAGTTAAACTAAATACGTAATGAGTAAAGTAGACAATTAAGGGAATAAAGCTTTGCACCTCATAAACTGTGTTTGTGGAGTAAGCACTTAGGAACCAGGAACCGCAGCGTGGTCCAAGTGCAATTTGGAGTGAATTAAGACCAAAATGTGTATAATTACAATCAAATAAGCACTGTGGAGTTTCAGTTGTGATGGCAGTAAGGATAAAACCACTGATTTCATTTCAAACCATGACCCCGGGAATAAAAAGTTTTATACTTTCACTAATATAGGCCACAAAATGTTGTTTTATTGTGCTGATTACAACCGCAATCTTGAGTAAGATCAACAAACGTTACATATATACGCTAACATTGTTCAAATGAGTGCTGGGAAAGGTGGTGGATTGTCTGTGGTTATGAATGGCAAGTCACGCGGTTGCTGCCATATTGGATTTCAAAGCTGCCTTGAAAACATACTTTACGAAGAGCTCTCATGCTTATTTTAGTTCGTATGGGGCTTTCATATGTCATATTATGTTGACGAAACTTCAATCTTTTGAAAGGTATGCTTAAAGATGTAATTGTATTCTTGTTTCACCAATTAAATATCAAGTGAATAAGCCTGAGCCACGCGATGACGATGGATCGACTGCGGTTGTTTACACTAATGAGTAAAGTAAACAATTAAGGGAATAAAGCTTTGCACCTCATAAACCGTGTACTACTCATGTGCTGCCCGAAACTGTGTTTGTGGAGTGAGTGCTTAGGGTGTAGGAACTGCAACGTAGTTCAAGTGCAATGTGGGGTGAATTAAGTCCTAAACATGTATAATTACAATCAAATAAGCACTGTGGAGTTTCAGTTGTAATGACAGTAAGGATAAAGCCACCAATTACAAGGTAAAAATGAATTTCAGTTCAAACCATGACCCCAAGAATAAGAAGTTTCATACGTTCGCTAATATATGCAACAAAATGTTGTTTTATTGTGCTGATTACAACTGGAATCTTGAGTAAGATCAACAAACGTTACATATATATGCTAACATTGTTCAAATGAGTGCTGGGAAGGCTGGGGAAGATGGTGGCTCTGCTGCTCTTATGAATGGCACCTCACGCGGTTGCTGCCATATTGGATTTAAATGCCTTGAAAACATATTTTATGAAGACCTCACATGCTTATTTTAGTTCGTATGGCTCTTTCATATATCGCATTATGTTGACGAAACTTCAATCTTTCGAATGGTATGCTTAAAGATGTAATTGTATTCTTGTTTCACCAATTAAATATCGAGTGAATAAGGCCGATCCACGTGATGACGATGGATCCACTGCGGCATTTCCCCCTAGAGTAACCTAACCTACACCACTGAATCCTGCCTTGATCCCAAAGGCAAGGCTTATCACTAGGTTTGGGTTCCCTCACTGGGAGTAGGCTAGAGTGGGCTAACCAATAGGGGAAACAACCGTGTGGACTAGCTGATACAGTCTTGGCCGCTTGTTGACCCACCCTCCAAAAAAGTACTTCAAGATGCCCTGACACCAGAGATGGGCACCAGTCACAAGTCAGTGGTGGTGGTGAGAGTAACACCTCGAGACCTTTACTCTCCTTTCGAGGTAAGTATTTTCCCCAAAGTTAGGAATTAAGGTCATATTTTAAGATTAAACAAAGGATAATGAAAGTCTAGCCATACGCAATGCAAACATACCTCCATAACATTTTCAAAATTTTTACTTCAGACACCAAAAATGTAGAAAATTGAAGTCATCTCGATGTTTGCGGAGTCACTAGCATCAACAAATTTCCCATTTCCTGTGCTAACCACTTGTACCCATAGACTCTGGGACACTTTCTTCGTAACAATTGTAAACAATGACGCCATCCGCCCTCGATTCTAAGGAAAATGGCAATTTTTTGGTAGAATGAAGAAGTGTGTGCTAGATGATTATTTAAATAAATAGTTAAACATCAGTATAAGGTCATGAATTGGATAAATTTTTTACATATTCATGATAATTGATTTGAAAATATTCGTTGTGGAAAAAGTAACTAGATTCCTGACTCAAATATCAACGGTTTTGCTGTGAACATTAGGGGAAACAACCGCTTTGGATCCATCGTATTCAGGTGGATCAGCCTTATTCACTCGATATTTAATTGGTGAAACAAGAACACAATTACATCTTTAAGAATACCATTCAAAAGATTGAAGTTTCGTCAACACATTGTGATATATGAAAGCGCCATACGAACTAAAATAAGCATGTGAGGTCTTTGTAAAATAAGTTTTCAAGGCAGTTTTTAAATCCAATTTGGCGTCGTCCGCCTCCGGTCCCTTTTGTAACTGGCATTGATCCAACGTCCTTCCCAACCTTCCCAGCGCTCATTTGAACAATATTAGCGTATATATGTAACGTTTATTGATCTTATTCAAGATTGCAGCACAATAAAACAACATTTTGTTGCCTATATTAGTGAAAGTATGAAACTTCTTATTCCCAGGGTCATGGTTTGAACTGAAATTCATTTTTACTTATTAATCGGTGGCTTTATCCTTACTGCCATCACAACTGAAACTCCACAGTGCTTATTTGATTGTAATTATACACATTTTGATCTTAATTCACGTCAAATTGCGCTTGAACTACGTTGAGAGTTTGTTGACAGCAAAGTCGTGGTGGGAAAAAATGTCCAATCTCATCATACATCTGGCTGCCGAAAACCATCGCCGAGCAGACGATGGATTAATGAATTATTTATGACGATTTTTTTTTCTAGCACTTTTCATTTATTTAGGTCTTTAAGTATTTTGACTTTTTATTTTTAATAATTGTATGCCAAAAATAAATGTAACCTTTACTGCTTGCATACTAGGAATGGCAAAATTTCATTGTTGCCTATTTAACCTTTAATGCTTGCATGCTAGGAATGGCAAAATTTTATTATTGCCTATTTAGTGGAGCTTCACACATACGCTGGTGCATTTACAAACTGTTTCCATGAATTCTAGTTGTCATAGTAATGCAATAATGATAAAATTGCTCTAATATGTATATATACTACAAATAGATTCACTAATTTCACTTATTTCCCCGGTTTTGTGTAAGTCTTATACCCAGTTTGGAAGGTAAACACATACCAATTGGCAATACTGGTATACAATAGGAGAGCGCGAACAACACCGTAGGTACTGTTCACAGCAAAACTGTTGATATTTGAGTCAGGAATCTAGTTTCTTTTTCAACAACGAATATTTTCAAGTTAATTATCATGAATATGTGAAAAATTTATGCAATGCAATTCATGACCTTAATACTGATGTTTAACTATTTATTTAAATAATTATCCAGTGCACACTTCTTCTTTCTACCGAAATATTGCGAGTTTCCTTGGATCCGAGGCAAATGGCCTCATTGTTTACGATTGTTGTGAAGAAAGTGTCCCAGCATCTATGGGTACAAGTGTTGTGCAGATTTAGCACATGGAATGGAAAGTTTATTGACGCAAGTGACTCCGCAAACATCGAGGTGGCGTCAATCTTCTACATTTTGGTGTTTGAAGTAAAAATTTTGAAAGCGTCATGGAGGTATGGTTGCACTGTGCATGGCTAGACTTTCATTAACCTCTGTTTAATCTTAAAATATGACCTTAATTTCTAACTTTGGAGAAAATACTTACTTCGAAAGGAGAGTAAAGGTCTCGAGGTGTTGCTCTCACCACCAATGCCTCGTGACTGGTGCCCATCTCTGGTGTCAGGATGTGTTAAAGTACTTTTTCAGAGGGTGGATCAACAAGTGGCCAAGACTGGATCAGCTAGTCCACTCGGTTGTTTCCCCTAGCTACAGTGTATTTTTTGCTTTTTCATATTTTTTTTATTAGTATAGGTATATTACATACAGTGTAATACGTATACATTACATGTAATGTAAATTACACATATAATGTAAGTTTTATATAACATGATGATGTTTTAAGTAATTATTTTGGAATTAGGCCCTTTTTTCAGTCCTGTATTATGATGTCATGAGTTCTTGAATATCACACCAATTGTAGATGAATTGCTATACGTACTTGACTGTCTTGCAGGAATGATGACTTATATATGTACACAATACATATCTGAGAAGTTTACCAGTTATTCATGCAGATTGTTATCAGCTATTCATGTAATTGTTATAATCGTAATGCTCATACCTATATCTTTATTATTTAACTTTTGGATATATGAAGATGTTTGACTGCTGGATTACCGCTGTAGTGTGGCGCAATCGCTTTCGCTCCTTGGGCTTCTTGTCTGTTTTCCCACCATAAGAAATTAATGGGGCCAAATTTGCAACAACCAGAAAGTCATTAAAGGCCAGTTACTGGGTGTTACAATATAGACGGTTTTAACGGCCCCATAGACGTTACGATTGCCAGATCTTGTCATCTGAACTAAAAATAAATCTCACTGTCTATGGGGTTATCGTCTGGCCAGAAGTGGGCAGAGTCCATCGGCCTCTCCGACCAACTTGCAACCTGCCATTGCCAGGTTCATGGCATCCGATTTAGTTTAGGTGGCCCGACGCCTCTACGTCAATGGCATGATATCAAGATTTACTTCAGTTTCAACGAGACGCTGAAGCGGCAACATGGCTGATACGTCCGCAGATGAGGAGTTCTGGGAGGAGTTTATTGAATGTTGTAGGAAAGCAAAATTAGGCTATGATAAATTAGTTGGAAAATTACAGAAGGAAGCAATATATATATATATACGTACACATATGTAAATATATATACGTATACTATATATATATTTTGTTCATGAAACTTACCTGTCAGATATATATATAGCTGTATTTTTCCGAATCCGACAGAAATTTAAACCACTTACGACACACGCAGTGGGAGTCAGGTGGTTAGTACCCATTCCCGCCGCTGGGAGGCGGGGGTATCAGGAATCATTCCCATTTTCTATTCATAATTTTTCTGTCGCCGGTGCTGGAAACACCTGTTTGCAGCACCTCCGTCCAGATTTTGGAAACTTACTAGCTACTTGAGTATCCCTTTTGGTTTTTCTTTGGTATCTGAATTGGATCGGTGGCTTGGCACACGTTGACTTTGGTTTGATTTGAATTGGTATTGATTTTTCTTTGATCAAGATGTCAGGGTCTAGTTCTGCTAGCGCTAGATTTTGTTCATGTCTGAATGTAGAGGTAGGCTACTGAAAGCTTCAGTAGACCCACATTCTGTTTGTAAAGTTTGCAGGGGGAATGAATGTACGTTTGAAAGTCGTTGTAAGGAGTGTGAAAGACTAACAGAGTCGGAATGGAAGGCGTATGAAACCTATCTTAAGAAACTTGAGCGAGATAGGTTAAGGAGGTCTTCCTCCAGGAGTGTTTCAGGTAGGCAAGATTTAAATTATTCTCCTGCTAACCCTCCTTCTGTAGATTATGCTCCTACCCCTGTAGTGTTGCCTCCGGCCCCTGAGACAGTATCGGTAGAAGGTAATATATTATCGCTAATCCTTGAATCGATTCGTAACTTAGAATCAAAAGTGTTAGCTCTGGAGAGCAAAAGTGAAGAGAAGTGCAGTGAAAGTGCCCCTTGTGTAGTGGAGGGTGCGTCAGATCGGCCTCATTCCGCCTCTAGACCTAGACCTCTGCTTGACTCCCAGATTACGGGGAGAGAGCAATGTTTGAAAGTCGAAGGAGGGTTACGAGGAACCCCCACCGATCTGGCGTGCCTTCGGCAGCCTCTGACGAACCTACCCATACTGCCAAGGAAGCGTGCGCGTGCACGTCTTCTCAAGGAGTGCTTTTCTTCTTCTGAAGCTTCCTCCCCGCGCAAGGGGTGGAGCTCTCATACCGCATCACGTCCGCTGAAAAGGACGGCTCGCGTTCGGGACGCTTCACGTCCAAGTTGTTCTCCGGAACTTTGCTCGTCGCCTGATAGTGCGTTTGCTGCTTTTCCTCCGCAGAGAGCGTAAGGATTATTCGGAGGCGGAGTCTTCCCTAGATGTTTCTTTCGAGCGCCGCAGTCGCTCTAAGGTGCGTGAAGTGGCGGTTCCTGGGAGTAGCAAGAAGGCGTCCCCCCCTCGCCACTCGCCTGCTCACAGGATCAGCCTCTCCCCAGAAAAGGAGGCTTCACCTACAAGCAAGATTCTCCAGTCTCTTCAGCAGCAACTTCGAGATGTTTTTCCTTCGAGAGAGACTGTTCCACGTCGCCGTAAGAAGGATGACAATCTTCCTGTGAAGAGGTCGAGGCGTTCTCCCTCTCCCTCTCCTCGCTCGTCTCTCTCTCCGTTTGAGTCTCCCTCTAGAGTTCGTTCTGCTCCCCGCAGCACTTTCTAGAGGAGGCGAGAAATTCGTTTCTCGCTCTCGTGAAGCGGTTGTTTCCGCTGCTACGAAACTTGTGGATAAGAAGCGATTTCTTTAGATGCCGAGCGCGCTTCTGTGAAAGTCAAACGCGCTTTAGTGGACGCCGAGCGTGACTCGGTGCAAGTTTCGCGAGCGCCAGTGGACGCTCGGCGCGCACCAGTGGACGCTCGGCGCGCACCAGTGGACGCTCAGCGCGCACCAGTGGACGCCAGGTGTACACCTGCGGCGTTTGAGCGCGCTTCAGTCGGCGCCAGTAGATTGGCTTGCGGAACCCGCCAAACGCCGCGCCTTACGGACGTCAGTTTTCACTTCCGCAAGCACAAGCGGTAGGCGGGAAACTCTTCCTGTTCGCCGTTCTTTCTCTTGTTTTGAGAAAGCTCGGGACTCTTCTTTACTTCCTCCGACTTCTCAGTGTCTGAAGAGGAAATTAGTGACGCTTTCGTCGAAGTGGACGAAGAACAGCAGTTGGCTCCAGTTTCGACGGACTACAAGGTTTTGACTCGTTTGCTACAGTCAGTCTTTGCAGACACTTTCCAACCTGAAGCTCCACGTACTCCTCCCTCTCAGTTTTCGTCTTCCAAAGATACTAAGAACTCGGGCTTTGTGAGAATGAAGAAGTCGCTTTCTACGAAGCAAGCTTTTAGAAAGGTCCATGATTGGATGGAAAAGAGGAAAGCTTCAGGCAAGACTTCTTTCGCTTACCACCTTCAAGACTCGGTGGCAAAGCTGGTATGTGGTATGAGACGGGGAGAAAACGTCGGAGTTAGAAGCTTCCAGCCTCAGCCAAGGAGACTTTGGTAGTATTGTAGACGCCACCAGAAGATCTTTTTTGTCTTCCTCGAAGGTCTCGTGGACACATAGTGAGTTAGACTTTCACCTTAAAGGCCTCTTCAGGACACTAGAGGTCTTTAATTTTCTTGACTGGTGCCCTGGGAGTATTGGATGCCAGGTCCAGGAGTTCTGATTCCATCAGTCTGGGGGGTAGCTGTCCAGTGTATTGTCTTGCATGGACAAGGCCGTCAGGGATGGTTCTGAGGAATTGGCTGCTCATTTCAGCACGGGACTGCCTTAAGAAAAAGAGCACTTTTTTGCAATTTTACTGCAAAGTCGGTCTCACCAGCGCAAAAAGCGGATCTTCTTTTCGCTCCTTTCTCAGAACATCTCTTCCCCCAGTCTATGGTAAAGGACATAGCTGCCAGTCTCCAGGAGAAAGCAACCCAAGACCTTCTGGCACAGTCTTCTAGGAGCCTACTACTTCTTCGTCTTCTGGGTCCTCTGCTTTGAAGAAATCGAAGCCCTTTCGATCCGCTTCTTCCTCGAAACCAGCCCCTAGAGGAAGAGGCTCTTTCAGAGGCAAGACTCCCGCTCCTTCCAAGAGCAAGAAGTGAGAGGGAAGTCCTTCAGACACCGGTAGGAGCCAGGCTTCTACATTTCGCGAAAGCTTGGGAAGAGAGAGGTGCCGACGCTTGGTCTCTGGACATCGTCAAGAAGGGGTACAGAATTCCTTTCCTGATGTTACCCCCGCTGTCCTTCGACACCAAAGGATTTGTCTCCGTCGTATCAGGGAGAAAAAGCAGAAAGTGCTTCACGATCTACTAGATCAAATGATCGAGAAGCAGGCAGTGGAACAGGTCTTCGACCGGAGTTCTCCGGGGTTTTACAACCGTCTGTTCTTAGTGCCGAAGCAGTCAGGGGGGTGGCGCCCCGTTCTGGATGTCAGCAGTCTAAATCGCTTCGTTACCAAGCAGAAGTTCAAGATGGAGACACCTCAATCCGTGCTTGCAGCTTTAAGACCGGGGGGGGGATTGGATGGTCTCGTTAGACCTTCAGGACGCATACTTTCACGTCCCCATCCATCCCCGATCAAGGAAATAACCTGCGGTTTTGTCCTGAAAGGGAAGATTTTCCAATTCAGGGCACTCTGCTTCGGTCTCAGCACGGCGCCGATGGGTGTTTCACCGTTCTTATGAAGAACGTTGCGAGGTGGCTCCATCTTGCGGAAATAAGGATCTCTCTCTACCTAGACGACTGGCTTATTCGAGCCTCATCGCAAGACAGGTGTCTGAAGGACCTTCACACGACTCTGTCGTTAGCGAGGTCCCTGGGACTTCTGGTGAATCTCGAGAAGTCGCATCTGACTCCTTCTCAATCCTTAGTCTATCTGGGGATTCAGATGGACTCAGTGGCTTTTCGGGGCTTTTTCCGTCCCAGGGGCGACAACTTCAATGCCTGGACAAAGTGTCGGCTTTCTAGGGAAGGAACATGCTCGGTGAGGGAATGGATGAGTCCTGCTGGGGAGCCATTTCCTCACTGGAGAAGTTTGTTTCTCTCTGGGAAGGTTGCACCTCCGACCACTTCAGTTCTTCCTCTCAAGCAATTGGTCACGCAAACAGGATTTAGAAGAGGTCTTGTTTTTGACGGAAGAAGTGAAAAAGCACCTCAAATGGTGGTTGGATCCAAAGAAGCTTGCGGAAGGACTTTCGCTCAAGCTTCGGAACCCCGACCTAGTGTTGTTCTCCGACGCGTCCTCCACGGGTTGGGGAGCAACACTGGGAGGGAGAGAAGTGTCAGGCACCTGGAGAGGGGAACAGGTGTCCTGGACATCAATCTAAAAAGAACTTTCAGCGGTTTACCTTGCTCTAAGGTTCTTCGAGGAGGAAGTCTCCAGCAAGTGGTTCAGATAAACTCGGACAACACCACAGCCTTGGCATACCTCAGGAAACAGGGGGAGGGGGGAACTCACTCTCCTTCTCTGTTCGTCATCGCGAGGAATATCCTGATTTGGGCGAAGTCGCAAAACGTCACGATTCTGACAAGGTTTGTGTCAGGCGTGGAAAAACAACCCCGGTGCGAGCGGACCTTCTCAGTCGGCAAGGACAGCTTCTGCCGACGGAATGGACCCTTCATCAGGAAGTATGCCAGGCGCTATGGAAGCTGTGGGGACGTCCTCATGTGGACGTTTTCGCAACCTTCCCGAACGAAGAGACTTCCGCTGTATTGTCTCCCCAGTTCTGGACCCGGGAGCAGTGGCAGTAGACGCCCTACTGTGGAATTGGTCGGGACTAGACATTTACGCTTTCCCCCATTCAAAATCCTCGGGGAAGTAATGAGGAAGTTCGCTGCATCAGAAGGAGCGAGAATGACCCTCATTGCCCCCTTCTGGCCAGCGCCGACTGGTTTCACGAGGTGATGTCCTTCTTAGTAGACTTTCCGAGGACTCTGCCCTAAGGAAAGATCTACCTAGACAGCCCCACTTCGAGAGGTACCACTAAAAACCTCCCCGCTCTGAGTCTGACTGCGTTCAGACTATCAAGAAGTTGGCCAGAGCGATTTTTGGGTTTTTCAAGACCTGTGGCAACGGCGATTGCCACCGCAAGGAGGCCCTCCTCAATCGCAGTTTACCAATCAAAGTGGCTGTCTTTAGAAGTTGGTGCAGAAGGAAGGGCATTTCCTCCACCTCAACCTCTGTGAGCCAGATAGCAGATTTCCTTCTTCACCTTAGGAAAAGAAGTGAAACTAGCCCTTCCACGATTAAAGGCTACAGAAGCGTGCTTTCTGTGGTCTTCAGACATAGAGGACTCGACTTAGCGAATGATAGAGACATTCATGATCTCATTAGATCATTTGAGACTGTGAAAGTTCTCCAACCTAAAGTACCATCGTGGAACTTAGACGTGGTACTGAAGTTTCTCATGTCGAGTCAATTTGAACCGCTCCATTTAGCCTCGCTTAGGAATCTTACTAAGAAGACCATTTTCCTAACTGCTCTGGCGACGGCAAAGAGGGGTTAGTGAAATTCAAGTCATAAGCAAGCATATTGGGTTCAAGGATCATAGTGCAGTTTGTTCTTAAGTCCTACGTTCTTAGCAAAGAACGAGAACCCTTAACCAACCCTTGGCCGAGGACGTTCGAGATCAAAGGGTTGTCGGAGCTAGTGGGACCTGAAGCTGAGAGAGTCCTGTGTCCTGTCAGGGCTCTCAGTTTTATTTGCAGAGAACCAGAGCATGCAGAGGTTCTTCGGAGAACTTGTGGTGCTCTGTGAAAAAACCAGATCTTCCGATGTCGAAGAATGCACTGGCGTTCTTCTTAAGAAGTACGGTTAAGGAAGCCCATGAAAAGTGTAGTGAAAGTGACATGGAGCTTCTGAAAGTGAAAGCCCACGAGTTGAGGGCTATTGCTACTTCGGTGGCTTTTCACAAAAATATGGCAATCAAAGATATTTTGGGCGCCACTTATTGGCGAAGCAATTCGGTGTTCGCTTCACACTACCTGCTTGGAGGTGAAAGCAACATACGAAAATTGTTACTCGCTCGGACCATACGTCGCTTGCAGACACTGTTTTTTGGGGGCAGGAGGTAGCGCTCATCCTATCCTTTAATGGTTTAGGGGAGTTTTTAACTTGTGTTATGGTTGTGGGGGTTGACCGCCTGCGGCGGATCTCCCTTCCATTAGCTTAGTCTATGTGGGATACTTTTGGTAGGCTACGCCAGGTGGTTTGTTTTACTTCGTTGCCCTCATTTGTATGGTCAATGGTCTAGTCCCACGTCGTGGTCTCGCCCCTGTTGACAGATCATCTGGAGTGCACCAGCTATATAGTCTCTACCTCGCTGGCAAACTCTAGTAGCACAAGCAGACTTACGCGGCAGTAACCACGAAGTCAGCTATGCTAACAGGTAAGGAATCAAGATATCAATTATCTGCATATATATGTTTCTAAAAATCTTCTATTCTGTCTACTCCCACCACCAAAGGTGGGATTCAGCTATATATATCTGACAGGTAAGTTTCATGAACAAAATGATATTGTAATGATACAATTAAGTTTGTTCATACTTACCTGGCAGATATATATAATCAAGTACCCACCCACCTCCCCTCAGGAGACAGTGGAAATAAAAATTATGAATAGAAAATGGGAATGATTCCTGATACCCGCCTCCCAGCGGCGGGAATGGGTACTAACCACCTGACTCCCACTGCGTGTGTCGTAAGTGTTTAAATTTCTGCGGATTCGGAAAAATACAGCTATATATATATCTGCCAGGTAAGTATGAACAAACTTAATTGTATCATTACAATATCATATATATATACAGGCGGTCCCCGGGTTACGACGGTTCCGGCTTACGACGTTCCGAGGTTACGACGCTTTTTTCTAAATATTCAATGGAAAAATCCGTCCTGGGTTACGACGCTTGTTCCGAGGTTACGACGCTGACGCTTCCGACGCTCCGAAGTTAACGACGCTTTAAAAAACGCATACTATGATAAAAATCCTTTATAGTTTAGCACAGTATATTAATAAAAATAAGTTTCTGGTTAGATTACAACAAAAATTTTGAGATTATGATGATTTTCGACACTTTTTATGTTGTATTTTTCTATGTTTTTTAGTGACGCCTCATGCGGAACTAGTTTCCGAGCGAATGAATACATACTAGTTTACATATAACAGTCCAAAAAGCGCAAATAATGAAAAAATCATTGCTTGTTTCCAGTAATAATAACAAAACGAAGTTTCTGGTTAGATTACAACGCAAATTCCAAGTATCCAAAGAGAAGATTATCCAGTAATTTGATCAGAGAGAGAGAGAGAGAGAGATAGAGAGAGAGAGAGAGAGAGAGAGAGAGAGAGAGAGAGAGAGGAGAGAGAGAGGCGTCTTCCGACGCTCCGAGTTAAGGACAGAGAAGTGTTCGTTTCGTTAAACGGCCTCTGACTCATGCCAGTAAATGTTGTTGATTACTAATATATAAGCCTATTTAAAGATACGTTTACTTTAATTAGTCTATATGATACGTAAATAGTAATCAACTGTTCTTGTAGCCCTCAATATTTGGCAAAATCGAAGTATCCAAAGAGAGACATTATCCAGTACGTAATTTGATCAGAGAGAGAGAGAGAGAGAGAGAGAGAGAGAGAGAGAGAGAGAGAGAGAGAGACGCTTTGGCAACAATGGTCTCGGGGGTTTTTATAGCTTCCTTCTGCTTGATGATCGTGGATATTGTAGAAGGATTTCGACCATACTCGTTTGCCAAATCGACGATACGAACGCCACGTTCATGCTTTGCTATAATTTCATGTTTTGCTTCCATCGAAATCATTTTCTTGGGTTTTTTCTTTGTCACCTGCTTTGTCTTTAGCTTTGAGACCCATGGTTTAATAATAAAATAGACAAAATAACACGAAAAATAGGCGCAAATACAACGAACTAAACAACGACGTGTTAACATGCAGCACCAACAAACAAAACAGACGTGAACGCCATTTATCGGTCGCCTATACAACTAACACTCATCGCAAAATCGTATCTCAAATATTTCGTTGTATATCAAAGCTTGTATTTTCGCAAATTTTCTGTTGTATCTCAAAACATTCGTATATTAGGGCAATCGTATGTCAAGTTTCCAATGTAATTTGATCAGAGAGAGAGAGAGAGAGAGAGAGAGAGAGACGCTTTGGCAACAATGGTCTCGGGGATTGACGTAACGTTTATTTTCTGAACAGATAGACAGAAGTGTTCGTTTTCATTAAACGGCCTCTGACTCATGGCAGGAAATGTTTTGTTGATACTAATATATAAGCCTATTTAAAGATACATTTACTTTAATTAGTCTATATGATACGTAAATAGTAATCAGCTGTTCTTGTAGCCCTCAAGATTTTGCAAAATCACTCCAGGTTGTACATAAAACTTCAAGAATGTAGTGTCACCAGAGGATTACAATAGTTTTTACCTTCAAGAACCAGCATTCTTTTATGAAAATAACTCCAGGTTGTACATAAAACTACAGGAAACAACATGTAGTGTAACCAAAGGATTACAAGTAAGGTTTTTATAACTTTTTATTAGTTTAAGACATATTTCCAAGCGTCGGGTTCCGGGCTTACGGACGATTTTCGGCTTACGACGCGTCTCAAGAACGGAACCCCCGTCGTAACCCCCCGGGACTGCCTGTATATATATATATATATATATATATAATATAATATATATATATATATATTATAATTATAAAAATTATATCTATATATATATATATATATATATATATATATATATATATATATATAGATATATATATATATATATATATACTCTATACTATATTGTAATCTCTTATAGTCTAGTGGTGTATAGTCTAGTATACAGTAGGTCGATGATCTATGGTTCTGTAGTCAATTTTCAACTCTTTTGTACACAAAATTTTAGTTCATGCAATGAAAAGTTAAATATTGAAAATATTATCATAAACTTTCATTATATGTACAGAAAATAACACTGAAATTTAAACAATTGTGCAAAACCACACACACATAGTATGTACCAGGTATGTATATAAGTGAGAGAGAGAGAGAGAGAGAGAGAGAGAGAGAGAGAGAGAGAGAGAGAGAGAGAGAGGGTTTAGCACTATTGTTTAAATCATATTGTTATTTCCAGTGCATAAAATACAGTTTATGGTAAAATTTTCAATAATATCTAAATTTTCCTTGTATGAACAAAAATTTGTGTACAAAAGACAAAAGAACTGTAGGTTTAAGCTTAGGCCTATACTGCTTTAACGGATATAGACCTACTGTATTCTCGACTATATACCACTAGACTATGCAAGATGTTGTGTATGCAACATAGTTACTTTTTACCTTTGTAAACTTGTGTTGCATAACCTGAATAATTATAATTGTTTTACATGTCTCTGGGATTATATGCCCCAAGGAACGACTTGTGGCGCGTAAGTGAAGTGTGTACAGCAACCTCATGTACAGCGATTTTGGTTGTGTTATACAAGCGAGTTTTTTATTTCTATAAAAGGAGAGACCATATTTATTCCATGTCGGCCTGCTTGTCCATTCTCGGGTAATTACACCAGTCACTAGGGTAAAATTCACTATATAAACTATTGTCTTCTTCAACCATAATTCAATTTAGGTTCCTTTTCGCTGGGGTTTTCCAATTTCTGCTGCAAAAGCGCAGCCTACCTATAGCGTCATCAGTGAGTGAAGCAGCCATGTCCTCACTCTACCGGTTTTGGCAAACTCAAGTGAATTCGAATGTCTATGGGCAACTCGGATACCGGAATCAGAACGGAACCTGATCCGCCTTTGTATTGTCTATGGGGCCATTTAGAATGATTGTAGAACACTAGCCATTTTGCCTCTTTTGATAATTTCCCAAGATTTTAGCCAAGAAGAAACTTGTAATAAACAATGGGAACACTTATTAAAATCTATACCATTACAGTATGTTTTAAGCAATGACAGTAATAGCATATACATAGTACCATATGACTTGATCAATTATTGATCATTCAGACTTTAAGGTCTCCTTGTACATGGGCTATAGCTGCGGCCTCTGAGGTGACTGTTTACCCAAATTCCATGAATGTAGCCAGGAAGATGTTTGACTGGAAGCCAAATATGTAGCCTTGTTAAATAGGCAGGTATTCTGGGGTGTAGCAAGAAGGCTGTAGTCTAGCATGAAAGTAATGAAAGTTATTAGCTGATATTCTATAGGAAATGGCAACCTATTTTTCATGTTCATATTCAATCAAGAATGCAAGTATGCATTTACAATCTAACCCATTATTCTAAAACTGGTGAAATATAGTTCTTGACATATTTCTTAAGAATTTATTTAACATTAATTGGGGCTCTACCTTAAACCTGACCTTGGAGTTATGGCCTATCACATGGGGTCCCTCTCTTCATTAGAAATGGTGGTTTTCAATGGTTTAACCAAACTTCTTGAATGGAAATGAAAATTAGATTTGTCAGAATTATATTAGAAACTATTGGAAAATTTGTATTTCATCACTTGTACAATAAATGCTGCTGTTCTAGATTATCAATTCATTTATTGACACTGGATAGGAAACTTGTTTTGGTAGCGCAAGGGATGAAGAAATAAGAACAGCCATGCATGCACTTGACCAAAGAATGACTACATATGAAGATTAGAATGGAGTTCATCACAATTTCACCACCACAAATATGAGATCAGCCTGATAACTCACAAAAGAATGATTGGTATGTCATATTATAGAAAAGAGAAAGTTTAGAAACATTAGTCTACACTGTAAGTTGAATAAAAAAGAATGGATAGGGAGAACAATTATAATGAATTAGAATAATTATGAAATACCTAACTGATTCAGTTCTTTATTAGTATTTGTTCCTATACCATATACAAACATTCTGTCCTTTACTTAGGATAGATTGCAGCTCAGCTGGAACTACTGGCTAACACATTCTTTTATATACCGAGGTAGTTAACTACCGGGCCGGTAGTTACTGCCCGGTGCCCGGTGGTGGGGAAGCACTGCCTCCCCACCAGCTCACTGAGTCGTCACTTTGATTGCAGCTGGCAGCGAGGAAAGACCTCTCTCTTTTGCTTTTGCTGTCTTGTTGAAATTATTCATAACGTTCTTTTTCTCTTCCTAGCTGAATGTGAGTATGTCTGACAATATGGTTATGCGTTCCTGCACTGGTGTCCCGGGCCATAGGTGTGGGTTTCATGAGCAGGATTGATAGAGACCCTCACTCCCTTTTTCCTTCTTGTAGGGGGCATTCCTGTACATCAGAATCCCCCTGTGAGGAGAGTCGTACCTGGTTGCCTGCCCAATGGGTTGAATATCGCTGGTGGCAAAGTAAGAAGAAGAAAAGGGATTCTTTGCCTTCGAGTTCTTCCTCGAAGACCAAATGACCCAGACCTTCTGCTTCCTCGTTGGGGACTTGTGCTTCGGGAGCCCCGGCGTCTCACTCCTCCGGGAGTGAAGCGCTTAAGAGCGACAATTTAACTCCTGGCCAGCCTTTGAAAGAGTGAGACCTGCTTGTATCCCCTGGTGAAATGGGAAGGCCTGGCCCTTCTAAGGATGAGCCTTGTTTTTCAGTACATATTGACAACGCCCTTTGTGTTTTTTGGCCTTCGTTGGGACTTCCTGGCCTGCCTTCGAAGGAGGGACTTTTGTCAGCACTCTCTTCTGGGGCTGCATCTTCCTCCTTAGTCTCCCCGGAGGAGTCAGCCTCATCCTCCCGTGCTGTTAAGGAAGACTCCCTTCCCTCCGTGGCACAGCCCCATGACCCCTCCCTCGCGGAAGCTCTTTTCGACGCTGACCAGGTCCATCCTCCTGTCTGCCCGCCCTTGGGGATGTGGGCCCTGCCGCCTCGCCTTGTCCCTGGACGAGGTCCTCGAACTCCTCCTGACACGCCTTCTTTGAGGGCCAGCAGTGACTCTCAGAGAAGTAGTAAAGACTCCTCTCAGAGACGTGCTGACGCTCGCTCTCCTTCGAGAACTACCAGGCCTTTATGCATAAGCTCATCGTCTTTGTGTGATGCTACAGCACGCACAAAGGAGCCTTTGTTTGATCTACTCTTCTTCTCAATGCGCGATGCCACGGCACGTGCACAGGAGGCTTCTCTAATTGCACGCTCCCCTGCAGTGTGTGATGCTTCGGCACGCGCACAGGAGACTTAATTGGAGAGGGATCGCAGAGAATCTGTCTCTCCCTCTTGGGGACAAAGCGCCAACGCTCGCCCCCCTTCTACACCGGTGCGTGCGGCAATACAGGAAGAACTACTTCCTGATGCATGCCATGTTACTCCTGGACAGTGCACTCCAACAGCACACGTGATTACGCATGTGTTCATTAGACTGCACTCACCTGTAACACGTTACCCAACGCGCTGCTTCATCGCTGCCTCAGCAACAGTAAAAGCGCTCACCGAGATGCTCTACTGCCCATGTGTGCCAACGCTCGTCACCAGAGCGTTTTTCTAAACACTCCAGCAGGCGCTCTCGGTCTCCAGTATCATGCCCCAGACGCGCTCCTTTGGAACACTCCTCTTTGTCTACACACGCAACAAGACACGCATTTTCACCTGTAGAGACTCTAGGCCAATATGCGCACCATACGCCTGCATGGGTTTACGAGTGTTCAGAACTTGTGTGCGCACCCGCACCAACACTCACTCATGCTCCTGCAGATACACACACACCTGTAAAACCTTTTTCCTCTGTTTTTTGCAATGTTTCAACACGGCGAATGGAGACATCTGAGTTCCTGTCCTCGGAACTTCCATTGTCTAGTCCTCCTCTGGAGGTGGTCCCATCTCCACCTCAGGATCCTTGTAAAGCTGCAACCCAGCCTTCCAAAAGGCACCCATATAGGCTTTCGCCATTGATCAGAGGTCGTCATTCCCTGACTCTTCCTCGAGAACAAGGCCGCAAGCGGGCCCCTTCTCCTTCATATGACCTTCCAGCCCCGCTTCTGATTCCTCTTGAGAAGTTGGGAGAGCAGTTAAGGGGATTTACTATCCCTAAGCTGCCTCAAGTGCTTAACGTCAGGTGAGAGGCGCTCTGGAAGCAAAGGCATCCCATGACTCCTCCTTACGAGTCCAGACCTCCAACCTCTCGAGGTTCTTGATCTCCAAGGGTGGATTCCCTTGTAGAGAAGTATCATATCTCACCCATCGAGTTCAAAACCAGCTGAGATCCTCCTGACAGGGCTCCAACAGTGCTTGCAGAGAGGGTTCCCTCTCCTCTCTCCTCCAGCTTTGCCAGAAGCAGACAGGTGTCCTCCAACTCCACCTTCCCCCTTCTTGCAAGGGGCTGTCCGACGGGGGCATAATGATCTTTGGAAGGCAGTGAAGAACGCCCTTGTGATTCCAAGCTTCCAAGGGCTCCTGTGGCTCTGGGGGCTTTGGCTCCCAGACCTTCTGCTGCCCCTCATGAACAACTAGAGACTCAGCCTTCTTCTTCAAGACTGGACCCCTCTCATTCACGCCTGAGTACGTCAATGCAGAGGGAGAGTGATTTTCATGAGGTAACCAATGATTCAGCTGGCTACCTTCTGGAACCAGCTGCTCCAGCTGTTCTGGAAGATATGGCAGGTGAAAACACCTTCCGCGAGATCATTGGTCTCATTCGGAAGGTAAATGGCCCAGGAGAAGCTCCAACTACTTCTCTGAAAGGCCATACGTCAGCAGTCGACCTTCTTTGTCATGCCCCTCGAGGTGGTCGGTTCTGGTATGAGCTGCCCTTGTCATCCCTGACAAGGGAGGCTCTGACCAAGGTTGATAGACAAGTTTCAACGAGGAAGGACTCGCTGCGGGCATCTCAATCCTCTAAGCTACTCCCCTCGACGCTCTCTTCCCAGGAGATGTTGCAGCTCGAACAAACCACAATGGCAGCGTTGCAAGCAGCTTCATGGTTGTACTTTTGGGGTGGCACTGTGGGCTTTCTTGCCACCTCTGAGACTCCACAGAAGCTTGACAAGCAAGCTGACATGGCCCGTCAGGTCCATGACCTTGTTTTGTCAGGAGGTAAGGCTATGGAGTTCTCAGTCCACCAGCTTGCCAACCTCTGGGCCAACCTGGTGCTGAAGTGCAGGGACGCCGTCTCATCAAGGCTTGATCGAGCTGTGGACCCTTAGGATGTGACCGACTTGATGAATGCCTCGCTTCAGGGATCCACCCTCTTTTCAGGTGATAGGAAACTTCAGGAGAGTGAGCCAGGATTCTTTACTGCACCGTGCAGCATCCTTCCTTCGGCCCCAACCTCCTGCTGTTTCTGCTTGATGTCGCCCTGGCTCTTCATCTAGGAAGGTTTCTCACCGTCTTGTGAGGGCTGATCCCTTTCTCACTGCCTGCACCACTCGGCGGCAGAGAGGTCAGCAGCCCTTTTCGACCAGGGGTGGTCGAGGGCAAGGCAAACACGGCAAAAGGAAGAGAGTCCACCACGACCAGTGAGGAGGGCACTCCCCCACTCTGCCCGCTGTGGGGGGATGCCTGCAAGCCAGATGGACGAAGTGGCAGTACCACAAGGCGGAGGATTGGAAGTTGACCGTCCTCCGACATGGGTATTGCGTCCTGTTCATCAACTCTCCCCCTCCTCTGATTCGACCCCGAAGAAGTCATCATCCTGTCATCAGGGATCGACGAAGGATCTTTCCCTTCAGGCGGAAGTCCAGGACATGCTGGGGAAGGACGCTCTCGAGTAGTTCCTCTACGAGTCTGTAGGCTTCTTCAGTTGACTCTTTCTTGTAAAGAAGGTGTCTGAAGGCTGGAGATCAGATCGGTCATCGACCTCTCAGCCCTGAATGAGTTTGTTCAACAAACCCTGTTCAAGATGGAGACCCCCAGCACAGTCAGACAGGCCATTTGTCCTCTGCATTACATGGTGACGATTGACCTAAAAGACACATACTTCCAGATCCCATAAGTTGTCCAAGAAGTATCTTCGTCTTGTTGTAGCAGACAGAGTGTTCCAGTTCAAGGTCCTATGTTTTGGTCTCTCCACAGTTCCGCAAGTCTTCACTCGGGTGTTCACCCTAGTGTCGACATGGGCTCATCGCCAGGGCATTCGTCTATTGCGTTACCTAGACGATTGGCTGATACTGGCGCCCTCGATGGAACTGCTTCGTCTCCACTGAGACAGGGTTCTGGCATTTTGTCACGATCTGGGGATCATGGTGAACCGCAAGAAGTCCTCTCTAGAGCCCTCTCAATGACTGGTGTATCTTTGTATGATCCGCGACACCGTTGCAGGGAAAGCCTTTCCGACACCGGGAAGACTGAAATGCTTTCGAAGTGTCGCTCTGCCCTTCCTTTGACAGTCTCAGCTGCCAGCACATCAGTGGCAACAGTTGCTGGGACATCTGGCCTCGCTGGAACGCCTTGTTCCAAACGGTCGGATGCACCTTCGATCCTTTCAGTGGGGTCTGAAGAATCGTTGGTCGCAAAGTCACGATTCTCCTCACGATCTAGTCCCAGTGGAGGAGAACATGTGCTCCGATCTTGAGTGGTGGCTGGACGACGCGAACCTGTTGAGGGGCTCCCCTCTCCAGTCTCATCCACCCGATCTGCTCCTGTTCACGGACGCATCCAAGGAAGGATGGGGGCGTGCACCTACTGCAACACCTGGCTTCGGGCCTATGGTCCGACTAGGAACGTCGAGATTATATCAATGTGCTTGAACTTCGAGCTGCCTTCCTGGCACTCCAGCACTTCAGCTCTCTTCTGACAGGTCACTTGGTGGTGCTGGTGAGCGACAACATCATCGTAGTGGCATACGTGAACCGTCAAGGCAGTACTGTGTCTCTGCAGCTGTGCCTACTAGCAGTGCAGATTCACGAATGGGCAGCTCTCAACTTGGTAGGGTTGACAGCTCAGTTCATTCCAGGCAAACGTAACATCGTGGCTGACAATCTGAGCAGGAGGACACAGTTCTTTGGCTCCTTGGATAGCGAACAAAGTCTTGACTTTGTGGGGTTCCCCAACGATAGACCTGTTCGCTACCACTATAAGTCAGAAGTTGCTGATTTACTGCTCTTCATTTCCAGATCTGGCAGCGGCGTTCGAGGATGTGTTCCAGGAACCCTGGGACAGCCTCGATGTCCTCAGATCTTTGAAGAGAGCTCTGTATGAACCGTTGTCCCTTTTCCACCATTTGCCTGATCAGGCTGGTGTTAAAGCGAGTGCGATCCACACCTTCCGTGGGCATGACGCTAGTAGTGCTGAAATGGCCTCATGTAAAATGGTACCCAGACCTTCTACTTCTGTTGGTAGAGACTCCGTGAGTGAGTGCTTCCACCACTCCCCGACCTCCTATGCCAACCACATGTGAGGATCTTCCACAACACAATGAGCTTTTTACATCTTCACGTGTGGAGGTTATCCAGCAGCTCCTCACAGCGAAAGGCTTTTCACGAGAGGCTGCGACAGCAATGTCAGGATACCTCAGGAAGTCCTCAACATCTGTCTATCAGACCAAGTGAGCCATCTTCTGGTTGGTGTCATCTGAGAGGCCGTTCTTCTCATGGAGCCTTTATCCCCTTGATTGCCGACTTCTTACTCTACCTCCGGAGAGAGATGCTCCTTTCGGTCTTGGCAGTAAAAGGCTATCACTCGCCATTGAGCCAAGTCCTCAGACTGAAGGGAATCAATCTCTCTTCCTCGGAGGAACTCTCTCTGCTCTTACGAAGCTTTGAACAGGGTTGCACTCAGGTATTGGCAAAGCCTCCTCCCTGGGACATCATTGCTGTCCTCAGATCTTTGAAGAGAGCTCTGTATGAACCGTTGTCCCTGGCATCTGATAGGGATCTAACCCTGAAAATGGTTTTTCCTCTCGCCCTTGCTTCCTCCGAGCGAGTCAGTGAGCTTCATGGGCTAGCCTATACTGTTGCTTGTACCAAGTGCTGGACCAATACCTGCTTTAGCTGAATTTGTTGCAAAAACCCAAAATCTGGTCCAGGTTGATTCTTGGTTTTCTTCGTTCCAGGTTGTGAGCCTGAGCACAGTAACTGAAGACCCAGATGAGCTACTTCTCTGTCCTCTGAGAGCAATGAGGCACTATCTCCAATGGACCACCCCTACTCGACCCACCTTACAACATCTTTGTGAGTACTAGCCCGTCAAAGAAAAGGGTTACGAGGAATACCATTTCACATTGGATTCGAGAGGTGATTTGCTGTACCCTCTCCCCTCCCTCTTCTCCACTTGCTGGTACCAGTTGAGTGAAGGCTCACGATGTGTGTGGAATGAGCACATCGCTTGCCTTCAAGAAGAACCTCTCTGTTACCCAGGTGATGGAAGCTGGCACATGGTCTTGCCCTTCCACCTTCACCAGGTTCTACCTTAGAGACTGTACCCACAGCTACCTCGACACAACTGACCTTGGTCCTGTGGTAGCCACTCAGCAAGTGGTTTAGCTGCCTCTGTGCTCTCGGAGGTCAGAAGTATCGAATCGAGGATCGACGTTCCATATCAGGCTGGGGGTGAATGTGTGAGTATGACAGGCCTATTTTCATTTCACCTTTTCCCCTTACTGACCACAGCATCGAAACCCGTTCTTTGGCACTGATTTTGAGACTGGTAAGCATTCCATGCCTGACTAGTGGTTGTTCTTTAGACACACAGAAGTCAGTCTCCACTCAACTTTCCGAGGGGGAGTGTGCTGCAACCCAACAAACCCGTTATGATTATACGTATAGCCTGGTTTTGGTTGCCAGAGAGAGCTCTACGCTCACGCTTTTGATACCCAGGCTGTCAGCCATCAGGTCGTATTTACCATGGCTCACAGGGTGAAGGATCCACGACCCCGAGCTATAAGCCTGGGTCCTGGCATCCCGGGTTCCATTCTCAGCCAGCGAGACAGGACTTCCAACCCTACCTTAGGATGAGTCTCCTAAGTAAAGGACAGATGGTTCATATACAGTGTAGGAACAAATGACATTTTTTAAAGTAAAATGTATTTTTCCCTAACCATACAAACCTGGAGTCCTTTACTTGTATGGTCCCACCAAACACTCACCCCCTTGATTCAGGGGTCATCATTAAAGTCCTGACTGTAATCTAAGTGACGACTCAGTGAACTGGTGGGGAGGCGGTGTTTCCCCACCACCGGTCAGATAACTACTGGCCTGGTAGTTAACTACCTCAGTATATAATAGAATGTATTAGCTGGTAGTTTCAGCTGAGCTGCAGTAAAGGACTCCAGGTTTGTATGGTTAGGGAAAAATACATTTTACTTTAAAAAATGTCATGTTTTCGGCCATGGAAGATGGGTCATTTGCTGAAGTCTTTTTAAAGTTTTGGAAGTTTTTAGTTTCACATAAGAATCTTACCAAAAAATTACATAGTTGTATGCTTTCTTACCCTGGCAGTTAAAAAATACAAATTTTACTGTCAGCGTCATCGCTGCCATCGTATGTGCAGGTGATATAGGTCCCGCCCCTTTTGGGAATACCCTGTACTGCTGAGCTAACTACTATTGTCAATTCATTTTCTGCTGGCCACAGAGTAACATCGGTGGTTTTCTTGCAGTCAACTTCTGTCGCCATCTTGGATTTGTATCTTTTTGGTGAAGTACAAGTGTTTTGGTTGTTTTTTCCAGTTAGCTGCTTGGTTAGCTTTTTCATTTAGTGAGTTTAGCTTACAATGTTGGACTCTAGTTCGTCTTCTGTTAGGTTTTGCAGTGGTGGCTGCCAAACTAGGGTGGCTAAACTGTGTTATGATTTGCACTTGAAGTGCATTAAATGTGGAGGTCAATGCTGTAGCAAAGATAGCTAAGACTGAACTTGTATAGAGTGCTGGGATTTAGATGAGCAGAGGTGGAAGACTTTTCAGGCTCATTTACATATGCTGGACAAAGATAGGAAGAGGAAAGCAACTCTTAGAGCTGGTAGGAAGTCTAGGGTAGAAACAACTCCTTTGCCTTTAGTGGTGAAGAAACCTCTAGTATCTCGCCTATTGATAGTCCTCCTACTTCTTTACCAATCACTCCAGTCCAAGTAACCCATGCTTTCAACCCTAACACCATTGCCAGTTTAGATCCAAAATGGACAGGAAGTTTGAAATTCAGCTAAATCCGTAATGGAATTAGATATGTCATTTCACGCATTTGTAGAGAAATCGAGTGAAAAGACTAGTGTTGTGCCAAGTATCAGTGTTGTGTCTGAGGAGGTAGCTGTCTGTCCCCCCATTTCTCCTAGATGAAGGTCACTGCCCCGCTCCCCAGCGCCCGGGAGAAGACATACTGGAGGTTGAAGGGAGTCTGGGAGAGTTTGCCCATGGGCAGTCGCCAACTCTGTCAATTCTGTTGATTCGCAAGTGTCGACTAAACATCACTGGAAAGGCGTGGGTGTGAGTGAGGTGCAGTTTTCGTCGGATTCAGATGTGCAGTAGCCTGTGCAGAGGCAATAAGTGTGGAGTGATTCAGTGTCGTGTCTGTTGAAGAGGCATGCCGCTTTTGCGGATGGTACGCCTCTTCCAGTAAAGAAGTCTAGGGAGCAGTGGAGTCCCCAGCATTCCTTCAGTTTTGCTCCTGCTCAAGATTTTCGGGAGGATTGCCAGTCTTCTGAGAATTTATGTTCGACTGACAACCGGCGCTCATTGTTTTTGCCCAGCGCATCCCCTCGTAGTGTGTTGAAAAAAGTTTTTACTTGTTCGCCTTCTAGTCGCTGTTCTTCTAAGAGGAGCTGTTTGACAGCTACGATTTCGACTTCAATCCCAAAAGGAAACGAAGACCAGGCCTTTGGTAGATGATTCACCTTTTGACTCTTTCAAGCAGCAGCTCCAAGAGCTAATGGGTATTTTGAAGAAAGCAACAAACCAGGAGGATGGTGTGTCATCAGTCCTTTCTGAAGAGGAAGCACAAGAGCAGGAGTCGAAAGTTTCTTTTGCGTACTTGAGCTTGTTGAAGTTTTTGTTGCGGACTTCTCCGAACTTCTTTGAGCCAGCTTCGCCTTTTTCTCCTCTTTTTGTATATGTGAAGGATTAGGAAGTCAGCTCCTTTTGGTTTGCCGAAGCTGGTTCTTTCTCAGTCGGCCAAGAAAGCCCATAAAGAAGCTGACGAGTGGCTTTCTAGGAAGCAAGAGTCGGGTAAGGCCTCTTTCGCCTATCCCCCTTCCTTCAAAACTACAGAATAATTCATACCGATACTACGTGATTGGAGAAGTTCTTCCTTGGGAGTATCTGCCTCCTCTTGAGGAGACTTCTCTGGTCTTTTAGATTCACACAGAAGAGTGGCATTCTCGGCTGCGAAAGTGATGTTCTCCTCGTCTGATTTTGATCACCTAGTGAAGAACTTATTCAGTCGAAGTCTTTAGTTTTCTGGACTGGACGATAGCAGCATTAGCCAGGAAGATAGAGGAGTGTCAGTCCTGGGATGAGGAGTTTTCTTCGGACTGCCTAAACATTTTGTCCTGCGCAGACAAGATGCTCAGGTGAGTTAGCCGCTCTCTTCACTATGGGAGTACTCAAGAGGAGGGAATGGTGGTGCTCTTTTACAAACCAGATGTCAGCCATAATGCTCTCTCCCCTGTGTAAGTCTCACCTGTTCCTGGAAGAGACCGTTTAACAGGTGCTGTTAGACCTCGAAAAGAAGTCTACTAATGACCCTCTGTCTCAGTCAGTGAGACAACCAAAGGAACCTCCCGCTACAGTAGATAAAGCTTCCCCACTTCAGAAGCACCCTTTCGAGGGGATAGATCGAGGTGGCAGCAAAGACCGAGGACTAACCTGCGCGTGACGGCGAAGCCCACCAAGAAACCTCCCTTTAAGCCAGCAGACAAGTGATTGGGAGGGCCTTCGCACACCCGGAGGGGTGAGATTCCACAACTTCTGGGAGGAATGGAGTTGGAGAAGAGCGGAGCAGTGGGTAGTTCAGGTACTTCAAGAAGGATATACGATCCCTTTTGTGCAAGATCCACCGCTGTCCAATGCACCCTCCAGTTTTTGACGGTGAAAGGTGTGGTTTTGGATGTTTTTAGAGTAGGTGATGGTTTTGTGGTTTATCTGGTCTTCATCCAGGGCAAGGGCAAAATTTTGATTTTTTTTTGTAACCATTGGTGAACCTCCATGGTTGCAAATCTCACCATTAGTAGGGACGATCCTGGCCATTACTACCACGTCTCCTACAGGTGATGAGAGCGGCGACCAGAGCGGTATCTATCTGCAGCTGCTCTCTCACAAGGTAAGGCACTGCAAGCATTATAAAATGTTTGCACATGATTGTTGTCTTTTTCCTAAAGCTGTCCATGTACCCACCTTCTGGGTAACATGGATTCAGCTGTGTAATTGTTTGTTAAGTCTGTTATGTGAAAATGATATTTATATCATAAAATAAGGTTTGTTCATGAAACTTACCTGTCAGATATATATATAGCTGTATTCTCTGAAGTCCGACAGAATTTCAAAATTCGCGGCACACGCAGTGGGCGGCCAGGTGGTAGTACCCATTCCCGCCGCTGGGAGGCGGATATCAGGAACCATTCCCATTTTCTATTCATATTTTTTCTGTCGCCGGTGCTGTAAACAACTGTTTGCAGTACCTCCACTTAGGATTTTGAAACTTCATTAGCCGCTTAAGTATCCTAATTATTTTTTCAATGATTGACTTGGATTTGTGGCTAGGCATACGCTATCATAAATTAATTAAAATCTTTTCATTGCATATGATGTCTGAAGCTAGTTAGCCTAGTTTCAGACTTTGTTGTCTGCATGGGGTAAGCTGAGGCTACCGGAACTTTCGGTAGACACTCGCTTAGTATGTATGACGTTTACATGTTTTCTTTGTTAAAAGATCAATGTAATTAGTGATTCGTGTACGCATTTTAGAGCGTGTTAGAATCAGGAGGTTTTCCTCCACAGTAAACAGAAGTTAGAAATAATGAACCTTCTAACCTCCTGTAGAATTTATTTTGCCTATCCCTGTGGTATGGCTTACGGGGAGGATTACGTCAAGTAATCTTAGAATCTAAAGTGCTCGCTCTCCAATCAGTTTTGTGAAGTGTAGTGCCCCTTGTGTTGTGGAGGGGGCGTCAGATCGGCCCCATAATGCCTCTAGGCCTGGACCTCTGTCGGACTCCCAGGAAACAGGGAGAGGACATGTCGAAAGCCGCAAGAGGGTTACGGGGGCTCCCCACCGATCTGGCGTCCCTTCGGCAGGACCTGTTGACGCTTCCCAGGCTGCTAAAGATCGGGCACGTGCACGAATCTTGAAGGATTGCTTCTTGTCCTCCGAGGCGTCCTCCCCATGCAAGGGCTGGAGCTCTCGGAAGGACTCGCGCCCTCTAAGAAGCTTTAGAGAAGAGGACGCTTCACGTCCTCTCTCTCGTCAGGAGGGAACATCAGATCGGCCCCATAATGCCTCTAGGCCTGGACCTCTGTCGGACTCCCAGGACCAGGGAGAGGGCATGTCGAAAGCCGAAGGAGGGTTACAGGGAACCCACATCGATCTGGCGTCCCTTTCTTCTCGTCCTCCGAGGCGTCCTCCCCGCGCAGGGGTTGGAGCTCTCGGAAGGACTCGCGCCCTCTACAAGAAGCTTTAGAGAAGAGGACTCTCTCCCCAGGACCAGGGAGAGAGCATGTCGAAAGCCGATGGAGGATTAAGGGGACTCCACACTGTTCTGACGTCCCTTCGGCAGTATTTTATATCGATCAGTGTGACAAAGGGCGGCCGTCGTCTTGGTCAAGAAATAGAAAACGTCCAGGATAGGTGTGCTTTTAATCTAAACATGCTACGCTCTATCAAGAGGAAGGAACGTCGTTACTCTTGTAGCAGGGATTGTTTTCCTGCTCTCCAAGACGCTCCCCTCCCTCCTCTCCTCATGGCGCTCCGTATACGTTACGTAACGTTCGCTTTACTACGAAACAGGATGTTGTTCAAGCTGATGAACAGCTCGCCAAGACGCCTCTTACTCGTCCCTAAGGGACGCTCTGTCAGCGGCCAGAGATGTCTCTTGGTTCTGGTAGCAACGGCTGGACCAAGACTATCCTAGTTTTCGACAGGAGAAGGGCAAAGAATTCCTCATAACCAAGGACACACAGGCTTCCTTTTAAATACCCTTCTGCAAGTGTCGATGGCAAGATGTCGCACACGCTAGACAAGCACCTTGCGAGGATGTCTTTCGGAACGCTCGGCGTTCCTTTTTTGAGTGAGTTTCTGGAGATGTTCATTTGCATTACAAAGACGCAAGATGTCGCACAGGCGGCCGTCGTTTTTGTTAAGAGTGGCGAACGTTCTTAAGACTCGTCCTGATGGCGATCTCCATATTTCTGCTTAGGACGCTCGCTCTTCATGAGTGGCGTTCCCCTCGCTAGGAAGTCTCTCAAGTTACTTGTGTTGACGCTTTTGGGTGACAAGATCCTCTCTGAGATGCCGTTCAGAACACTTGGTGTTCTATGCACCGACATGCTCGGCAAGACTCGCGCGAGGACGTCCCTTGAAAACGCTCGACGTCCCACGCATGGAGACGTGAGGAAGCTTTTCGATGTTCGACGTCCTACACGTAGAGACGTTCACCAGGATGCTCGCCAGGACGCTTTTTGGAAGGCGCTTTATGTCTTACACATCTGGACGCTCGCCAGGACGCTAGCGAGGACGCTTTTGAAGATGCTCGGCATCCTACACGTCATGACGCTCGGCAGATCACTTGCCAGGACGTTCTGCAGAACGATAGGCGTCCTACACATCAAGAGGACGTTCTTCAGGACGCTCGGCAGGACGCTTATGAGGACGCTTTTGTGGACGTTCGCTAGGACGCTTCGGTGGAAGCTCGGCAGGACGCTTTGCGGGAAGCTCGGCGTCCCTATTGCTGCTCAGGATGCTTCTTAGGACGCTTGACGCTTTTTAGATGCTCGTCAAGAGGACGTTCTTCAGGACGCTCCACAGGACGTTCCTTTACAGAAATTTTTAAAAGATTCGGAGTTAGCGGAGAGGCATACCCAAATCTTTTCTTCGAACCCTCCTGTCCCTTCATCGATTTCTGCGAGAATCGGGAAGATTATATACTCGGATTCCTGAGTTACTTTCTGTCATGTAAAGGGGTTTCCCCCATTAGTAAGATACTAATTGTTTTGTCAAGTTAGTGGGTTTTCCCCATTGACAAGATACTGAACGTTTTGTCAAGTAAGTGGGGGACCCCTCATAAATGGGCTAGTTCTCATTGACAAAGATCTTAATAACTTTTTATCAAGTAAGCGGATAAGCTCTCATTAGCAAGGTTCGGAAGAGCTCTCATTCATATCAGAGGCTCATCCGGGAAGAGAAAAAGACTTGTAGATTACGTCCATGAAGTCTTATGTCCAATATCATTAGAAGCTTGAATGGTCCTTTTCGATCCTCGGTTCTCTCTTGAGGATCTCTATTCGAATAATTTTAATCCGTTCTCTTGGCAAAGAGTCTCTTGGCAAAGAGAAAGAAGACAATTGATTTCCATTCTCTCTCTCTTCCTCGTCGAGGAAAGAATGTAGTAGAGAATTTGATGCTCAAATTACTACAATATTTACGTAGTTTATCTCTGCCTACGTAAATCTCTGCGTCATATTACTTACGTATGGGTCAAGTCATATACGCATATCGTATTTACCTCTACGGATAGCAGCCGAAAGGACTGTTGTTCTAAGTGTATTTATTCAATATTCCCTTCAACTTTCCAAAAGTTTCCGGGGTAAGAACAACGCTTAAGGTATTGTTACGACAACAACAACTCAGCTTCTGCAATTAGCGAATTCTGTTTCGTTTATATATGCTTGCTTGAGAGTTTCCTTTTGCTCGATAATATCATACCTATTCCTTCATAAATGGAGCAGCTGGCAACTCAGGCAGAATGGTGCGAGACGATGAATGAAGGCTGCTGTTACTGTGATTAACGCAGTACCGGCTAGCTCTCTGACATGCGCGGTCGGTTATGTCTCTCTCCCCTGCGGGAATGGCTGACTAGCCGTATCTCTGCCCTACAATCATGGATTTTAGCCTCGGGTTGAGGGGATTTCTAGTAATCATGAGTGAACATGCCTTCTGTTTACTTAGAAAGTTTCAACAGAGATATCTTTTAGACCTGTTCGGTGCGGTTTACCGCACTGTAATAGAGTTCTGTACGAGTCTACCGCGGCATATCACTATATAATGCTCTCCTGTTTATGCAGCGCAGCCTTTTTAGGGAAGGAAGCATGCTTTGTGAGGGAATGGATGAGTCTGCTGGGGACCATTTCCTCTCTGGAGAAGCTTGTTTCCCTGAATAGACTGCAATTCAGACCTCTACAGTTTTTCCTAACGGAGAACTGAAATAACATAAAAAATCTAGAAATAATTCTAACATCTCTCAATGCGTTGACGACCACCTTAGGTGATAGCGAGAGGGTGCCAGGCATCTAGACAGAGGTACAGATGTCCTGGCACATAGTCTAAAAGAATTGGGAGCAATTTGGTTGGCTCTCCAGTTCCTAAAAGAGTGAGTTTTGGCCGAGTGGTCAAAATCATCTTAGATAATTCCACAGCTCTCTCATGTCTCAAGAGGAGAGAGATGGTTATGGGCATAAGCATAGAACGTAACGATCCTCAAGAGGTTCGTTACACGAGTACACGTCCGTGCGGATCTTCTCGATCGACGACAGCAACTTCCAAACTGAGTAATCCTCGTTTAGAAGTGTGTCGAGAGTTGTAGAGACTCTGCGGTCGTCCTTTCGTAGATTCTTCGCAATAGTGAAGATGAAGAAGCTTCTTCTACGTTGCTCCCTTATTCTCGATCCGAGAGCAATAGCAATAGACGCCATCCTATAGTATGGAATGGGGATAGTTGGTTAGTCTCTTTTCCCCTATTCAAAGCTTAGGAATATAATTAATTGCTGGCGTCAGAGGGAGCGACAAAGAGGCTGATCGCTCCAGGTTGGTCTTTGAGAGGCTGGATGCACAGAGGCCACGTCCTTCAGAGAGCGCTTTCCAAGGACCCTTCCCGAGAGAATCGGTCTACTCTAACAGCCTCGCTTCGAGAGGTACCTAAAACCTCTCCGCTCTGAGTCTGAATGCGTTCAGATTGTAGAGAAGCGAGAGGATCTTCAAGTTAATGGCAAGTCCCATTTCCAAGACATAGCAGTGCTGCCTATTTTACAGTGTAACAATTGGACTGGACCGTTTCTGGGGATAGTGTAGGAAGAAAGACTGTTCCTCCACCTTGAACTCTGTGTATTACTTTACCGTCTTCCCTTTCCGTCTGAAGTATGGGATAAGCTATCCCACCCTCCAAAGCAGTCACAACTATTGTAGAAGACGGAAATATGTTGTTGACAGCCTCTAGGCTCAGAGATTCGGATCTGTCAAACAAAAAAGTCCTTCACGATCTTTGAGGTCTGTGGAAATCTTGAAATTGTCTAGATCGAAGCTGGCATGGAACTTAGACGTGGTCTGAAGTTACGGATGTCAAAGCATTTCGAACTTCTCCTTTCTGTAAACTTATACACGTGTCCAGAAAGGCTAATTTTCTAACCATTCTAGCTACGGCAAAGAGGGTTAGTGAGGTTTTAGCCATCATCAGAGGTTTTGCCTTTAGAGAACATAATGCGGTGGCCCTTTAAGGCTTCCTTTCGTGCTAAGTACGAATACCCATCTAACCCTTGGCCCAGAGGGCTGGAGATCAAGGGGATGGCACAAATTATCAGGCAAGAGCCACAGAGAGTCCTGTGCCATGTCGGGGCTGTCAAGTTTTATCTTGATAAAACTAAAGGAAGTCGAGGTCATTCGGACAATCTGCGGTGTTCCGTAAAAAGACTAGACTTGCCCATGTCCAAGAACACCCTGGCGTTATAGTTAAGGTGTTCTTTTAAACAGTCTCATTCATTATGTTTGCATAAAGATTTGAGATTTTTTAAACTGAATGCTCAAGAGGTGAGGGCGCGGCCTCGGAAGCATTTCAACAGAGCATGACACTCAGTAACATCCTGAGTGCCACGTTTTAGCAAAGCAACTCTGTGTTCGCTTCACACTCCTGGCGGGATGTGATGACGACATATGAGATCTGCAAGTCGCTAGGACCATACATATCTGTAGATATATTATTGAGGGCAGGAAGCAGCACGAATCCTATCCTATAGAAAAGGGATAGGTGTGCTTTTAACTTTGAAGGGTCGGTCGCTTGAGGCGCGTTCCCTTTCTTTAGCCTAGAAGTTATGGAACTAATTTGATAGGTTAGGTCAGGTGGTGGTTTTAGCTTCGTTGCCCTCAGAAGTATGGTCATATGGTCTAGTCACATTGTGGTCACGCACCCGTTGACAGATCATCTAGAGCGCACCAGCATTACAGGTCTCTACCTCGCTGGCAACTCTAGTAAAGCAGAAGCAGACTTTGGTGACAGTAATCACGAAGTCAGCTATGCTAAAAGGTAGGGAACCAAGATGTCTATCGTCTACATAGATTTGGTTCCTAAAATCCTATTCTGTCTCTTCCCACCCTCCAAAGGTGGGATTCAGCTATATATATATCTGACAGGTAAGTTTCATGAACAAAATGTTATTATTATAATACAATAAAGTTTGTTCATACTTACCTGGCAGATATATATATACTAGCTGTATTCTCTGAAGTCCGACAGAATTTCAAAATTCGCGGCACACGCAGTGGGCAGCCAGGTGGTAGTGCCCATTCCCGCCGCTGGGAGGCGGATATCAGGAACCATTCCCATTTTCTATTCATATTTTATAGTTCCACTGTCTCCTGAGGGGAGGTGGGTGGGCACTTAATTATATATATCTGCCAGGTAAGTATGAACAAACTTTATTGTATTATAACAATAACATTTTCAAATATACTTACCAAACAATTATATAATAGAGCCCTCACTCCTCCCCCACAGATAGACATTGCAGCTCAACAAATTGACAATAGTTAGCTCAGCAGTACAGGGTATTCCTGAAAGTGGGTGGGATCTATACCACCTACACGTATGATGGCAGCACCAACGCTGCCAGGAAAATTTTTATTTTTTGACTGCCAGGGCAGTAAAGAATACAGCTATGTAATTGTTTGGTAAGTATATGTGAAAGCTTATTTTATTATAAAAATAGATACTTGGATTTTTTTTGGTTTTTCTCTCCCCCAAAAGAGTGGAAGATGGGTGAAAGAAAGTGAATTCATTTCTGTCTTTCCGTACTTGCTTGGCGCCTCAGTGGTTGGTCTGCTGGGCACGTCAGCCTCTCTAGAACAGTTTGTGAGTTGGGAAGGTTACACTTGGGACTGCTGCAATTCTTCCTAAGAATCAATTGGGATCAGAGAACAAACAAGATCTATTTTTCCGATGACGGAGAAGGTAAAAGAAGACCTGAGGTGGTGGAACTCCACCAACAGGCTTATGGAAGGAAAATAGCGCTTTGTTGTGAACCCCGACCTTGAGTTCTTTCCAGATGTATCGGATCTAGGTTGGGGAGCTCTTCCGGAGGGAAGAGAAATGTCGGGTGTGAGGTTGCATCAGAAGAACCAGCACATCAACGTAAAGGAATTGAGAGCAATTTGTCTGGGCTTACAGCATTTCTCGAACAAAGTCCGCGACAAAAATGTAGTGATTTTCTCGGACAACACTACAGCTCTGACCTCTATCAGACTTCAGGGGGGAACTCATTCGTTTTCCCTGTACGAAACAGCCAGGGAACTGCTTCTTTGAGCAGACAGAAACAATACCACATTGATGACTCTTCATTCAGGGGAAACACAATGTCATAGACAGTTCGAGTCGCCAAAATCGAGTTCTGTTTTTAGACTCTGGTCTAAAAGACGCAACATCTCTTCTTTTAAAACAACTTTAGTACAAGTTGCTGATTTTTTGTTATTTAATATCATCAAAAGGCCTTGCATCGTCTACTATTAAGGGCTATAGGGCGATGCTCAGGTCACTGTTTAGACATAGAGGTGTAAACGTTTTTGAAGGTCGTGATATCTCTGACTTGGTCAAATCTTTTGACACTTGTAAAGTTATCAAGGAAGACTCATGCCCTTGGAAATTGAACGTAGTGCTTAAGTGGCTAGAGAGTGCACGCTTTGAACCCTATGCACTCATCTTCGCTGAGAGACATTACTAGAAAAATGTTTTTAGTGGCTCTGGTTACTGCGAAGAGAGTGAGTGAGATCTATGCAATGAACAAAAGGATGGGTTTCTCTAACGTAAGTGCAGTTTGCTTTCTTTGTCTTAACTTTCTGGCTAAAAATGAAAACCGTACATGCCCCTCTCCTTTGTCGTTTACCATTAAAAGTTTAACAGAGATTCTGGGGAAGGAAGATGATGAGAGCTCTATGCCCAGTGAGAGCGCTCTGATTTTTTCTTAATAGACAAGATAAGAGGCCTGACAAGACCTTTATCCAAGAATGTGGTTTCATTCTTTTTGAGAGATTTAATAGATGAGGCTTGCTTTCAGATTGGGGAGCATGTCTTGCTGGTTCTGAAGGTTCGAGTGCATAACATTAGAGCAATCGCTACATCGGTAGTGTTCAAATGTAATCTCTCTCTTGTGCCTATTTTACAGTTCACATACAGGAAATGCAGATAGGTAATCGCAGTGCATTATTTACATGATGTAGAGACTTTATGAAAGTGCAGTACACTAGGACTGTTGTCCATTGCTGGTGAGGTGTTTGGTGAAGAAGTATAGAAAGTATTCCTTCCTAAATTTTTCTCTTCTCCTTGTCTAGGGTGTTGAGTCTTTAGGGGAGCCTGAGGGTTACAATGTACTAGGGGTGCCCACTAGTTCTTAGCATTAGTGGTGATGGTGCTGGTGGCCAATTATTGTCTAATTTAACGTTATTGTAGGTGAGTAGTTTGTAGCTGGTTTTGTGTTTGTACTGTGCCCTTGGCAGGAGCAATCTTGAATGTGTTGTTGGCGATCTGTTGGTTCCATTGTCACAAGAACATGTATACTTCATTAGTGCTCGAAATACTCCTTCACTGTATAGTACCCACTACAGTAGAGGTGATCTTGGCTGTACTGCCACTCTATGTTGAGATGAGTGCCAATCAGACGCAGTATCTACCTGCAGCAGCTTTCTCAGCAGATAAGGAACAACAAGCATTTGTTTAAATGCTAGCCTATTTCTTTCAGTTCTCTTACATATTAAAATTACATTAAATTAC
This sequence comes from Macrobrachium nipponense, assembly GCF_015104395.2. Lineage (NCBI taxonomy): Eukaryota > Metazoa > Arthropoda > Malacostraca > Decapoda > Palaemonidae > Macrobrachium > Macrobrachium nipponense. The sequence continues at coordinate 65,198,244 of NC_061110.1, read as the reverse complement.
TTTATTGGTTTGAGATACTTTTTATTCATGAATCTCTCCTCCAGTCAATATGGATTCAGCTAAATAATTACTGGGTAAGTTACTTTTTTAAAAATAATATTTTTTAAAATAAAATGAAATTTTATATATAGTATTGTTTATACTCGTGTAACACGCGATCTTGTGTGTCATGCGACCCCCAAATTTTCACCCTTAAAAAATTACTTTATCACGTATCTCACATATCATGCGAGTTAAATTTACTAGACATAACAATAGGCTAACCTCTTTTCCTCCTCTTTATCTATTCCATTTTTTAGTTAGGCTAACCCCTTTTCCTCCATCTCTTTCTATCCCATCTTCTAGTTCAGTTTAAAAAAGTAAGAATGCCAAGAGTATTGTTAGTAATAATATACTTGTTTTGAAAATGCAAACAGCCAGAAACAGCTGATTTGCTATGAACAACCGAATCTGATAACAACAGCTTTTTGCTTGCATTTAACCATCACACGATAGTAAAAAATTATACTTGCTATGGAGAAAAGATCGGCAAGGGCATATACGTACTGCTAAATTTAATCTGTAACTTTTAGCTAAAGCTGAGGAAAGAATGTTGATCTGCTAGCAACTCTTATCGTGCATCAGCAATGTGGATGAAACTTGCAAACATCGGTATAGTACCATCATACTCTACTGTAAAAAAATTCTAGAGAAATGTGTTTTAATCAAATCTATTTGGCATGAAAGAACACATTACTGTTTTTACTCCAATAGAAGATAAGTATTTACTCCGGTAAAAGATAAATACGTAAAGCTCGTAGTATTCTGATGAGATCAAGTGAAAATATTGAACAGAATCTGTTGTTTTTTTTTATGCAATAAACATGCCCTCAGTCCCATCTACTAATGAAAAAAAAAAACTAAATTTCGTTCACAAACGAATATGTTTTTAAGTGATTTTTGACTTGGAAAACACTTCACTTCATATAACATAAATTAACCATGTCTCATAAAAATAGAGTTTCTTGATATTCATTTACAATAACTAGAAGCAAGAAAGTCCTTCTGATTTGAGTTCAATACAGCAAAGCAAACGTACCTCACAATCACCCTCAGCTTATTTCCAAACCAAAACATTGATTGCTATGTTTGTATTTTATAATACAAACAAATAGTAATATGAGAATATGTATAATATTATTGGATGCAGTGAAGTAAAGCATAACTTTTTAAAAGATCCATGGAAAAAATGCATATCCATAATGTTTGTAATTTATCACAGGATACTAATGTGATTATTACATACTCGAATTTTATATCTCATTTGTGAGCGACCCCCTTAAAATTAGCTCCAAAATTAGGTCTTCATAAGTTGCATGGTATGCGAGTATACAGTGGGCCCCCCGTATTCGCGTTCTCCGGATTCGCGGACTCACACATTCGCGGATTTCTCTCAGGAACGTTTCCCTGCATTATTCGTGGAAAATTCGAGCATTCGCGGTATTTTTCTATGAGAAATATCCACAAATTCCTGGTTTTTTTATCAATTTCATCATAAAATGCACTTTTTGTGATAAAACTATTAAAAAAACCAAGTATGAAAATTTTTAGTGGTTTCTCTTGAGTTTTAAGTAACAAAATAGGCTGTTTTTAGCGTTTTTATAGGGGTTCCAAACATTCGCGGGTTCTAACTATTCACGGGGGGGTCTGGTACGCATCCCCCGCGAATACGGGGGGACCACTGTATACGGTACTTACCCAGTACTTACGAACAAAGCCCCGCCCACCTCCCCTCACATGGACTAGGGCTTAGGTCATAAGCAAAATTGGTTTCTGGGCTGTAGTTGTTCCTCTCCTACCACGAAAGTGGGAGGGGCTATTCACCTATGTAAACTAAAGACTATTGCTATCGCTAGTTTTCAAAATTTAAGTTGCTGTCAAGTAGAAACTCTTAGCTAAGTAATTGCTGGGTAAGTGTATATAAAATCTTATTTTGTTATGAAAATATAATTTTTCCTAGGATTTTTTAAGATTTTCGACAACGTTCTGGTTTAGGATGATTTTCGGTTTACAAGATGGCATAGAAATGGAATCCCTGTCACAAACTGGGAACCACCTATAAAGTAGAATAATGGTTTCATTACCATTACCTTTATCTTAAGTCCATGTGTAATAACCTATTTGACTTTTGGAAGTGGATACTATGAGTGTAACATCTGGGCTGCAATGTAGCAGATACTTCACACCCAGTACATATCTAAATTTATAGTGTCAGCCTTCTTGATAAGGGTTCAAAATATTACTGTATACAGCAATGCAGAGGCTTGCCTTTGATTTCTTCACCCTCTGTGTGGTTGCTGGCAAGGTGGGACTAACACCTCTTACTGAATTTTCTCACATTTTCCATCTTGACAGAAAAACTTTGATGATAAACAAATTCCCCTACGTACTATTTACGTATCTGGTAAATTCATTTGATATCAGTTCCTCATTAGACAACAACCTTACCTGTTGACTGTGAAGATGTAATAAGAGCAAAACTTGATTTTTATTCAAGATTGAAGTTTAGTTGCAGTAAAGATTTACAGTGGTTCCCCCATATTTGCGGGGGGATGCATACCAGACCCCTCCTGCGAATACTTAGAACCCCTATAAAAACGCTTAAAACTGCCTATTTTGTTTGTTCAAAGAAAAAAAAAAAACACTAAAAATGCTTATACAGTGGAACCCCTGTATTCTCGGTCTTGGCATTTGCTGACTTGTGTGTTTGCAGATTTCTCTTTGGAACATATCTACTGATTATTTGTGGGATAAATATCCACAAATTCCTGGTTTTTTCAATTTCATCATAAAATGTACTTTATTATGATAAAACTTATAAATACCAGGTATAAAATTTTTTTGTTTTTTTGTTTTTTTTTGTTTTAACTAACAAAATAGGCAGTTTTAAGCATTTTTATAGTGGTTTCAACTATTTGCTGATTTAGCTATTCACGGTGTCGTTGGGTATGCATCCCCCGTGAATAAGGGGGAGCACTGTGCCTGTTTTTTTAATAGTTTTATCACAAAAAGTGCATTTATTCATGAAATTGATATGAAAATAGTGTAAATAGTGAATATTTCTCATCGAAAAGTACTGCTAATATGCGAATTTCCCTGCGAATAATGGGTCGATATGGTCCACAGAGAAGTCAACAAATACGTGAGTCCGCAAATGCTGAGAACGCAAATACAGGGGTCCACTGTAAAGGTTATGCAATTGGCAGTTGAAATGGATAAAAGAATAATGTTGGCTAACCCAGATTGACTGTAGGTAATCCTCTGTTTCCCCCTAGGTGGAGTTGGAATGTTTATGTTTGTCAGATTTCTTCATGTACTGCCCTTGTACGTACAAAATGATTGGACTATAATAATTTTGACTATTTTTGGCTGCATTTTCCTGTATGCTATTGTGCTTGTTTCTTTTCCCACATTATGTTGTCTGTGTCATACAGAGATAGACACTTCGGTTCTGTATGAGCAGTTTTTGTGCAAACCAAATGTATTTGGTTGAACATGATGGTTACAGGGGTGTTACTGGTACGGGTAATGAATTTGATTGTTTTTATTATATTTTATTCTCGGTATGAGATTGTAAGGAGTGGTCTGATGAGAACAAATAATTTTGTTAGGTATTAGAAGACGTGAGAAGCCATTAGTTTACATAGGCGGTCAGTTGAATCTGGTCATCAGTCTACTCGTATCTATTCTGTGCAAGGTTTCTACTAAATCCTTACTCCTGGTCATACCATGAACAGTAACCCCCATGTTTATATTAGAAATGGTGCGCTGTCCAGTGACGTAAGAGGTGATCATAGAGGCGAGACTAAGAGTAGTTGGATTAATGCTCAGCATTGTCCTGTCTGGGTGTCTCAGCCAAGTCAGCAGCAGCACCAGTAACTCACAGACCTCTTCACTTTCCTCTATATTATCTACTCGAGGTGGCCAGTCAACTGCAGATGTAGCCTTCACCTTCTTGGACAGTTGTCGGGCATTATTCTGTAGGAGATGCTCATCACTGATGTTAAGGGAACACAACTGATTCAATGTAGCCACCTCTACCACAAATATCGTAGACCCAGTCACTCTTGTTCCGTTCATTTCTCTCTTTGAAGTCAATCCTGTCCTGATATTCATTGATATACAATTCCTTGAGGTAGGAAGATTTGACATCACCCACTGGATATCCATAGTCACTTACGATACGCTTATGCTCCTCTAATAGAGACTGCAAAGAATGGATTTTGTGCTCCTCAAAAATGATTGTCCATGTATCTGAAAAACAGATTCCTTGCCTCTGAAAGCGATACGTTCTGTAGGTGCATTGCGTCATCAGAACTGAACTCTCGGTTACTAATATACCTCTGTCAACAGTAACGATGGTACATGATATCATTTGCAAGAGGATCTGTCAATGCTGATGTTGAATCAACAAGTCTTGACATGAGCAATCAACTATTTATCCTCTTGGATAAGTACAGGATGGCGTTCGAGCCTTCGCCATGCTGAGTTGGTACTGATTCTAAAAAACTTACTCTTGGGTCGATTAGGGCGTTTTAGATCTTCACCTTCCATACACCAAACACAATGTTTTTATCATGAAGAGGCCCACCCACTGAGGAATGCAGACGCTTTGGTGAGGGAAGGGCACCTGGATTATCATCATCATCAAGAATCTGACTGGAGCAGCGCTTTTTTTCGCGTTTAATGGCTTTTTGAAGGTTGGATGTTGATAATACTGTTATATAACACGAATCATGCATATAATAACCAGCTGGCCCATTATTCCAGTCAGTTTCATTATGCACATTGCCAAATTTATCAAGACCAGTCCAAGTTTTGTTCTTCTACTTTAAACTTTCCCATCAAACAGGAGAGATAGTCTTATGTGTCATTGCAAGGTTTCCCACATTTTAGGACATGTTCATAGTCATTCATGTTTACCGCTAACTACAGGAAGAACAGCCTCTAAGTGGCACTCATCTGTACCATCACATCACACGTCATATCGTGTCTTATCGCTTACGAGGTGCAGCAGAGGTGCAGGCAGACCTGAAAGTAAAAACAAAGTGCAATCAGAAACAAAGATAGGCTACCACATTACCGGGGGTATTTTTAAATGATTCAAGTGGAGTGCAGTGGAACCAATGGCATGCAAAAAAGTACACCTGAAAAAAAGTAAAACATGTTCAGTTATTAGGAAACTGAGACCATGGTGAATGACAGCCATCTTGGGTAACCTAGTCATAACAAGGTCTGATCATCAAACTGATGTCAAATATGAATTCACTGACCCCCAAAACCCCTGAGAGCACATGTTGATCAACACTGTATCCCAAACAATAGGAAAAGTAATTTTTAAGATGGCCCCGCCGACCATTTTGAAGTTTGGCACATTGCGAAGTTAGCCCACACTTTCACGAGGGTCACCCACGATTTTCCAAAGTAACCCTCAGAGATGACAAATCCATAGAGAAACCTTTGTTTGGACTCCACGGTCACGGAAGTGCCAGAAATGACCCAACTATTTGAACTTGAACATTTTCCATGTCGGGGTTACTGCCATAGTGAGTTAAATCCTCTTAATAGGAGCTGATATAAATGGCAGGGTGGGAAAAAGAAGAGATGGGTATGAGGAGGTACATGGAGGCCATGGATTTGGAATTAGAAATGAAGATGGGGATTATTTATTGGAGACAGCTCAGAGTTTTGAATTGGCCTGTATGAACACTGTTTCAGAAGTTAGATAAGTACTTGACAACATATGAAAGTGGAGGAGTGCAGAGCCAAATAGATTACATCCTGGTTAGAGGAGCCGACAAAAGCTGTGTGACAAACTGCAAAGTGATCTTGGGAGAAGCATGTGTTAAACAGCATAGGTTGATGTTGATGGATTGTAAAGAGAGGTAGGAAACCCAAGAAGAGAAAGAGAAGATGTAGAATTCAGATTTGGGACCTTAAAGGAGGAAAGGGGGAGCAATTTAGGAGGACTGGGAGAGAGAGATGTCTGGAAAGGGGGAAAATAGAATTTGGACAGGGTAATAAAGTGGAAAATATCTTGGTAGACATGAGAGAAATGTGTGTGGGGGAAGCAGAGGAACTGGTGGGAAGAGCCAGCAGATATGGAGTGTCGAGAGTGATGGTGGGGTCGAGAGTGATGGTGGGGTGCAAGAATTAATTAAAAGAAAATCAAAAGCATTTAAGGACTGGAAAGTAAGACATGCATAGGGTGCAGAAGAAAGGTACAGAGAAGAGGAAAGAGAGGCGAGAAGGAGGGTTGGTATGGCTAATGGAAGGGCGGCAGAGCAGTTTAATATATGAAAGACTAGGAACAAGAGAAGGAGAAAAGGATATCTATAAGATTTCAAACTTGAGGAAAAGGCAGAGACAGGATGTGGGAGATTGGGTGTTATCAAGGATATTGATGGAAATATATTGTCTAGGGAGGGAGACATTAAGTAGAGATAGCAAGAGTATTTTGAACAACAGTTAAATACTGTAAATGAGAGAGAGGAGATGTGGGAAGCACAAAGGGTGGAGGGACCAGTGAGGAAGATACAGGATACAGAAGTAAAGAGAGCATTAAGGAAAAGGGAGAATGGTAAATCACTAGGTCCATTGGAGTTCCAAATTGAAATGCTCAAATTACTAGGTACAGAGGGGGAGAAATGGATGGTGGACTTATTAAAAGCTATATGTGAAGAATGGAGAAAAGCCAAGGGATTGGGAGGAGAGTTTAGTGGTGTGTGTGGAATATATATATATATATATATATATATATATATATATATATATATATATATATATACTATAATTTACAATATTTATATATATAGACTATATTACTATTATATATATGTTAGTACTATACATATAGATATATAGATATATATATATTATATATATATTTATATATATATAGATAATATATATCTATATATACTATATACACATACATACATACATACATATACATACATAAAGCAGAAAGGAAGATGTCACAGATTGTGGTAACTACAAGGGAATTAAATTAACAGATCATGGATTGAAAGTTTTAGAGAGCGTACTGGATGAGATATTAAGAGTGATTGTAAAGATTGGGAAACAGCAGTATGAATTCATGAGAGGAAGAGGGATAGTGGATGCCTTCATAGTAAGACAGCTACAGGAAAAGAGGCTAGAGGGAAACCAGGAGCTGTATTGTGCATCCATAGACTTAGAGAAGGTATACGATAGAGAGAAGTGATGTTTTGGTGTTTAAGGAAAAGGAAAGTCCCAGAAAAGTTGGTTAGGCTGGTCAAGATGATATATAAAAGAATGTGCACAAAAGTGATAACAGCAGTTGGGGAAACAGAAAACTTTGAAGTCAGTGTTGGATTACACCAGGGGTCACCATTAAGCCCATTTTTGTTTGTCCTGGTCATGGATGTGGTGAGTGAAGCGATCAGGAATGAAGAGTTGAAGGAATTGTTGTGCGCCGATGATCTGGTGATTACTGCTGAAAATGAGGAGGACCTACAGAAAAGGGTTGGAGAGTGCCAGGAATCTTTAGAGAAGGGTGGCTTAAAGGTGAATGTTATTAAAACAGAGGTTTTGCTAAGCAGCAGTAAAGATAGAGACAGAATAGTAATACAAGAAGAGGCTCGATTTTAAAACAGGCAGAAAAGTTTAAATGCTTAGAATCTACTTTTAAGCCAAGAGGGAGGATGTGAAGCTGAAGTTGACTGTAGGATAAAAGCTGCAAGGGGGAAGTGGAGAGAGATAGCTGGAGTGGTACGTGATAAGAAAATGCCAATCAAGCTAAAAGTCAAGACATATAACACAGTGATAAGACCAGTGTTAATATATGGAGCAGAAACGTGGGCTCTAAGAAGAAAAGAGGAAGTAAAGCTTGAGAAAACAGAGATGAGAATGCTGAGGTCGATTATGGGAATATCGCTGCTTGAGAGATTGGAAAATGATGAAATAAGAAAAAGGGCAGGCTTAGTAAAGATTACAGAGGTGATAAGAGAGTCACGATTGAGATGGTATGGGCACGTGTTGAGGATGGACGACAAGGAGTGAGTGAAGAGGGCTTGGGAGGAACCTGTTGGAGGAAGATCAAGAGGGAGACAGAGTATTAGATGGCGAGATAAAGTGAAGGAAGATATGGAGAGAAGAAGGTTGGGTAGAGGATGATGCCGTTGATAGAAGGCAATGGAGAAGGCGCATCAGGCAACCGACCCCTTAATGTAGGGATAACGGTGGGAAAGTAGAAGGAGGAGGAGTCAAGAAACCAGTAAGTATCCTCCTGGATTGTTGCCAGCACTGAATTAGAGCGTAAGCCAAGAGCTGGCCAACTGTCCTCCAGTCGCTGGGTGTCATGATACGAAGATTCTGTCTCACTATCCGCACGGTCTGGTCTAGGTATATTAGGTCTGCCGAGTTGTTTACCAAAATAAGAGCGCCCTGCGCATGACGTCATACAAAAGAATGAATGTTTCCATATTTCCCATGTTTCTCTTTATATTCCTTATTTTTTCACAAATAAGAGGAGTTAAACATCAAATTCCTTTTAAAAACACCAAAACATCAAAATATATTTCATGAAATAAGTAAAGAAAACAAAAGAATTAATCTTCTATTTTTTTAAATTATTTTATTGCCCAATTTACTCTTTTTTTTTTCATCTCGATTTTCTTGTTTAGGTATCTCATCCTAAAAGACACAAAATTTAGCAATAAAATTAAATAACTTCACTGCGAAGATCAACACCAGTAGCTTTCATTTCACAGGTAAGCATTCATAAACGTGAATGGATTTGGATACATCTCTCATAAGGCTTATTTGTAAATAAAAATGTTCAGATGCCATATAGAGTTGACTCTTGTTACTTTTATTGATCCAGAACCTTTAGTCACTTTGAGAGTCAGGATACCGCACTGAATTTTTTTATTGCAAAGATTCTTCTTCAATTACATAAGATATTGTCTTCGAATTATTTGGATCAGCTGAAAAACTGGACATTTCATCCTCTGGAGTGTTTTGTTTGTATTAGTCTCAAATTCTAAATCCAAGTTTAGATTTTATATGTTGCAAATTTCTAAAAGTTGACGCTCATTATTGGATTTAGCTTTGCTTGATGCATTTCATCGGCACAAACTCAGCTGATAAGCAATTGTTATTTTCATTCTTTTTTATTTATTTTTTTATCGCTGATTGGTGCAACGTTCTTACCGAGTAGTAGCTTTCTAATTCTATTTTTATAGTTAACAGCGCCCGAGTGATCATGCAATCCACTCATCTGTGTGCAACACCCAAACATTTTTCTAGTGGGCCCTGATTCAATTATCATGTTAATATATAGTTTTTTTTATATTAACATCTCATATAGATCCACTCACGAAGGACACGATTGGAAATTATAGTGTGTGCTTGATCTTGCGTTGCATACTCTTATTTTTGTCATTACATTGATAATTACACAGAAAAGTTTTATGGTTACCTCAGTCAGTTTCATATGCATTCCTTGATTTTACATCTCCAATCATGCATGATGAATTCATGAGATCAAAACAGTCATTTGTCAAAGATAAATTTCACAGTAACCTTCCAGATCGTGTCTAATCATGTGAGCTAGATAGACCCTATTTTGCGCGTGCCTTACTTGACTTTTCCCTCATACAAGAATCAGAAATCAGTATTATATCGTCAAAACAAAACCCTCTGGTTATAAAATGATTTCTTGTCAGTTCTATGATATGTGGGGCATCGGGAAATACGAGTATTTCCCTATTATGACATGGTTTTTTTTTATTGCAACTTTCTTTAATTTGATTGAGTCTTATCTCAAAAGCCTGCCATAATTTATGATTATTCGGCACTAGATCAAGAACATAATATGCAATTACGGGGTAGCCTGCATTCTCTACTTCCACAGTCATTCCTATCTCCATCTCATGGACACATGATCTGTCGAAATCATAAAAGATGGGTTGTTTCCATTTAGCAGTCAGACCCCTCAGCATGATAATCTGAACTTTTCCATAAGGCTTATTTAATCTAGTATATGTCCCTTTATCATAATTCTAGTGTTTTGCGATTTTCATTTCATCACAAGATATTACGGCTAGCCTGTCTTCTACAGTAAAAGTATCAGCTTTCTTTTCATTATTGACAAAACTTGTCTATATGCCTGGCTCACAAGGAAAGAGTCTTTCGCGTGACGTCATGTCCCCTACTGCGAGCCAGGTAGCCTGCGCGTCGTCAGACCTCCTAATATACCTAGACCGTGGCTGATCTTCTCCTGCAGTGCCCTTACAAGCCAGCAGCGACATGGCGGCGTTGAGCAAGATTTTTTTATTTTTTTATTTTGACGAACCGGTTAAAAAATGTAATTGGATTTCAGTCTGTAAATAAAGATGACAATTTGTTGAATGTCTTGAAAATAGGGTGCCTTCACATCACTATCCTCTTTTGAGTTTGAAAGGAACCAGTTTTTGTGTCTGGAATTTCGTATCATTTCGAGTAGGAAGCGAAGTAAATCTTTATTGTTGAAAAGGAAAAATGAGAAAACTTGAGCCGTAACCAATACCCCAGTGATTTGAATTGTTTGAGAGATAAATTATTCTCTTAGTTACTATGTTATTGTTTTTAATCAGCAGGGTGAAAACGTAAAATGCTTTAAGAAATGGTTGTGCTTTCTGTTTGTGATGATATATCGGAAAGAGTGAGATGATCATTTTTCTTTGAGAAATAGTGTCGTTAGATTCTCATGGATATAATGTCACGAACAGGATAAAAGAATCGGAGCGTTCGATGATGACAGTAATGATGCGGATTCTGAATAAAATCTGCAGTAGAAACTACGATCTATCGTATCTTACTTTAAGCTGCCAGTTTTTTATATATTGTTCTGTGTACGTAAACTGTGTTATTAATAATGCTCACATGTTGATGACTTAGGATATGGAATTTATAGTGATGGAAATTTTCTTTAGGATTGCACGTTGTAGATATTTAAATTCATATTTGCATTTCATGCACAATGTTTTTTTTCTTCTAAAATATAGAAAATGTAAAATAAAATAAAGACTTTGGATAAAAATTGTTTTCTGAAATCGACAACTTCTGATATGAAATATGGTGCACTTTTCAAACCAGACCAGTGCATATGAGCGAGCTGTTCTTCCAGTAACTATGCTAGTTCACGTTCTCTTCATTATTGTGATCAATGATATTGATAAGATATATCGCTCATATGTGTCTCTTATTTGCTTAGATTCTTGTGTCTCAGCCATATCAGACCCACGAAAAAACTGTGAACAGTCTCTAAATAAACTACATGAGGTAGCGTACCCCTCAGAGCAGGAAAAATGGGCAACCTTGAATGAGAACAAATTTGAATGCATGTACTTTGGCAAAATATCAAGAAAAGTAGACTATTATCATGATCCAAACAGGGCCAGTTATGGTTAGTTGCCTGCCATACTGAGAACATTTCAAAAGGGGTGTCAGTACCGTGAGCAAGCATTGACTGGTTGGTTACCAGTGTAACCTCGCCACCCAAAAACGTGGGTCAAATAGAGCTACTTTGAGGCCGTGCCACGAAATCTGAAAGATTAAATGACCCTCCGTCTAGTGCTTATGGCTATGCATCCAGGATAGGCATAAGCACCATAGAATTTTAAACAACCACAGAGCACTGGAGGGTTTTCGAATTTACCAACATACCTATTAAAATCAGAAAAATCTTTGCCCGTCAATTTCACCAGTCCTAGAGCCGGCATCAAACGCGTTCTGCTGTAACCAGAACTATATCATAATTTAGCAAGATTGTATGCTTATCCTGAATTATATTTTCCTCTCACGACCTGAACAAGTTGAACTGTCTCCTTTTCTGAACTCCAACCATTGGAAATCATTGGTATACATTTTTGAAGAGAAGGTAGACGAACTCCTGCATATCCTGTGGATGGGTCAAGATTTGGTGCTACAGGTTACCTCAGTTACCCCATTATGTGGTGCAGCCTAACTTGACAGGTACCTTATATTCATTTCAGAATCACATCTAACATCACTGCTTTTCATAACTGCAACAAATGATACCCACGCACACTTCTGAGATCCTTAGCAAAGTAATCCCTTATACCTACCTTTAGGTGGAACTAATCAACTGGACCTCTCTCTCTCTCTCTCTCTCTCTCTCTCTCTCTCTCTCTCTCTCTCTCTATATATATATATATATATATATATATATATATATATATATATATATATATATACACACGTTTGTGTGCGCGCTTATGCACATGCTTCAGTACCAAGTCTTGTGGTTTGACTGCTTATGGATGTGGTTTAGAAGAAAAGCAGTGCATGGAAGTTGATTTGTATGAGAGAAGGTTGGATGTGTTTGCAGTGAATAAAGGAGTTGTGTGGAGGAATGGGAAGGACAAAAAGTAGCAGATGATGTAGTGTAAGGGAAAGGAATAGCGTTTGTAGTGGCAAGAAGACTCTTGGAGTAAGTAAAAAGTGTCAATATGGAAGTTCGAGGATTTTAAAGAAGAAATTGAGTGTAGCAAGAGAAATTGCTGTCTAAAGTGTATTTGGGCCAGAAAAAAATAAGAATGAGGGTGGAAGGGAATGCGTTTGGGAGAATCTGAATCTGTACCAGACTTTTACTGGAGGTTACGGAAGAGGGCTTTTGCCAGGTGATTTGAATGAGGAGAAGTAGGTGGCAGAGAAAGACCCGACAATGTAGGTATGTTTGAAGGCCTTGGAGTAAACGAAAAAAGTCTCGTGGAAAAGTTTATGGAAGGCCTCTTGATTGTTCGAAATACATGCTTTACAAAAAGTATGCATAATTATACCTTGGGCAGACAAAATTGTTAGATTATGTGATAGTAGAGGAGGTCTAATAGCTGTGTGGATGTCATGTCAATTATGGTAGGTGAGCAAGAAAGGCGCAGTTGTCAAGGCGCTCTCTGAAGAAAGCATTTCTGGGGCAGTGGAATGAGTTTTGGGATTGTATGGTGAGAAGGGTAAATTTTTGAGATGGAGGAGACGTTTAGAACTACAGAGACAAAACATAGTAAGGAAACTTGGGATAGGGTGGGTGTGATCAGATGTGATGCGATTTGGATTGAGAAACGGCCGGATAGATGCGATTCATCAAGGAAGGAAAGGGTTCAGATGAGGAAGAAACGTTCGATCCTGTCTTTGCTATGATTTTTTTTTTCTTTTTTTGTACGAAGTTTGAAATCAACGGAAAAAACCTGGTTAGAAAGAGTCGAGAGGTCCTGTGGAGGCTGTTCAGGATTTGTGGTATAGGTGACGTGAAAACAAGAGTAGGTTTTCAGAATGGGATTTTGAAGAAGATGTTAACCATTATAGGTTTTCGTGATGGTTTAGAGAAGGGTCTCTGTTGACAGCTGTTTAGTATGTTATCTAAATAATTGGGTTGGACGAGAAGTGAAGAGAAAGGAAGTTAGTAGCAGGTGGAAAGTTGTGGCACAAGAGAATGAATCCTGAATTGAGCGTCGATAGTTGATTTGTTGGTGATACAGTACTGAAAGGGGATATTGAAGAAAAGCTACAGAAGTGAATGAAGGAGTTGGAAGAAACCAGGAGAAGGACTTTCGAAGAATGCTAATAAGAATGCTGGCAGAACAGAAGCATTTATTTCATACAGGTATTTGGGAGTAATGTGGTGGAGGATGGCAGGATGAGAGAACAGGTGAGCCACATAATTGGGAAAGAGATTTCAAAGTTTAATCCTACATAAGAAATTAATTTTATTGTCTGAAAAGAGACAATCAGTAATGCCAATACTTGTGTTTTCATTAACAACAGTAACTGCGAATGTATAAATGGCGATTTAGCAGCAGAAACATCTGCTACTGTCTCGTCTTATTTTCTAGAAATTCTGATTTGAAGTTAATATTTGTATCTTCAAAGCTCATTTTTATGTTTAAGCTTAGGTCTATTGGATCCTTCCCTGCAAGATCGCTTTTGATCTTCATTGCGAATGGTGTGCAGTGAGACATGAAATAATGTATATAATATTTTATAACCTCTGTTTTTTTTTAGATGACATTGGATAAGTCTCGCTCTCTCTCTCTCTCTACACACACACACACACACACACAGAAACATTCTGGGCTAACGGCAACAGTGCGGAGGTCGATTTTCTCTCTCTCTCTCTCTCTCACACTCAGAAAATCAACATTAACTATAGTGCAATGAGTTTTCTTACTTTATTCTTGCAATATATCCTGAAACTAATGTTATTGCGATATAACCAGACTTGGCTGATACGCGAGGTTGTTGTAGTTGTATCGTCTTTGTTGAGCGAAATATTGTCATGTCTTATTACTGGTTACTTATACATTTTGTGTGTATACTATATATATATAGATAATATATATATATATATATATATATTATACACTTATACATTATGTGTATATATATATATATATATTATATATACACTTATACATTATGTGTATATATATATATATATATATATAATATATATATATATATATAAAGATATTGTGTGATATACTGTATTACTTTTGGGTATCCTGATTATTAGGGTAGGCTAACGTTCGTTGATGGAAAATCCAGATGTTGTCATTTCATTTATAAAGAAGAGAAAGAAGGACGAGAGATGTGAGCTGATGAATCGTAGAATGCAACGGAATCGCGGCAAATCTGAAAAGAATGGCGATGCGGCACGAAATGTGGTCGTTGCACCGTTTACAAGCGATACACTTGTCTTGCGTTGAAAGTCATCTTGGAAGTGATGACGACTAGCTTTTTACTCCAATGTTCCCGTTTGTAAGTCAGCTGGACAGAAGGAAGGAAGGAAGGACCGTGCCTTCAGTTAGCAGATTGGTCCAGGCTTTCGTCCCCTCCGTATTGTCATTAAAATGTACTTTGTATCAGACAGCAGTCAGTAGTTGGGGATTGCGTCATAGCCATAACAAATGCTGTTCAGAGAACTAGTGGGGTTCTCTGCGCTTTCACACATTCCGCTTCTTTTCATGTTTGCAATTTAATTTCTCTTAAAGTTCACAACGAGATCAAAGTATTCGTTTGGAAGGCGAAGGCGCGGTTCGTCTGGCTTGGGAGAAGTAACGCGTATTCAGCGATCGCGGTGCCAAAAATTATGGGACGTTTCTAAAAGCAAAGAAAATTGCGATGCGACAGTGGAGGAGGCTGGCTAAATCGTGACGTCACGAAGAAACAGGATGTAGTGGCGGAACCTCGGATTGTGGTGGTGGGGGAGTATTAGGCTGGCGGCTGAGTTTGGTCGTACGGGAGGGAGGGGGTACCCGCCGCTGGTGATAGTGGCTGTAGAATGAGGGAGGCTTTGGTTGGGATGCCGGGTAGTGTTCGGGGAAGAGGAGGGGTGGAGGGGGAAGACACGAGACTAACCATTTGTTTACCTTAATCAAGCCAAGCTGCTCTCCTCTAAACTATTTGCTCACGTATTACGTTTCCCATCTAAGCGTTATTATGTGTTTTCAATTATTTATTCGACAAAATATATTTACTTTCGAGGTAAATGGCGTGGAAGATTCAGACATCATCGGTAGTTTTGGTGCCAAGCCTTTTACTGTATGACCTGGCCAATCATTGATCGTTAACGTCGCTAGCATGATTTTCATTGGTTGTTTAAGGGAGGTGGTTGGCTGCGGTTTTACCCACCAGAAAATACATGTGTGGCATTCGTATTTCACATGTCAACCAGACATGGTAATTCTGTACTTGTTATTTTCTGAGAGTTTAGTGTTTGGTGCATTTGCTTTGTATCCGTTTATCAGGATTATATTTGATGATGTTACGGTTGAAAGATAAGAGCGAGGACGAAACAAAGGGACGACGTGTCAGGGAGGTCCTGTTGATTTATTTTGTAGACAAGCCAAATGGAAAGATGATAGAGTAGTTTTACTTATGTCAATATATTTCATTGATGTTTGTCTGCAATAACGCGTCGTAGCCGGAGCATTTCGTGGCGGAAAAAAAAAAAAACCACTGTACGGGGAAACCAAAATGTTCCAAAATGAAGAAATCTGCAGAATGATGTGAATGGTAGAAGAGGAGGAGGAAGAACATGAAGAAGAGGGTCGGGTTGTGGGTGGAGGCTGTGTAGGGAGGGAGGGAGGAGGGGAACATTGCTGCAGTATTTACTCCATATTGTAGCTGCCTTTATAACTACTCGACTCGACACTGGGACACCTTCTCAGGTGTAGAAGAGAACCTTCTGTGGAGGGTCCTTGGGACGCCCTCCTGTACCTACCTTTCTTTTGTGCGATGCCAAGATTTTAGTTTAGTTTGTGGTGATAGTGATTGTCTGTTTGTTTCTTTGACTCTTGTGAAGTGACACTGGAAATGTAACTACAAACGTTGCGTGGTTACGAGTCTTCTGGAAGATTTGTTATTTGTCGTGTGTTGTGCCCGTTGGCCTCCATTCTTTCAAGGAGAGAAAACTTTCGAGTCAAAATTGGAGGATGGAACTTCACCTGTTATTCGCCGTCGAAAACAGAAATCTGCTCTATATAAGTTAATATTGGATTTCGGTGCTGATGACGTTTTGGTATGACGACCTCCTACAGTCGGTTAACGTTATTGTGAGCCGATGATTACATAATGTCTTCGGTCGCCTCTTCATATGAGTCCATCTGTGAAATCTTAGCAAATGAGTTTCATGTGTTGTAAATTTTCGCTTTGCGGGAGGGCCTGACGAAGATGAAGGGTGTGGTATCTCCTGGAAGCCTGGAAAGATGGCTCTTTTCAACTCGCATTGCTAGACAGGTATGGTTCAAGTTCGTCTTTTGTGTTTGTGTGGGTTTGCGCGCTTGCCAGTCCGTCTCCGGCGCACACTGTATGCTGTAACGCTTTGAGAGAGTGAGAGAGAGCCTAATCATGACTCGAAGACATACTCTCACTGTAAACAAGATTTAAGTTTGCCCCTCCCCCTCCCTAGTTTTAAAAACAGAAGTTACTGGAAAAGACTTGGCAATGAAGATGAGCATTCCATAGTTTGATATTAGAGGAAGAATAGAAAAACTGATAAAAGTGTTGTTAATTCCCCAAATTAAATGGTTGTAGAGGCCCTCCCCCCTCCCCCCCCCATTTCGAATCTCACGACAAAAATCACTACCTTCCGGGGCCGTACTCAAGTCCCCCTTTACGGAATTTGCCCGTCATGTGCCCCCATTGCTTACGCAAAGCCCATTGAATAGGTAATTGTTCAAAGATAAGAGTTAAGATATCTGTTCTCGAAGTCTGTAGGGCTCTTGCAGCGGCATATTGGTTAATGTAAACTTTTTTTGTCTTGTTTTACTAGCCATAGAATCGTGTCTATAAGTTTCCCCTTCTATGCTATTGAAGCGTATGTTTTACTATTGACGGTAACACATGCTATGAATAAATGCTGACTGAATCATACTCTTTCATTTATTCAGAATTATATCTAGATGTATAATTTTTTGAAAAATAAATTTCATATGTCAGGACTCTGATGAAAAGAGTAGGCAGCTGACTCTCTCTCTCTCTCTCTCTCTCTCTCTCTCTCTCGCTCTCTCTCTCTCTCTCTCCTCTTCTCATCTCTCTTACTCTCTCTATATATATATATAATATATATATATATTATATATACACATATATATATATATATATAATATATATAATGTGCGTTAGAGCTTGACTTATTTATTATTTGAGAGATGCTAAGTAAAGAAAATTGATTGTGCGAATCTATGATTAGAAGTGACTTCACCATATCAACTAGAATGGCAGCCAACAACTTGATTATATATATACTCAAGCATTGCTTCGGTCTCCTTCATTTGACCAGAAGTGCAGGGATGATCAATATTCTCGAGAAACTGTTGGTCACCGACTAACTGCATTCTTGGAGACGAGATGCGCTTTCTTTGTGCATTTCAACACTTGAATGCTGCTGATTATAAGAATCCCCGTATGTGTTAATTCATTTTGTTTCAGTGCGAGTAGCCTGAGCATGTTGTTGCGTATAGGGACCTTTCGATGTTTTCTCAGAATATTGCGCCCAAGGCTGCTTTTAATGTTTATGCATTTTTTACTGCTGCGCTATTAATTATACTCTAAACGGGAGGTTTTAATAGCACATCACAGTTGCTTGGTGATATATATATATATATATATATATATAAATTAATATATAAATATATATATAAAAATGTATAAAAATATATACATATATATATACACATATATAAAATGTCTGGAAAACATTAAATATATATATATATATATATATATATATATATATATATACACATATATATATTCACAGATAAAGGAAAGTTGAGACTGGGTGTAGGTCCTGACCAGTTTCAGCTTTATTTTCAACGCCTTCGTCAATGGCTTGGAAATAAAGCTGAAACCGGTCGGGACCTACACCCAGTCTCTCATTATTTGTTTATGATGGTGTGGGATAAAAGAACCGTGTATTAAAGTCATTATTAACACACACACACACACACACATATAATATATATATATATGTGTGTGTGTGTGTGTGTGTATATATGGAAATAATGGACACATGAATACGTGTTTCACAGAAACCCATTTCTGATTCACGACGGGTATGAACCTCAGTCTCCTGAGTGAGCGGCCTGAGTGGTACGTGATATATATATATATATATATATAGATATACTATATATATACACACTACCATATATATATATATTGTATATATATATATCGAGAGAGACTATAATGTGTATAGCGAGACTAACAGAAACGAGTGATAATCGAAAGGCATATACAGGAATATTTGATATCAAGCGAGAGAAACGCGAGAGGCAATAAGAACAACAATTGTTACTCATTAAACATATTGTTCAGTGCGCATTTAGCGAAGTTTGAAGGTGCAAAGGAGATCAAAGGTTAAAACAAGCGAGTAGGAGCCAGTACCGGACATCGTGAGTCTTGACCTCACATAGTGACCTCTTAAGAGATGTTTACCATGACATCATACAGTCGTAACCGAAATACATTTGGAAAGTAGTGCGTGAATTAAAATGAAAAGTGACCTCTTTTTCAGACGAAAGTAAAGAAATGAATAGTTAATAAGCACCTAACCAAAAGACCACACATATAAACCGTTCGTACGAAGGAACGGGAGGAGAGCAAGGCACAAAGTAAGGGGAAGTGATGGGTGTGTGGCGGTGCGACTGCGGGCGATGTGACTCGGGCCTCATGGTGATGTGTGGACTTAAATTTCTTCACGAGTGCCCAGGGACTTATGAAAGAATCTAAGTCCAAGTGTCGACTCATAAAAGTCCTAAGTGCTTTCGAAAGAGACTCGGTTCAATCACCGGAAGATTATAAGTATTAAGTGTCTTTTAAATAGACTCGGTACAATCACCGCAAGCCTATAAGTCACGAGTGCCCCCCCCCCCTTTTTTTTTAAAGGTAGACTCAGTTCAATTACCTAAAAGTTAAGGTGGATTTCTTTATATAAACATTTAAGGAAATAATAAATGTATTTTAGGAAATCATGAGTTTATTTATCACCTGCTTTTGAAATAGATATGGTGGTTGATGCAAATACTATGTAATAGAGAAAGGAGATAACTTCATCTACGTACGTACTTAAGCGATGCAAGCCTATTGTTCCCGTTGAAGAGTAAAAGGCACGCTACCAAGCGTCCTACGCCTGAAGAATACTCCTCCCCATAACACACACACAAACACACACATGTTTATAATAACTCTCGTGGTTCTTTTATCACACATCATCACAGGCAAATAATGAGACTGGGTGTAGGTCCTGACCAGTTTTGACGAGGGTTTGGAAATAAAGCTGAAACTGGTCAGGTCCTACACCCAGTCTCTCAATTTTTTTTACCTGTGAATATATATATATATATATATATATATATATATATATATATATATATATATATATATATATATATATATATATTGTTTATGTTAATGCAGTTTTTTATACTGTGTGATAACGGTCCGGTTACGCCAGAGAAAGATTAATGCATTTGGTTTTTGGGTGGTGAGTTCTTTGAGATACTGTGGGATAATGATAGTATTAGCAAATCAGAGTGCAATTGCCGTAGGATCATAGTAACCAGTGGGATGAAGATCTTTTGCAGAGTCTCTGCTTTAGCTTACCAGCATTGTATAACAGTTATTATTTATTTGTCTTACTTTATCACTGTCCTTATATCTATGCAGACTTTATACTGACACGGTTGAAAAGTATCAGTTTCTTCAGCATTGAATTCTTTTTCTTTTTTATTTCAGCAGCACTTGTAAATTAACACAGACTTGCTTTCATTTTCTTTAGAAATGAGCTTCGAATTTTGGTGAAATTCAACGAGCAGCTGCTTCAAGCAGTCCTTTTTAGGAACTACTTTTGGAATGTCAAACCCTCTGCCTTTTCAATTTTTATGAATCACTTGCTGCTTTTTCAAAGGTGAGCCTGTCGGCACTTTGGGTGTTATTTTTTAAGAAACTTTCCTTGTGATACAGTATTAGGTAACTGAGTTAAATGACTAAGGGCAATACACCTGTCTTCAGTGCTACTCTTCTTGGATTTTTTTCCCTTCATTTTGTCGCTAAAACTTAGTGAATCATTTAAGAAGAGGAAAAGCTGTACCATGCCAGACAGACATTTCCGAATGAAAGATTCTAAACATTAGATTGTGCTGTAGCTTACTAGGTATCTAGGACGTTGTAAATATGAACTAGGCGAAATCATGTACTGGCCAGAAGCATACGACATTTTGCTACCTATTTGAGTCTTCCCTCATCCAGTTCTGGTCTCACCTATGACAAGATCATATAGTAGGGATTGGTGAGGCCCTGGTGCAGGTATCCATGAGTCTGCTGTGATATCCCGCAGTCGGTGATTAATAGTATCAGTGCCACAGGTTTGTATTTCTATAACCATCTTGGTTCGGGTTTGGAATATTCCCTTCGTATTTGGGGTCCTCGACTGTAGTTATGTATAGTTGATGCACTCCGTCAAACCAGTTACCTCTTCCTCCCCAAACCCCCTGTTTCACGATGCGTGGTGACTCCACTGTCTCATTTCTTTCGTTGCTGATTTGTATCCTGTTTCGTAGAGCTGAAGGAAAAGGCCCTTCGTGTTGTGGACTATCACATCCTGTGTTAACTCGTTTAGAGATCGGCTGTCTCGGATTGGGCTGTTCAGTGATTAATCGTATCATTTACCTGTATTAGATAAAAATTACTGTTCAAAACATCGTCCCTAGCCTTCCCCATTCAAAAGTTACGGGTAGCTGCTTATCATTGTAATTGTTACGCTGTTGTAGTACACAGTGGTTTCTTACTATGACAGGTAAATGAAAATTTCCTGGAGCAGCGTGAACATGGAGGCGACTTTGTGTTGGCATTTTTTCTTGGTGTAGTGACACGAAGGTCTGCTTCATGGTCCTGTTGCTGAATAACCACTGGTTCCTTGCAACGCAAAAACACCATACAAACAAACAAACAATACACATTGACAATTTCTTAACATCCGCATCCACATCTGCATTAGCATTGCGAGCAACAGCCGCATCCACAGTTTGAAAATGCGGATATGAGGATGTCGCCCCCTGTTCAGTGTTCAATAGTCCTTACTCATACATTGTAGCTGAAAATGGATTTTTTTTTTTTTTTTTTTATAAATTTGGCTTTTTTGTTTTATTATACAGAATACATGATACACAATTACACATTTCAGACTATAAACTTTATAAGTAGCTCTGTTAAATCATATTGGTTTTAAAGCATATTTGTTTAAGTAATTTCATGTCTTTTACAACAGTTGTAATCATAAAGGCAGGGTGTTGCATTTTTTAGGAAACTCTCTCTCTCTCTCTCTCTCTCTCTCTCTCTCGCCCTATCTCTTGACTATTATAGGAAGGAATAGAAAGGTGATAAAAGTGTTGTTAATTCCCCAAATTAAATGGTTGTAGAGGCCCTCCCCCCTCCCCCCCATTTCGAATCTCACGACAAAAATCACTACCTTCCGGGGGTCGTACTCAAGTCCCCCTTTACGGAATTTGCCCGTCATGTGCCCCCATTGCTTACGCAAAGCCCATTAAATAGGTAATTGTTCAAAGATAAGAGTTAAGATATCTGTTCTCGAAGTCTGTAGGGCTCTTGCAGCGGCATATTGGTTTTAAAGCATATTTGTTTAAGTAATTTCATGTCTTTTTACAACAGTTGTAATCATAAAGGCGGGGTGTTGCATTTTTTAGGAAACACTCTCTCTCTCTCTCTCTCTCTCTCTCTCTCTTTAATGTGAAAAATGGCTTTGAGTTTGTTACCCTTATGCAGTGAGCATGAAATGACCTTGTGGTAAGACAACTAAAACGTTCGTGTATCGCTGTTACTATTATTACGTTCATATGAAAGTATACACTCACACACATGAGTATCATATATGTTTCTACTTTAGATTAGTGCATCAAATATTATTTAATAACTCATGATTTTGAATTATTTGGCTGAAAATCGTCTTTGATAATTAAATATATTTAAATTATTTAGATTTTTTCAAAGTATAGAATTTTCAAAGTATCCACATCTGCAAATATATATATATATATATATATATATATATAATATATATATATATATATATATATATATATATGGTATTTATTTTTGTGTGCGCGTTTTTGGTGTCGTAACCCTGATATTAGCGCGTCAGCTCTGGAGCTGAGAAACCTTTATTTAAAGCGGGCGACGAGTAAGGGTTTGGGTGCTTTCCTTGAAGATCCATGATGCATCTTTTAGGCTGACCAGTAAATTTGTCAACTTGATATCAGTAGACTGGTGTGGATTGTCGCTAGGGCAGAGAGAGAGAGAGGAGAGAGAATTTGAGGGTCATACTTTCTGTATCTCACAGAAAGCGAGGGAGTAAACGAGGCAATCCTCATCACAGCAGTAGTGTAAGACTATTCGTAAGGGATACTCTCGTCTTTCACAATTGGACGCATCTCCAAGACTCTTTGCCAGCGAGAGCGTCGAGATCTTCATATTAGAGGATCAAAATCAGATCAAGTTAGAGTTCTCATAAAGGGCACTCGAGTTTATAGATCTTCATTCTTTTCCGCCGTGACTCAGGTTATGTGCTTGTGTGGAGGAGCCTCACTCTTATGAGTCTTGTATTGGAGTTGCGAAACATTTTTTAATGGAACAAAGTACGTCACTTTTCATCGATTTGAAGTTATTTTGTGGAGTTTGTTTTTGGTTTTTCCTACGACTCCCAAATAAACGGATATATTTATTGTTTTGAGTCTTTTTGTTAACAAAAGCCTCTCCAGATTGCGCAAGTATTGGAATCATGAAGGCATTTTTAGTAGTTAGTGTACTGCTAACGAACAGCTGATGGAGCAATTAAACTCACGCTGCTTTTTTATGCTCCTGTTGCCTGCAATGTAATGTCCGTAGAACTGTGGTTATATTGGGTGTGTCTTTACTCGAGTAGTATACAGGGATTGATTACGTCGTATTCACCTGTTGATTCCTCTTGAAGTGTCGCCCGACTTCAAGTGAGGAGGCGACAGCGTCGGGAAATCGCTTTTTTGTTGGGCCTGAGGAAGCATATTTTGAAGAAGAAGCAGGAAAAGAGATAAGATCACGTATTTCAGTGTTTTATTCTGACATTTTGTGACTGCAGACAGAGATTCATTAGATGTATACATCTAATGTATACATATGAATCTGTTACTCATGGCTGGAAAGAAGTCCCTGTGTTATATTATATACTAATATATTAGGTGTGTATGTATATATATATATATATATATATATATATATCTATATATATATATATATATATATCACATAAAAGGTTAGTTCACATATGTCATCTGGGGGATCTCTGAAGAGCCAGCTGTCTCCTGTCATATTTATACGTTAATTTTCACTTTTCACATCCTTGTTTTTAATCTAACATTATTAGACTTTACTCATATATCGGAGTTGAGTGCCATTGCATATCTAGTAGAATCCTGATGATAGTAGAGGAACGGTTTTTGTTTTTCCTTCCTAACTTCAGCCGTGAAGCTTGGATGTATATGAAATTTGAAAAGCGTTACTAGGAATTTAGTAAGTGTTGTATTTATGTAATAGATGCCACATGTCCATTTGTATTAAATTAACGCTGCCACAAAAGGAATTGCATAAATGCCTGTCACTACTAAGCCTAGATTCCAATAAAAAAACGAAGATATGATGTCCGGCCGAGATTTGATCTCAGGTCTGAGGTACAGAACTCTTAAGATAACAGTGATCACCTGGCTCACTTTTCTTCTGTCGAAGTCGGATACATTTACTATAACTGGAATAGAGCCACCTTCACCATCTTAGCCAAATATTTACTCGCTAATAGATTTTGGGCTGAAATATATATTTAGAATCTACTGGTCACTTTTTAACAGAACTTCTCGATTCCTTCTCATTTTAGAAACACGTGTCGCTACTAAGCCTAGATCAAGATCAAGATGGAATGAAGATACTCTGACGTCCGACAGAGATTCGATCTCGGTTTCAGGCTAAAGAACGAGGTAACATTAATTGCCTGTCCATGTTCCTGTAGTAGGGGTGTAAGAGTACTGCTACCGTAGATCCTGCGTGTCCTGAAAGGCGACTGATAGGACAGCTGCTGCCTTGCAGTCTTACTTTTGAGTACAATGCCACGCCCACCGCCAATAACTGTGATTGATGACACCAAGGGCATGCGGTCGTAAAATCCTCTTTGCCCAACAGTAAACCGTGCCTGATGTTATGAGGAAGGCAGTGGAAAAGGCGCATCAAATCAGGCAACCGACCCCGTAATGTAGGGATAACGGTGGGAAAAAAGAAGAAGAAGGAAGAGTAGGAAGGAAGGCGTATTCTTTTTATTTCTTTCTTAATTTGGAATTAGCCTTAGTAGTTATAAGTGTTTCCAAAATGGGAAGAAATCGTGGACTTTAGAGGGCATTGTAGTTAATAAAAATTACATGTGTATCTAGTTAAAAGTGACCAGTGAATTCTAAATATATATATATATATATATATATATATATATGTATGTATATATATATTATATATGTGTGTGTGTGTGTGTGTGTGTGTGTGTGTGTGTGTGTG
This sequence comes from Macrobrachium nipponense, assembly GCF_015104395.2. NCBI lineage: Eukaryota > Metazoa > Arthropoda > Malacostraca > Decapoda > Palaemonidae > Macrobrachium > Macrobrachium nipponense. Next base: position 65,173,071 of record NC_061110.1, on the reverse strand, counting down.
GTGTGTGTGTGTGTTATACACATATCCATACACACTCACATACATATATATTTGTATATGTATTTATATTGTATTTACCATCTATATACTTGTGTACGTTTTGTAAAAGTAGTGTGTGTATTTATATATATATGTAAATGATTTTGTAAAAGTATTTTAGGTTATCGCAATGCAAGTAAATGACCATAATATTAATTAGTACAGATTTTAATGAGATAAGGTTCCTGGATAATTAGAATCATATCTGAGTTTGTGATGTAAAAATCTATGCCGCGACTATTGCTGCCAATTATGTAGCGTTATCTTGTTATCTCGGAGTTATTGTCTTCCAACCTTGTACGAGTAATTTATCGCAGTGATTTCTTTCTCAAGTTCTTCGAAAACAGTTTGTTTAATATATTTGTACTGAAATAGGCTTTGTTTGAAACTGGAGAGAATCCTCAGTTGAGAAAAGATGTCCTCCATGAGGGAGTATTGCGCATCAACGCCGTGTTTTCAATTACCTTTGTGTTGTGGTTGGAGTTCCTGTTTCCCCATCCGGCCTGTCCCATGTACGTATATAGCTGCTACGCCTGTATGCCACGTATTCATGCCTGGATTATGCTCGTCGAGTTTTTGCATTATGTAGTGCACTGAGGTCCGTGGCAGATGTGATGTGATGTGTAGTCCTTTCGTATTGTCACGACTTAATCCGAGATTTTGTGAGGTTCTTTCTTGTGCCCTGTTTTGGATACTTTACCTTCCAGTCTCTTTGAAGTAAAATTGATTAAGAAAGGAGTTTGTTATACAAGCTTCCAAACATGAAAGCAAATGAGCTCCTACCAGAAACATTGTTCTGTACTTTTAACCAGACAGATTTTTAGTATTACAATATTTTTAAAAACTCAGTGTGCTTACTTACCGCATTTATTCTTCATTTTAAATGTTCAATAACTCACAGATTTGGTATGTTTTGTGTGTTATATGTTTTTTATTTTTTTTATTTAACGGGAGTCAAATTGTGCATGGGTCATATATGTACACACACACACACACACACACACACACCACATTATAATATATATATATAATCTATATATATATATAGATATATATATATATATATTATATATATAAAGGCAAAAGCCACGAAGATCTGCTAAGTAAAGGACATTGAGTCGAAAGGCCTCGCATTACTACTTCGTTTCACTTTCCTTCGTGGCTTTTGCCTTTATTTATAAATTCATCACGTTCCAAATTTTCGTGATTCAGTTACACTCACGCGACTGCCAGTTGTTAACTGGGCCCCTCGTCTTAAGCTTTCTCGTTGGGTGTTTCATTGACTTCCTACAAATCAACTTTGCAATACCTGTGGGCATCATCGCCATTAATAAATAATGTGGCCTCAAGGGAATAAAAACCATAAAATTTCCAAGAAATTGATAAAATGGTAAAAATGAATTGATGATACGTTATCTATCTTCTCTATTGTCCTCAGTGGCTTTATTAGTTTCCCTTAGTTTCACTGTTGCCTGCAGTGTTGTTACTAACCAGCCTTTGGGAGCTTTCCGATTTCTTCCCTTGAAAGTTCAGTTCTTTGAGCAGTTGAGAACTTGATTAGCTCGAGGTGAAGATTTATTTGAAATTCCCATAACTCTGAAAAAAAAATTTCGAGATGAAGTCAGACAGGTATATCTAGTTATGAGGAGTGTGCGTTTGATGTTGAATCTCATTTTCCTTCATTAGCATAACGGAAAAACCAGTGGGCTCCTAACCAGCTGCATCAAAGTAACCAGAATGGCATCTCTGTATGTTCTACATTGGAAACTGATATAGGGAGTATGCAGTTCGTTAGAATTGGGATTTGAGGGACAGAAGAGATCCTGTAGGATTTGGCTAACTAGCCCTAGTAATATACGACAATTTTATGTTGATTTTTCTTCGAAATACACCCGTAAGGATAAATAATGTAGCAAGATCGTGCTTTTTTTCCCGCTTATATGGTGTTGTGCGAGTTAGATATATGAAGCATAATTTGCATCTAATTTGTGGTCTGCTCGAGTTCTAGTGTCTTTTAAAGAAATGGTAATCGTACACAGTCGGCCAACGCCCATTACTGTTCATGGCACGGCCTCATGTCTAAACCTATAAACTCCCAATTAAGGATTCAGTTACATGTTTCAAATTGAAATAGCTTATATATCCCGTGCTGACACAGCTCGAACACCCTCATAAACAAATTTTGGGTTTGCGAGTCGGTCCAGCTTTGTAAAAGTCATTACCTCCGCCAAGGAGATGATGCTGTTGGTTTGGCGTGTCTGTTTGTCGGTCAGCAAAGATACGTCAAAGCCACAGGTAGAAGAAATCCCCATGTCTCAAGTAATTAAATTTGGTGTGGATATGAGTTTGGATCTGGTTTTGGATCCGAGATACCAAGATTCATCGTTGTCAAGAAGTCTGATTAGAGTGAACAACAGATTTCTGCTTTTTAGAAAGGAAACTGCTCAAGACCATTCTAATTCTTGCTTTACTGATTCCCTCCTTATATTCACGAATGACTAAAAAAGACGCAAAATAATCTGTGATTTGCTTATTTACCTTCAACTGTTGCATTATTTTCATGTGTGTAGCTACGGTTAAGTACTTTGAACATTTGTGTCAAATTCTGAATTTTGATTCTCTCTCGTTTTTTTTTTATATATATATAAAAAGAAACTCGCATGCATATGGAAAGATGATTGTTGTTGAGAAGTGTACTTTGTGAAAATTGAAGGTTTAGTTTAAGTATTTTGTCTACTTATACTCTGATGCTCATCGATATAAGTTTTACTCTACTCTCATAAAGGGAGGACGACAACTGTTGTAGGGGTAGTGTGCCCCAGTACGTGGCTTAGTGGTCGATTATTGAACTCTCATTTGTATTTTGGCCACCGCTTGTGTGGACCACGGTTCGTGTCCGGCGTCTGCCATTAAGTCACCCCACATTTCGAATGGTTGATGAGAGGCCGTTGGATGCCAAGAAAAGGTCTTGCTGAAAACAAGATATAACTTGGCGACATGACCCATTCCAAAGTGGAAGAAGAGACATAAAGTGAACTATGTTTTATATGATGGTATATTTGTGAGCGCGCGCTTGTGTGTCAGGATATTTAGGATAAAGTTGATATCCCCGGGGCCCTTTCCTAGATGTCCTTAGCACTTCTAGGCGGCCCCCATCCAAGCACTGTCCAGATTAAACATCGTTGAACTTCCCTGATGCCATGCATATGTATGAATAGAAGGCGCCCTTTGTGGGAGCGTTAACATTTGGACATTTTGTTGTTCATTCAGCAACCCGATAAAGACACTGTTCGGTCTACCAGGGTAAAAAGAAGCTGTTCTCTTTTTACCTGGATGTTTAATATGTGAAGTCAAGACCCGGGTTTTTCTTCTTTTTAGAGGAACTTGGGCTTCTTGATTTTAGTGTGTTGCGAAAACCTTTTGGGGAACTCCCAAATATGTTGGAGAACGACAGGTAGAAGATACGAGACAATGCTTGAATTTGTTCCATTACATTGAAAACAGTGTGACATTACATTTGTTACAATCTGTTACTGAAAGACGAAGAATGCACAGTAACCGGTCACGCAACTACTGAAATGATGACTCCTTGAATATGAAAGCACTGCTTTCGATTTCCAGTGTAGAGCTCGCTTCTTTGCCCTGCAGTGAAAGATATTGATTTATGTGTTTGTGTACTGGAGAAAATGCAGGTGAAAGGCACATAATTAACGTTTTTAATTGGACGGTTACAATCTGCACTGTTATTGCAGAAGGGTTGTTATTTGGTTGTGGAAACAAATTCCACTAATTGCCTTGGCAGATTAAACTGCCCTTGTGTCCAGCACAGGCTCTTGCTTATTGAACATACCCTACTCGTGAGTGTAGCCTTATTTAATACAGTAGCCTATAATTGGAGATTTTACCGAATGACGTGTTAGTTAAACGGGAAAGTTAACTAAGATTTGATTATGTTAGAGGTGGGGTGTCTCAATTGTTGTCACTTGAAAGGTATCCCTCTTTTATTAGTTTCCTCATTCTATCTCGAAGACGATTGCAAATTCTAGTTATTTTCCTCAACTTGATTCAACCCGATATTTTCTGTCGAAGTCGAGTTTTGTTATGGACACGAAAACAAGAAGGCATTGCCGAATGCTTGATGGTTGCCATCCAAGTGTTTGCTTTTGTGTTTCGTAATTGATAGTCACCTTTTGTATATGTGTATATTTACGAAGCATGAAGATGTATATTTAATTGTTGTAGTCATTAACATATGTTTTATGCTTATTCTAAATAATGCCCATGCGAAATACCTTGAAGTTTAACTTGGCTTCACTGTCAGTTTAACAAGTGATTAACGAACGAAGTAGCTTTAGAGAATTTTGCATTGAAATGTATCATAATTACGTACCATTAACTGTGAGTTCCCTTCCCGTGTGTCAAGAAGAACGGGCCCATGAAATCCATAGGTAATTTTGTAAATAAGATAACATTGCACAACAACTACGTTATTAATAGCTCTTAACTTTTACGTATTGTATATGAATGTTAATGTACACGTAATGAAATGAGAGAGAGAGAGAGAGAGAGAGAGAGAGAGAGAGAGAGAGAAGAGAGAGAGAAAACAGCAGCTCTCGAGCAGGTTCGAAATGCACCGTGTTGCAAACAGTGCTACTGATCACGGTATGGGGAACAAGGTGTTTTTCTCCCACTCTTAATTCTGTGCTACTACATAATAATGCTTTCTCCATTTCAATGCTGTTTGCCTTCTCTGCAGCCTTCAGAAGAATTTGTTAGCTTGCTTTCGAGCGTCAAGCCTCCATGTTTCATGCTGCTCTGAATGGGTTCTTTCGCCTGTGTGTGGTTCTGTCCTTAAACAATGTAAGTTAAACCATCTCATGTGTTAGACCAGCTTGCTCGTATGTAAGAATCGTTGGCCATTTGCTCCTCTTTTATTATACCTCTGGGTGGATTACAATACAAATAGCCTTCCAACGACTCATTGCTGTATGTTGGCACCAGATTTTAGCCATAAGGTTTTCTCTATATAGTAGGCCTGTCGGGAATTTATGAGGCCTAATTCAGGGGGCCATTTTCAGAGGTATTGACCTTTACAATGACAAGAGAGTTGTAAAAGCTTCATCAACCATTGCGTTACCAGGAATGTAAGTAGGCTTCGGAAGTATGTACACAGTACCAGGCCAGATATTTCATTCCTGTTGCTAACATTTTAGCTAAGTATGTCCTGTTGCTCAGCATTGAAGCTAACACAAATGACTTGTGATATTTAGGATTATGGGATTTTGTTTAAGTAATCCTTTTCAACGGGCATCCAAAGCTATTCACTACCTTCTGGTTGTTTTGCATTGTCAGAAATATGTGATTTTTATGTTGTGCTTTGCTATGCGATACACAGTCTTTGCTTCATAGCTATTACTCCGATTGCTCGTAACGTATTTTACAGAATGAATGTGATTATTATTATTATTATTATTATTATTATTATTATTATTATTATTATTGGTCCCACGCGTTTCCAACATCCTTGCGGACGTAACACAGGCCCTTTGACGTCAGCGTTACTGTTCTTGATGACCAAAAAGTTGTTTGCCTTATCGGTCACAACGCAACGAGAAATCCAGTCTTTTGCCGTTCTTTTTGAAGCTCAATGGTGCCTCGGCACACTGGGTAAGGGATGGCCAGTCCTCCTGTGCCGTTTTGCAGAGTCATCACCTGAGGTCAGTTGTTTTATATGCATTACGTTAGCTTTTGGAAAAACTGGAATTCATGAGTACTCGTGTGTGGCCTTGATGATTTTGCTCTTGATTTATGAGGCTGCAGTTTATTCTCTTATCCAAGCCACCTTTTAGGTCTTGAATTTCTTTTTATATCGAAAGGCTATTGATAATACACAAACACTAAACTCTTTGAAATTACCCTTTGAATTGGGGATTTCTCTCTCTCTCTCTCTCTCTCTCTCTCTCTCTCTCTCTCTCTCTCTCTCTCTCTCTCTCTCTCTCTCTCTCTCTCTCGATGTTTAGTGTTCTGCGCTAGTCTCCAGTTAACATGATTTTATTTATTTATTTATATTTTGTGTGAGACAGAATGGTTGTTTTCGTAGGGAAGGGACTAGAAGGAATTCACCTTCATTGTAGTACCGTTTGGAGATAAAACTCTTAGTTACCCATGAATATAAACAAAGGATAGAGTCACGAACGTTGACATAATTTTGGTAATTTGATTGTAATAGAGAAATGAGCAAAGGAGACGAGTTGAACGGGCTTAGTTTGAGGAGGTGATGGGAGTTGAAGAATTAGTAGCTGTGCTCATATGCCAGTGGGCTCTGGACTGTGGTGTTGGCGTTTGTGGAGGAAGTAGCAAGTTGAAAAGTGAAGCAATAATGTGAGGTGTACTTTATTTACATGTGCAAAAATTGTTGAAGGTGCAGTTGAATTGAGAAAAGGATCGCAAGAAGAAAAATAGACGTGCTGGAAAGATATTGGAAATTGGTTCGTGGATGATTTCATATTTGGAGAGAAGATGACCAAGAATTTCAAGAGGAAAAAATCCTGGAAAAACCAATCCAGCGGGAGAAGTTGACGAAACCTCAGTCTACCTCTTCTGTGTACCCTGATTTTGCCTGCGGTTCCCATAACGACACCTCTCGTGCTCTCGCTTTTCGTTCATCTCTTTTTTGCTCTCTCTTCATCTCTCACCATTAATCTAAGGAGATGACTGATCTCTGGAGGCGGTCATTTTGTCAAGTTCATAGATGATGTCGCAGTCACTATTGAATCAATTGGTTGTAATTTATATACTGTAATTCTAGTTTAATTATTTCAGTTATAACACATAAGTTGCCTTGCTGTAGATGGTGTCCATACATCATCACATAACTTCGGTTCTAAAACGAACGGTTGTGCCACATCCTCTTGACCGACCATGGCCTTCTATAGTCTCGGGTTATAGTTCCTTTAAAGATTTGACATGAATTATTATTTGATTTTTTATGCATCTTGTTTGCAACAGACAACTGCTTATATTTGGAAATGATTTTTCAAGTTTTTCTATGTTTTTATCTTTGTTTTTCATTTTTTTTTTATTTCATACACTGCAAGAGATAAATAATGCGGTATCGGGCCATTGTGTTTGTAATCGACTATTTTATGGTAGTATCCAATTTTCTTTTCTTATCGACAATTGATAGATCTTAAGGAAAAAATGTTTCGTTAGATGTCTTACGGACAAATTCCGGAGTTTCTTATGACAGTTGATGAAATGGCCTACAAACATTTTTAACATTTGGTCATTGTGATCAAATTTTAATTCAGGAAGGCTAATTTTAGACCTACACATTTCTCACTAGAGAGAGGAAAGCTGATAATATCCAGGTAATCTTCCCGAATAAGAAACTACTCTGCCGTGAATATCGGACTAAGCTGCTTAGGATACATTGGCCCTGTAGAAAAGGAACTTCAAAGGAAAATAGAAACAGTCCTCTATAATAACGGTGCTCTGTCCGGCCTACCAAGAAGAATCACGTAGGAGGCCAAAAGACCCTTGTGCAGATGTGTGAAGCATGTTACTCTAATACAGTAATGAATGCAATATTATGACGAAAGAGAGAGAGAGAGCGTAAGCATAGGCTTATCTATAGATACTTAAAGACTTAAATTCATTATATTTACTATGAGATATTGAGTGATAATATTTCTTCAGATGGTTTAGAAGTGGAGAGAGAGAACAATTTCATTATATTTTCTTTGGGAGATTGGGTGATGACATGTATTTTTAAAGTATGTTTCAGAAGTGGAGAGAGAGAAAGAGAGAATTGTAGTATTGGTGATGGATTTGTGAAGGGGGAAAGCGGAAGAAAGAGCGGTGAGTCAGTTCACAGATACCTGGGAAACAGGGTGATACGGCTGTCAAGATCCTGCTTCACTATACTAAATTAGATATGAAGGGACCCTAGTATGCAAGTTAATTCTCTAAGAAATTCATACCCTAATCTTGATTTCATTCAGTAGTTGCCGCAACATTCAAAGATTGTAAAAAGACGTGGAAAATTTCAACCACAGGCTACTGTCATTCTTGCTCTAATATAGGCTCTACTTTTGAAAATCAGTTTTCATCCTGAAATTATTCACGATAAAAGCTGTGTCAAGTACAATATTTGTTACACAAATAACTCGATATCTATTGCATAAGCAATTAAAGTTTTATATCATGCAAAAAAAAAAAAAAAATGCTGATGTGTTGGGAGATATTTCAGCCTCGCGGCAAAGTAATGCAGCCTTTTAGGCAAACTACGAACTGCTTGTAATGGTAGCAGCCAGAAAACTTTGAGTTGACAGGCTACTTTAACCTTGATAAAGATTTCTTCTTAATGGCAGTAGCTTTGTAAACAGCAACTAGCATTCGATCCATGTCAACGTCAAAGTAATCAAAGTTCTCGGGCTCCTCCTCACATCATAGGAGACATTCTTCGAGATTCAACTAGATTTACTCAACCTACCTTAGCTGTCGCAACATTGACTGCCATTGACATCAGGTAACTTTAAACGTTTTGGAATACAAACATAAATTTGTTGAAACTAAAATAATTATAACCATCACTTACTATGATGCAATAATATTCCGGTTCATGAAGGAAAACGAGTAAATATTGTCGTCGTGATACGTAGTACTACATACATCGGAAATTCTCACTATCATCCAGATCTCTGTGAACGAATCCATCTGAGAAATTCCAATTACTTCAGACATAGATCGTGTTTTTAAGTATCTGAACGGTGTTGGTTTGCAGTTTTAACTTTTAAGATATAATTTACATTGTATTTTCATGTTCTAGAGTAAATTTAGTGAGATTCTGCCTTTTCAGTAAAAATCAAATGGGAAATTCGATGAATGAAACCTAATGGAACTGAATCTTCACTTTTCTTCCCGAGTGTACAAAATGAATGATAATTGCATTGCCATTTTTTTGTACATTGCCTTCAACTTCTTTTTTTTTTTTTTTTAAGAAAAAGTAAGTGGTGATCCTTCCCTTTTCCCACAGACATGTTTTCTTGTTGCTCCTAAATCTTTCTATAAGACACAAGACAGGCGATACAGATGTCTTCGTCTTCACATGTTGTTATAAATACAGACATGCGGTTCCTGCAAGCACACTCAGTGTGTATCTTAAAGGCGAGTTTGGTAGCAACACTAAAATCAACGCCGTCAAACTGTGAAGTTGGTATCTTCTTTTTGAAGCTATGTTCTGGCGATAACCTTCAAGTCACAAACAAAGAAACACGGTAAAAAAAATAAAGAATAAACAATTGCATGATGCGTTTTGGTAGAAACACCTATTCTTACTGATGATAAGCGTAATGCAACAATACTCGCATTCTGGGATGGCAACGTAATAGGCAGCCATATCTTTTCAAGAGAGGGGAAAGAAAAGTAATATGTTCAGATTTTGCATCGCAGTGTGAACTCCTCCCTCAATTCAAGACGAATCCGGGTAAGAGTTATGTTCTGCCACTGCCGATGATGATGATGACGAATACGGCAGAATAACTACATAATTTCTGTGTATTCCCACTGTTCAGTTTTTCTCTCGCGTGAACGTCTGCAGCTTTAAAGAGAAGTACATGAAGAAATTTTCTCAAATTTTGGACTACGTAAGGTGCTTTCCTTTTTCATTCTGTTTCAGAATTTCAGTACGGCTACAATAGTTAAAAGTCTACGTTTAACAAGACCATCGGAATGACAGCAATCATAAAAATCCCAAGAGTGAGCTCAGAAATGAGTTATTGCAGAGCCTTGATTTCGTTGTCTTTATGAATGAAGATCTTTGCGTATCTTGTATAAATATGCATTGGAAGCAAGGACCAGTTGGTAAGGCGAACGTTCGTTACGTTGTTTCGAGATCGGAGAGGAGCGATGATGGAGTTGACTGGGATCGGTGACGTAGCTGTTTCAGCCGTTTGTCCGTTTATTCTGAAACGCTTCGCTCATTTACTTTTCGTCTTTGATATTTACTTTTCACGGCGGCGTTTAGAATAGTTGTGTGTTGCCTTTGAATGCATGATCGAAAAACTGCCCTTCCTCATTATATTATGACAGGAGGCAATCCATATTTCATAGTAGCTGTCTTTGCCGTCGCAGGACCGCCCGCTTCGTCTCATTGGTCCTTTGCGTGAAGGCGAAGGGAGAATGCTGGGGTGTTGTTTCTTGGTTTAGAGGAGGGATACACTGACCTACTTAGCAGGTTCTAATTGTTGTTGTTGCCGATGTTGCTGTTGCAGCTCCGAGAGGCGAGCGAGTGAGTGAGGTCGTGGAAAAACCTGTTCTTATTGGCCTTAACCTCTTGTGATCTTTGGCGTCTCTCCTGCTTCGATCCCCCACCCCCGCCTCTTCCATTCTTACTTCTCCTGACCTCCCTCGCCTCCTCCTCCTCCTCCATCCTCCTCCTCCTCCTCCTCCTCCTCCTCCTTTCTCCTCCTCCCTCCTCCCTCCTCCCTCCTCCTCTTCTCACCCCCCACAAGTCCATAATTCTCCCTCTTGACCTTTATTAAACTGAAAGTTTCTTTTGCTAAGCATCTTGAATAGCTTTGCGAAGGTCTTGGATAATTACTTACTTCATTAAACATCTTGATTTTTAAGCATATCTGGTATGTGGCACTTCCTTTTTCGGTTTTATGCTCTTTTGGAGTGATAAAAAGTCTCTCTCTCTCTCTCTCTCTCTCTCTCTCTCTCTCTCTCTCTCTCCTCTCATATATATATAAAGGTATAATATAATGTTTTTGAATATCCTGCCAAATGAACCAAGAAGTGATATTGCTGGTCAAGATAGGTCTGATATTCATTGCGTTGCTTTCAAAAACCAATACAAATAATAACGGTATTATTCACCAAGGGAATTCATGAAAAGACAGTATCTTGGTACCTTTGGAATGTGCTGGGTCTCTTAAATATAATTGAATGCTTTATATAAATGGATGTGGCTTTTGACACCTTACAGCATTGATGTGGAACCATCCAGACTCAAATATTTGTCTGAGGGTAAGGTCAGTTTGTTGGAGGATGATGAAGGCCTTTGGTAGAAGGGAGTGGAGAATGCGCATCAGGCAACCGACCCCTTAATTAATGTAGGGATAACGGTGGGAAAGAGGAAGGTCAATTGGACATCGTTGAAGGAGGACGTTGATATTAAGTCCCAGGAGGATGGATGGTCGAGTCGGATTGAAAAGGTTGTTTATCCACGATGAAGAGAGAGGTGGTTTAGATCCCCTAATCGAGGTGTGTTTTGCAAAAAAATGGATTCACTAGAATTAGTACAGACTGTAACCTGGACATTGGTGGGGTGGAACGAGAATGCAATCAATGATAGTTGTCGGGAAGAAAGAAAGTTAGGTATGTGTGCGCTCTGCTTCTTATATTTTATTCATATTTATTGATAAGGTATTTTTTTTTTTCGTTTCTATGCCATTGCATTCTGGTTTTGCCAGTCCTTTGCACAGTTTGCCAGCTGAGCGACTTTCCAGTTCCTTGAAACTTGTCCCCCTTGGTAGTCGGACTATGATTGTTTTCATGATTGTTTTAATGGCTTCCTTAGTTACAAGGTTCCATTTTTTGTTTTAGATTTTCCATTTCCACCTAGTAACTATATAGTATGTGATGCAAGCTAGTACCCTTTATGTGAACTTTGTCTTGCCTTTGTCTGTTTATCCAAAACGTGTCTTGACGAGGGGCAATTTTCTTTTTTAATGAAGTGAGAAAGCTTGGTTATCAGCCTAAATGAACGTAATAACCACAAATGCTGTAACTATATGCAAATAGTTTTAAGTGACGTCACGTTTATTGCTTAAAACCGCCTTCCTATACAATAACTGAAAATTTTAAAAAATATACAAAAAGTATTGAAAACGGAGCTAAATAAGAGCTAGTATGTCATTTTGTGAGATATCTGGCTTTCCAGCAGCCCCATCGTGGAAAGGGCTGTAAATATCCTGGATACCTATTCCTGGAGGCATGGACGGAAGAACCCTCGGTTTAAGAAGGAATACCAGAATGAACGGGATAGCTGACCTCAGTTGAAACGCTTGATAGTGCTTGAATTGCCATTATTGAAGTAATTGACTAATAATGGCCATCATCTTTGAAACAATCTCCTATCACAAGTTCTGTGAACTCGGTCTTGGGCGATCGACAAAAGATTAACTCGTGGCCATCTGATGCCATATCCTCTAGGTACGTACAGTGATGCTCAAATCTGATGCGACATGCCTCAGACTCAATGTGAGGTTACCAAATAGTGTTAAGCTTTTTTTTTCCAATGTCATACATGTCAAAAAGTTTGCGAATTCACAACTAGCACTCTTTTCCTTATGGTTATATAAATATGATCCCTATACAAATATGATATACTTCATAATCTGTGTGATTTGAACTGATTTTTGTATTTACGCTGCTTAGTTCAAAGTACAGTGTGATAAGGTTAGCGGTGCCGTCGATGACAGTGCACTTAATATGCTCCTCGGACTGGTCGACATAACTACCTCAGCAGCATTATAACAGTAGACCTAATAAGCTCAACAGTTATAATAACATTTTCACAATAGGACTGAGAATTACAACTTTTTTTTAATGTTGAAGTTTAAGGCTGTGTTTAAGCTGCCTGTATGTTGCTGAATATTTTATAGGCTTAAAAAAATAATCTAAGTCTTCTGATATGTAATCTGTTACTAATGAATTTATTTATAGATATTATCTGTTCTTGGAGGAATAAAATAGGGATATGAATTACAACAATTTTCTTTGAATGTTGAAGTTTTAGGCTGTGTTTAAGCTGCCTGTATGTTTCAAAATGATATATAGGCCTAAAAAAATAATCTAAGCCTTCTGAGACATGAAGTGTTAACCAATGAATTTATTTGTTGATATTACCTGGTTTTGAGGAATAAAAGATGATAATGATTTTGATTATATGGAGTTGGTTATTAATTGAAATATCTAATAGTATTAATATCAAGGTGTAAGGAGCACTTGTTTTTTAACTGGCTTGAAATATTATTTTCTAAAAAGTCCTGCTCGCTTTTGGTGTATAATTTTTTCTTTCATAAGGTAACTTGAAATGCAAGAATGTGTAGATAACCTCATTGATTTTATGGCCAGAAAGTGTTAATATAGAGAAGTGAATGCTTAGTGTAAAGTAAAGAAACCTAACACAATTAGGCCTAGGAACAAAATTTTGGCTTTGACAAAAGAGTAATTTCATAGGCAAATATTTGCTAGTAAGCAGTCATTCTTGAAGTGGTTAAGAAATATATCATAAATAATTTTGTTTTTATGAAAATCCAAATATTCTTCTAACAAATATAGAATAAAGGTTTTCTAGATAATTTCATTGTCGCTACTCATTGTAGACCTATGTATGTTACTCCAGGTGGTTCTTGTAGCACCTCCTCTCTAATGGTTGCGTCGCACACGTTGATATCAGTGGGCGCATTCTACTGTTGTATTTACATATTTACATTTTTTCAGCGTTGAGACGTAAAAACGATCAAATAGGACCATTTCAAATTCTGTGGTTGCTTTAGAAGCAATATTAGCGTTATGACAAATTTTTTTGTTTTTTTATTTAACAATTGAACGGGGGTTTTATGACAACTTCATTTTGGTCAAATGGATCAGCGATGAGTGAGCGAAAGTTTTGAAAATGTTTCGTAAGTGCTTATTCTGAAATTTGGCTACACGTAATACAGTTTTGAAATATATGACAGATTTCACTATTGTGGAACATATTATGGCCGTATTATATGCAATAATCGTGTTTTCGCATTGAAATAATAGATTTGGAGCGTGTTAGGGTTCTAGTTTAGTGAATTTTGAGCGAAATCCTATGCAGTCATGTAGCATCAGTTCTGAGTATAGCTGTACGTCCCCCCTTTGGAATATTTCGCCTGAAGTCATTGCCGTAGATTACGAGCTTTATAAACAGAGTCGGTATCAAAGATTGTAAACCCTATATTTCAAAAGTAGAAGGAAAAAATTCTACCATTCACATTTTATGTGAATTTACCATTCAAAAGTAGAAGTTCTTAAATTGTGTTAATTCTGTCTCTTTTTTTATTCCAGGTATGTGGCTTTATGGAGGTGTCAGGGTAATTCCTTGCAGATCGGTAAGTAGATTTTTGTGGTCATCAGCTCATTTGTGAATGCGTGCCGCTTGCCTCTCTTTTTTTGGACCTCATTGTATCCATTGAAACTGCCTGGAGAAATTTTGAAAATTCATATCGCATTGGGAAATCCAAGTGTTTGTACATTTGCCTTTTGCTTATAAGGGTTCATCCTTGTAATTGTTACTCTGTTTCGTTACTTATCAAATGAAAAAATGCTCTCTCTCTCTCTCTCTCTCTCTCTCTCTCTCTCTCTCTCTCTCTCTCTCTCTCTCTCTCTCTCTCTCTCTCTCTCTCTCAGATGAATTAGTAAGTTTTCGAATACGCTGAATTTATATTATCTTGTTTAGACACATTTCTGACTTAAGAGGTGCTTACACACACACACACACACACAAGGCGAGAAATCTGAAGAAGCCTGTGTCATTGTAAGTTCCAAAGGTTATCGGGGGTCGTTATCTAGGACTAATATTTCTTGAGAATGCATTATCTTTATGAGGTTTACAGAGTTTTGTTTATGTTTTTATGATAATTGCTGCACAACCTGGATTCTAATATAAAGTGAAAGGAAACGCAATGGAACGGAAACTAAATTATATCAAAATCACAATAGTAGTTTTCCTAAATTGGAACTAGTACTGCTGTTAAGAAATGACTAGTTAGTTTGACAACAGCTTATTGCATAGCTGTATAGTTAGGCCTGATACTCCCCGACACTATGTACTACATGTCATGGACTTTGGTAGGTCGGTTTTTATCAACAACAATGTATAATTTACCTCTGGTTTGCCTTTATTTAACAGCCAAGGGTGCTACTGTACAAGAAAGGAAGTCCATTTTTCTTGCAGTGACTGACCATGATAAAGAACTGCCATAATGCTCTACAGTTCTTGGTAGATTTTTCCCAGCCTTTTCTTCTAGTACTTGTCGTCATCGTTGACAGTGGTCAAGTTACTTGATTACCCGAATTCTTTAGAACCTGGTATTTTTGGCAGTTTATAGCAACTGTTATATTTGACCGTGATCACCTCCAAATTATTTTCTTGTCTGTGTACATTGATATAACCAAGGTAACTATGGACAGTTTGATGTTCACTCTCGGTAAGAATGGTGCTTTCCGTGTCGTAATTTTTCCTACTCATTAACTTCTCATTGGGAATTCATTGTCCGTATATTCACGCTGTATATGTGCGCTGAAACACTGACTGTATTACACATGTTCCTATTGCAAGGTTTAGGGTCTTGTCAAGAGGATCATTTTGTTTACGAAATCTGGCCTGATATTTATATTCCTTGGATGTTAAATCCCTGTCTGCTATTCTCTGAATAACTAAGAAGGCTCACGTGATAACGAGAAATAATCATATTTGAATCCTAGATATGGAAGTCAAACTTATTCAAGTCAGTGACACCCTTTCTTGACGTTTCCTAGATCGAAGTAGATGTCACACAATCATTTCTCCAGTGACGTTTTGGTAACTCTCTCTCTCTCTCTCTCTCTCTCTCTCTCTCTCTCTCTCTCTCTCTCTCTCTCTCTCGTTTATGTCAAGATGTGTGGTGGTGTAAGAAGCTTACATTCTTTTAATCAGTTCTGTATCAGTGATGTAATTTTTTTATGAATATTTTTTTAATGAATAAACCTTATAAGTGAACAAACTGTTACCCAGAATTTGAGCTCAGGAATTTGAACTAGAACTTTTGATATATATATATATATATATATATATATATATATATATATGTATGTAGTATGTATATATATTTGTTTGTTTACTATTATGCAGAATCACTGTGACACTTGTGTTCCTTGTGTCTTAGAAATGTGATAGGTCATCAGTTCTCACAGCTGGCTGATCTTCGTAAACCTAGGCTGGTTTAGCTTCTCGCATGCTGATATGTCAAGTATGTGCTTTTTGCATTTGGTACTTTACTTCTTAATGGAGGCATAGAATCTCAAGTTTTTGCCATGTTGGATAGTCGTCTCTGTCACATTTTTCAAGTCGGACTGATTGTTTTATCTCTGCCATTGGTGCATCAGGTTTAACCTAGATTCTTCTTCCTTTTTAGCCATGTCCTCTTTTCTCTGTGACTGTCTTTGTTTTGCGTGTATCCTTCATAAAAGAACGAAGTGCTCTCACTGTGAATGGTTTCCCTCTAACGGTTTGTTGCCTGGCTAGCTATCAGGCTGATGCCATTAAGTGTTTTTTGAAGATGAAGAGGTCTTAAGTGGTAACGGCTCATTAATGCCCCTCTGGCATTTACTGTATTTCTTCTGTTGTATCAACTTCTAGAGACGCCCACTTGGTGGCCACTGGAATTTCTCGACGTCAACCTTTTGGTCATTTTGCGAGAGCTGTTAGGCCATTGGGTTTTGAATCAAATATCGATTCATTCTCTCTCTCTCTCTCTCTCTCTCTCGTCTCTCTGGTGTCTCCTCTCTTCTCTCCTCCTCCTCTCCTCTCTCTGTGGTGTGTGTGTGTGTGTTGGTGGCAAAGAGTGAATTCTGCATCCAGACCAAACTAATGACGTTGAAATCAAACAAAAGAGAACTGAGAAACCCCCTTTAATTTTTTATGACGAGAATATTATCAGATAATGACTGCAAAACTCTTCATGCGCAGGATCACAGCCAAGCAAACGACCAAGCAGTCAGGAATGAGAGTTCTAGAATTGGACTCTGAAATGGACATTATGTACATATCTACTTCGCCAGGACATTTGAAAAAGTTGATCTAATATTATTCAACAAGTTCAGAGAAAAACCGATAGGTGTACCTGTAGAAAGCTGGCTACACAATTTCTTGATACTCTGACAATGCAGTTATCCGTTGCAAATGGAGCATGATCTAAACCAGCGCAAGCCGCACTCTAGCATCCCACAAGGAACCGTTCTCGATCCTGTGCTCTTTATTATAATGATAATTTTGATAACAGCATGCCAAATTCGTTTGTTATATCTTTTTTATCGAAGTTTTCCATGTCGTAGCCTTACCAGATTCATATAATTGGTGATTAATTAATTTAATTGACCTATGGGCGCAAATAACCTCAGCAACCTTGAACAGGAACAAATTCGAACATTTAACGTTTGGGAAAACGTCAAGAAATTCCTGACTGGTAGGCAGCAGCAAGTTGCTGTTGATGGGACTTCAGGGAGCCAAATCTATTGTTTCTAGCGTTCTACAGGGTAGTTTTCTTGGTCTACTGTTATTTTTAGTGTATAAAAGTATGTGTTGTGGTTGTTGGCTTACAAATCAAGATTGTTTGGTAGGCGGATGATGCGACATCTTTGGTGGTAGTAGTCTCCATTCAAGAGTATCGAAGCTGCCCTTATTCTCAATCGTGACATGGAGCGATTTATCGAATATGAGACTGAACACCAGTATCGCGAAAATGCTATTGATTAGTTTACAGGTTTTCCACCCCATCCTCCCCTTCAGTGAGATGAGACTCTGCTAAATGAATCTGAAAGCTTTAACTAAACTTTTTGTAACTTTTGACACTTCTTTCTTTTAAGAAACATCTCATGAAAGTGTCAGCAAATACTGCATGGAATCAGGTATTGTATATAAGGCCTTATATATTTATAACAGTGGTAAAATCATTACAAGCTATTGACCTAACATTCAAGGCATCTTCCTCTTGTCGCTAGCCTATACCTAGAGTATAAGGGCAATCAATGGGCTGTCCCACAGTGTCTCACACCCACTGGGGTGGACCTCCCTGCCCTTCATGTTTGTGAAGGAGCCTAAATGAAGATGCAGAACTCAGCAGTTCGTTCCATCAAAGGATTTCATCAGAGAGGACATAGAGGAGATGCTCCTGTGCCCAGTCAGAGCTGTCAGGTACTTCATGAAACAAACAGTTCCCTATTGACTTATGCATGAGAGGCTGTTGTTAAGTGTGGCCACGAAGAAGAGGGAGGTGGTAAAGAACATCACCCCCTCCTGGCTAAGAAAAGCTGTCACTGACCAGGAAGATGGGACACCCCAGGCGCTCACTGCAAGAAAAATTTGATCTGCCAGGTGGTGAAGGTAGGAGATTGGAAGAGGCAGTCGTCTAGGACAGTGTTGTCCAAACATTTTTGCCTATTGTACCCTTTATTACCTTCTCCTACTGTTACGTACCCTCCCCCCCTCTCGCCCACCATGCCTGACCAAACTCAGTTTTATTTAGGATAATCATGCAAATAGTATATTAATAATGAAGAGACTGCATTATAGGAGTGTTGGTCAGTAAATTCAAATTTATTACACAAATAAAAATGATGATTTACTAACAAAATGCTTGAAAATTACTTACACAACTTAATGTGAGATGTGAGGCTGATGTTCACTGCTGGCATGTTTCTGTTTTGTATGTGTGTGTGTATGTTCCTTGTTAATTTACGTACCCTCCGGACAGTTTGGACAACACTGATCTAGGACACAGGTCCCTAGAAACATTAACCTTGGGTCTTGTGTTCATGGCCCAGCAGGTAGTATAGAGGGGAGTTGAGCTACACAGGGGGAGCTCCACCCAAAAAGAGTGGCACCGGATGCCCTCTGGGCAGATGAGGATGGGGGAACTCTGGAGGATGGTGGTGAATATCAGGGGTAATACCCTCCCTCATATGGTTAAAAATAGAGCCACATCCCTAGGACATGAATCTCAGCCCTCTACTCCTGGGGGAATTGGTATGGCCTGAGTGGTGTATACTAGGGGCTGGCTCCTACAGTGGATGAGTTGGGCTAGTAGAGGTAAAAGCGATGCTCTTGTTCTACCAGATAGGCATTTGTTTTTTAGTCAGTACACAGCCGAAGCTTGAAATGCGCTGGATAATTCCACTGATGAAAGCTATAGATCGTTTTGGAGAAATATAAATTACTTTTAAAATTTGGTATCTTATCAATGTAGGACTGTTGTTAGAGTATATGTTCAAATAGGCATATTTTGAAGTCAAAAGTAAAGGTTTCGTTTATTTTTATATGCTCCAATCACTCTGGGCTAACACGATGGATTCTAAATTGTTTGAGCCAATGCTTTTACCTTAACTTATACTATCTAGACTAACAGAATAAGTGTTTGTTAATTCTTTCTGTTTACAGCATTATGCATTAATTTCTTAAGGTTTTCATTGACAGTAAACTGCTCTTCAATTGGTTTTGGTCATTGTGTCTTAGTTTACAGTACAATTACTTTTGTATATTATCGTGTAGAGAATCTGTTGATAGCTTTTATGGTGACATTAGTTTGTCAAGATGTCATTTGTATCACTGAACTGCTGTACCTCAAGTGGATATGATTTCTGTGGTTATGTTATTGCTCTCGAACAATACTTGCTTCCCGGTGAAGGTTCTTCGGGAAAGCTGCAGTATAGGTGTCGATTAAATGAAAAAAGTATTATGCTCCTGGCGATTAAATGAAAATAGTATTATGCTCCTGTTTCACAGCATACATAGAAGGCAATTTTCAAATATTAAGAAAAGAATTTAATGCATGAAAAAGTTTACTATAGAAAATTTCGTTAATATACCAGTTGCGTTGGTTAGTGGAACATTATTGCCATCCAAACTACATAAAAGAACATTTTTCGAGATGCTCAGACAAAAAGAGATAAGTTTGTTGCATTTTCCCTTCTTGACAACTTAACATATTAGTTGCAAAAAGTATGATAAAAGAAAGCAAAACTTTATAGCTTAACCGTAAAACCTAAATCATTTCCTTATAACCTTTTCAATAAATACACCCTCATATTCTTCTATTGTACTATGTTAATTGAGGCGCACAAATGAAAAAGGCCAGCCTTTTTTGACACATACGTACGTACCTACATACAAAATATAATAGAAAATTTGGTTCACAACTTGGCGCGTAGGGTCACTGCTCATAGATGGTCAGGAAGATCTATCTAGACTCTAGAGCAATTGACTAGATCAGAGATTGAGCTGCTGTCGACTAAGGTGGACTGTTTCTCCATTTTTTTTTGTACGATTAAGTTAGTTTTGAAAGTTTTGAGAGATCACAGTGGGCCGAGGCGCCTGTCAGTCATTGTCAATTAGGAAAGAAAATCTGTTATCTATTTTGTCCTCGTATGGAGTATTTACTGCCGTCAGTGCACCTTAGCGGTGCCCCTTCGGCCCCTAGCAGCAACCCCTTTCATTCCTTTTTGGGTACCTCCATTCATATTCCTGATGACGTCATTTTTAAAAATCATGAAAACTTGGTCTACAGATTCACCGCAAATTCACATATCGCAATATATATATATATATATATATATATATATATATATATATATATATATATATATATATCCCTTTCAGCGATGAATGACTTCGTAGGTCCCAGTGCTTGGCGTTTGGCCTACATTCGGTATTTCCATTCTATTCCATCATCTGTTTTGTTGAAATATATTTTCATTGGCCAAAATTAGTTCACGGCCATGTCATATCTTGAAAGTGCGTCCCCTTGAAAGTTTTCTGTGTGAAGTTTAGTGACCAGGGTGATAACGGACGGAAACTGACATTTCGCCTTGAACAGTATCATTGTATTCATTGTTAGTTCTGAATTTGAACATCATTCTCTCTCTCTCTCTCTCTCTCTCTCTCTCTCTCTCTCTCTCTCTCTCTCTCTCTCTCTCTCTCTGTGTGTGTATGTGTGTGTGTAGGCGTTCTCATTTTGTGGTGGTGGCGGTTCCCTGGGAACCTTTTACTGTTCTGTGACTGTTATTCTTAGAAGGGCAACAGCATGAAAATGGTGTCAGGTTATTCTATATTGGAAAGCTCATTTATTGGAAAGCTCACTTTTGATGAGAGATATAAATTGACTTTATTTCATTTTGTACTGTTTTGCCAAGAGTGTATTCATTTCTATATATATATATATATATTATATGATATATATATAATATATATATATATATATGTCTGTGTTGTGTTGATAATATATATGTAATAAGATAATATATATATGTTAGATATTAATATACTATGTTATATATATATATATATATATATAATATATCTATATATATGATAAATAATATATATATATAATATATATATATATATATATGTGTGTGTGTGTGTATATATATATGTATATATATATATATATATATATGTATATATATATATATATATTATATATATATATATATATATATATATATATATATATATATATATATATAAATATTGCGAGATGTGATTTTGCGGTGAGTCTGTTGATTAAGTTTTTAAGATTTTTAAAAACGACATAATCAGGAATAAACTTGTGACTAATTA
Organism: Macrobrachium nipponense; assembly: GCF_015104395.2. Taxonomy (NCBI): domain Eukaryota; kingdom Metazoa; phylum Arthropoda; class Malacostraca; order Decapoda; family Palaemonidae; genus Macrobrachium; species Macrobrachium nipponense. Next base: position 65,151,617 of record NC_061110.1, on the reverse strand, counting down.
TATGAGGGTTCTATTATTATCTGAAATTCTGAGCACAGTCATTATAAATAGTCATATTTTACGTATAGTTGTGATATTGAGATGTTTTCACAGCCACAGCCTAATTAGGTTCTCTCTGCACTCGTTTAGCAGGAGCCTCGTTGCGGTACCGAATCAATAAGCGTGAGTCAAATCATCCTGAACCTGAGGCTGTCCAGATTTGGACGTTTTCAGGATCTGGTTGTATTGATGACTGTTCCAGACTGAAACATTACAGCTTCATTTAATGGCCGAATTTCGATGCTTAGTCCTGACGGCGTGTGTCAGGACGCATTCCACCTTGGTTATGGGGCAACAAAGCTCAAGTAACCTTTCGGTGGGCTCTTCTTTAAGTTCGTTCGGCCAGGTCTGCTTTAAACCTGCTGTGACGTCACAGGTTGATGTGGCGCGTCACGTCACCATCACCGTGATGTGATGATTCATACGATTCGTATAGAGTTCATTATATCATGGCAGGTACTAAAATATTGGCTCGCTTTTCTAATGATGTACTCCGACTGAATGAGTCAGTATTTGTCATTGCTTGAGCTGGGTTGACTTTTCACGCCCTCACTCTGTGCTGCTTTGTTTGTATCATCCACCTGCGTGGGTGGCGCGAAGAAATGTGCATGGTGCTCAGCGGCTCTGAATGAACGGGTGTTCGATATGTGCACCCCACCCCTCGCTCTGCTGGTTTCTCTCATTGAATTTCATTCATATGGAATTGGAATATGACCTATTGGGGTATTCATGCTCAGTGTGCATAATCCCGCCGTCTCGGCTTCGTGCGTGCCAGTGGAAATGTCACTGTAAGGTTTTGCGGCAGCGGAGGATGTTCCAGGCTTTGCAGTAAAGGAACCGTTTTAAGAACTGTCAAGCAAAAAAGCATTCACGTTTGTTGCTTGTGAGTCAGCCTTCGTTGTTGAGGCTTTTCTAAAATGTGTCATTTCATTTCATGTATCGACCCCTGGAGGGCTTCTTTTACTTCACCGCGGGGCCTTCTGATTGTCTCCCTTTATTACGCGCGAATTCCCAAGATGTTTGAGAAACTGATGCCTGGTCCTTTGTTGTCTGGCTATGACGAACTTTAGTTGCTCTCAAGCTTTTGATGCATGGTAGGGAGTCCCTGGCGTCAGTAATACGTCAGATATTGTCCACACAAAAAATAAAAAATAAAATAAAAAAGTTCCTTGAGGGTGATATTAGGATTTAGCTATTTATGGTAGAGATTATCGACGCTTGAATTGAGGCGTAGAACCCTTGGGAAATAAAAGTTATAGAAAATGAAGAGGAGGTTGCTACCAAAATGATTTCCGCAGAATTACTTCTCACATTACTTCTCACAGTAAATGATGAAAGAGTCTTCACGTTTGTCAGAAGGGCAAACATGTGGCCCAAGGGCGCAAAGCTCGCTAGAACCATCGCCCTGCGCTTCGAACCATATAAATTTAAGATATTTCATAAGACTACAAACATATAACTGAAAGTTTTCCTATGCTGCAAGTATATTATTACGATTTTTCTGATACCCTAAGATATATGATTAGTTTTTTCTGATACCCTAAAGAGTGTGAGTAGTTTTTCCTATACATGGCAGAAATAGGATTCTGGTTTTTCTATGAAGTGAAAGTATATGGTTAATATTTTTCCTGTGCAGTGCAAGAATGTGAATCAAATTGTCGTATGTTTTGCAAGTGTACCTACAGGCCTTTCCTATACGAAGCAAGAATAGGAGTAACAGTTTTTATATATTTTTCAAGTATGTCATTTAGATTGTTCATGTATACACTATGCGTGTTGAAGATATTTTCTTGGACATTGCAGGTATATGCTTAAATGATTTCTCCAGTATGTGACTCCAATATATGGCAAATATAATAATTTCTTCTATATACCGCAAGACTGCAAGGTTATATATGATCAAACCTTTTCTGTATATTGCCAACACGTGAATAAGAGCATAAGTAACCTGATACTATATGATTGAGGTTTTCTTCTGTATAGCAGTTAGAGAAATAGGATGTTTTCAAATCTTGTGGGTGCTGCATGATTAAGATTTTTCTGAATATTAGATTTCTCCTATATATCGCAAGTATGACAAATGAATATTTTCCTATGTGTAGAAAATATAAGATGAAAGATTTATCCTATATATGGCATGGAGTATATATAATTAAGACTTTGTCTGAAGTTGCAAGTATATGAATAATATTTTCAATGTATATGTTGCAAGTATGTGACTGAGATTCTTCCTATTCTTATTAATGGAACATTACTATTTTTCTGTCACATTACAAGTATAAAATTTAGATTTTCCTTAAATATTGCAAGTAGAAGACTAAAGGTGTTCACACACATGTAAATATATATATAGTAGAGATGTGTCGGATGTCCACATCCGCATTTTTGTAGTTCATACTCATACATAGTAGCTAAAAGTACAATTTTTTTTGTGTGCCTATACATTGTAGCTAAACGTCTTACTTTCCACTCCCTCCTAGCAATTGATTCATGGTGCACCTGCGAGGTGTTCCTCCTATTACGTCTTTTAAACTTTTACTGTTAATATTCTATTCAATTCTCAAATACATCTTGGTAACACACAATTTTAAATTACGTGGCTGAAAGTCGCCCTTAACAATTAAATATATCCTAATTATTTAGATTTACAAAATGTCGACATCCAGGTCCGCTAGGGTATGCTCATCAAATATCCGCATCCGCATCCACAAATTTAAAGATTGGTGTCGGCATCGGTAGACTCAAATCCCATTTTCAGACACCCAATACATCTCTGAGATTATATATATATATATTATATATATATCTATATATATATATATATATATATATATACACACACACACATATATATATATATATATATATATATATATTATATATTGTGTGTGTGTGTGTGTGTGTCGTATATATTGGAAGTATATGATTAATCTTTTCCCTTAATATTGCAAGCTTATGATCAATAGTTTTTATCTTACATATTTTAGGCGTAGGATAAAGAGTTTTCTTATATATTGAAGTTACATGATTCAGATTCTTCACTTATAACTAATAATTTTCTATATAGTTGAAGAATAGGGTTAAGATTGTTCTTATGCGTTGTAAAAATCAGATTAAGATTTATTTATTATAGTGTATATTTGAAATATAGGATAATGATTTTTCTGTCTATTGCTAGCATGTGATCCAGATTTTTGTTATATATGCAAGTTAAGAATTTTCGATGCATTGCAAATACATGATTAAGATATTTCTTATATATTCTAATAGAATAGCAATGCTTTTCGTTTATATTGCCGAAATATGATGCATGTTTTTCCTACATGTTCCTGTGTGAGACTTTGGGCTCAATTTTTTCCCCTGTAGCCCCGTTTTTCACAAAATTAAATATTATACACAGCTTAGGGATGATTTGACACTAAGCTGACAAACTGTAGCCCTGTTAGTAAGAACATGGTGAAAGTTTCTCCGTAAATACTCCTCCTTAAAACTGTGGTCCTCTGTTGTGGCTTCATTCTTGTTCCATAATAAATACTCGACGTAAGTTTTGACATTTCTGACCAATGAAACGAGGCCTGCGTGGCCTTTGATTGAAGAAACTTGAATCCGCTTTATTCAGGGAGGCATTGCACCAAGTTTGGTTAAAATTAATCCTGTATATCTTAAGAGGTCGAAAGTGTAATGTGAAAAGTTGAAGCACATATTACACGTTTTGCGCAGGACACTGACTAGAAAAGCTCGTGAGCTTTCAGCTCTGGTGACGAAAAGTCAGAAAAAGATTGCTTTTCAATGGACGTATTTTAAATCTTGGAAAGAAGGATAAGTCAAATGATATAGAATTGTAATTTCATCAATGTGAAGTACAGCAATAAAAGGAGAGCCGTTTCACTTACAGAAACGGCACTAGAAGGAGGGATAAGTTCAACATATGAAGCTCTGAAGAAAAGCATATCTGTGTTCTTAGCCCCTGCCTTGGGTTTATTAAGTTGTGTTTTTAAAATTTTTTGACTATTTTCAATATCACAAGGTCTTAAAGACTGGTTTGGTTTTGATATATATATATATATATATATATATATATATATATATATATATATTATATATATATATACAGTTATTGTATCTTTGTATGTGTATGTATGAACAGTAAAGTTTTCGACGTCATTAGGAATAATCGGTGCCAGGGCAACGAGTTAATCCGTCCCCGCTACCCTGAACCTGGAAGGCATTACATTGGAATACAAAAGAAACCATCATTTAAGCGGAAGTGAAAGTCGGTTATCGGCACTAGTGAATATTGCTTCATGGTTGTCCCTGTTGATGCTGTGTACTTGAGGAAGATGGAAGTAACTCCAGAATATTTTCTGTGAGTGAAAGGCAGTGTGTTCGGCAGTCAGGTACATTGCGCAGGCCTCCTGGCGCTCCTACTTTTCCTACTTTTTTAGGAAATTCCTGCTAAAAAGGCTCTTTTTGAGTCCGGGAGTGCAAATTTGGAGAAATGATGTGGTGAACTAAAGAAAGTTTCAGATGAAATTGCTTCCTTACAAGAAGAAAAAAGCGTGAGTGAGAGGGCATTTCAGTGACTAACAAATTGTTGTAGTAATTTAGTTTGAGATGTTAATGTATTGGGAAGCTATTATATGCAGGCTCTATTTTTGTAACTATTGATATTTAATCTGATTGATTATAACTTCTTGTTTGCATATTACATAAATATTATTGAATGCTAGTCAAAGGCTTTTTCACTGAAAATCTGAAGTGGGTATTGGTGCGTCATTGAATCAAATAAATTAATAAAAAGGTGATACCAAATGCAGGGGCCTAGTCACGTTTGTTTCATAATAAGTTGCAAAATAGGACAAGGCTGGCCACGGGTGGGCCTTAGTGGGGTCCCCCCTTAAAAAATAAGTATTTATAAATGAAGCAAGTAACTCCTGCTTACTTTTACTGATTGATTATTCTTTGATAATGAATTTTAAACGTTACTACATGTATGCATTTAAATGCTTAAAATGTCGCATTTGAAATATCACATTAGATCCATGTGGCACTCATATTTCTGTAAGATTGTAACTTTTACCGTTTTTTGGTAAGACTTCTATTTTTTTTTTCTTTTTTTTCAAGGGCTGGTACGAGGCCTGATTGTGCATTGGAGGAAAATTATTATTATTATTATTTTTATTTATTTATTTATTTATTTATTTATTTATTTATTTATTTATTTATTTATTTTTACCCTAGATGCGTGAGACTTTTAGTCATTTCTTCCTGGAATATTTTTTTTTATCAAGTATTACTGTAGTTCTAATATTTATTTACTCTTTTCCATAATTTTTCTTTCACAATACATAGTTTGATTGATTTTAATGATAATTGTGTTTTGAAATTATATATATGTATATATACATACATACATAATACATATGTGTAATTTTTTTGGGAGGATGTGGGTAACAAGAAGACAACAACGGAAAATAATGATTTGGGTCAAATGAAGTCAATTCAGTGGCTTCATTACAATTTATGTATATGTATATATATGCATATTTCGTATATACTTATATGTATATATATCATATATATAAATTGTAATGAAGCCATTTAACTTATTTCATTTGAACCCATTCATTATTTTCCCTGTTATCTTGCTGTTAGTAGATAAATAAATAAATAAGAAAAAATGATTTGCCCTAATGGCCGATGATAGGAATTTTTAGAGGATTTGACCATAGTTACGTTAGTAAGACCCAAGTGTCGGCTGGAGCAGTAGGAAGAAATTCCTTCGGTTGCTGGAGACTGGTTGGGAGGTTGGCTAGACACGAGGAATGTTGATGACGCAACAGTATGGTTTTTGGGGATCTTAAGGGGGGAAGGGGGAAGGGTGATGGGAAAGGTGGTGTTCTACCACTCTATCCCTCCCCACCAATCGCCCATTGCTTACAACCTACAGCGTTCTCTGCCTCTAGCCCCACCGCCCCCACCCCTCCCACCCCTCAGTACATGTCGTTTGCTTGAATGTGGTTTTGCCTTTGTGCCTGGGAGGCGGCACTCGTCAGTTATGGGGGCAACTTGTCTATGTGGGTGTGACAGATCCCAGTTTTCGCACTTGTTAACTTTCGTCTTGACGGAGAATGTGCTTGTCTGTCCGTGTCGGGTATTGCAGACTCTGCGAGCTCCCTTCTCGGTGCCGCAGGAATTCTGAGAGAAATATCCTTTTGCTCGTGTCGTTTAGGGGTTTTACTTTCGAACTACGAACCCGCATCCTTAACCACATTATCACGAAATCACTAAAGCCTTGAAATGGCAAAATGATTCCATTTTCCAAGGTGATTTAATTTTTTAGAAATATAACTTATAAGGATTTTTATTTGTAGTAAGAAATTATAATCTTAACAAGCTGAATTCAAGGAGAACGCGATAAGCCTCGGTGCAGTGGACTTGATTTTTTGTTAAAACTAATGAGTTGTTATCCTTCAACCCGAAAATGAATTCCACCTTTATATATCGAAAAGTAATTGCATAATATTGCCAGCACATGTTATTTGCTTCAAGACTGAGTGAGGGATTAAGTGGTTCTCCCACTGGCAGATGGAATGCAGGGCTCACGTGTTGTTTTTCTCCGCCAAGGTCCTTGTTAGGGCTTCAAAGAATGTGTGAAACAATACTGTCCAATTTTGTAAAACCACTGAAACTTGTAGTGGAATAGTACAAAGTTGTCAATGAAGCGTTCGTACAATTATGGCGATTGTATGAAGGTGGTGCTCTCTCAATGGGTATAATAAAGAGGTTCCCAAAAAATAAAAATAGTAAAACTTTAATTGAGGAAAGTGATGTCGGAAAATTTAAAATCACAACTGATAACTTTGTGCTTGGAGAACTGTTGCTCGGGAATGAGATCACGTGTCATACATAGGCACTTTGAGGCGACTCTCGGAATTTCGTGGAAGTCTTTGGAAGTCAGTGAGTGTGTGGTCAGATCCATCCCGGAATTTATAGCGGAAGGAATTCCAAAGGTCAGCTTTCATGTGAGTCACTTAGAAAGCAGATTTGCTGAAGTTAAAATGAAATGTCATTTCGTTTTTTGGCAGTGAAAGTCGTGTGAAAACGCTTGCTTTTGACGCTCAAATAATTGGAAAACATACTGCCCACTCCCAACATCGACGTCATTGCAAACGGACCCTTTTCAAAGATGGATCCGCGGTTATTATCCAGATCGTGATGTCAATGAGTTATCCATCCTACCAGAAGCAGTGGCCTCACATTTAGGGTATAGTCACACACGCACTCGGGAGACCGTTTTGTTTGCTGTTAATATTAGATTAAGATAATGCAGGTGT
>NC_061110.1:65116741-65139241 GCF_015104395.2 Macrobrachium nipponense | reverse complement strand
AATCTGACCTCAATGTACTTCAGGTTATACTTTCGCTTTTGCACTGCTTGAAAATTCCCTGTTGTACGTTTGTGATTGTCATAGCAGTTGTTTATATGTTGCAGGAATATGTGAAATTGTTATGGTATGGATGGCAGTGTAACGACATGCCTGTCAAATTTCATAAAGAAATTATCCTGGTCATGTGTCTTTTAGAAAGCAAGACCTGTAAATAGCAGTCATGCTCTGTCAGTCAAGTGAATTAGTTCACCTATTCTCAACTGTCTGCAGCTTTGATCTATATACGTTCGTTTGTTCTTGGCTTTCATCCATTTTCATTCATTTATAACGGTTTTTACTACCGTGGAAGTCATATTAAAATTGTCAAAATAAGACGAAACCAGTCAGGTCTATAGCTTTGGCTTAATTTCTTCCTTGCTGTACCAATGAGATATCGCATATCTCTGTTCGACATGAAAAAATTATGTATGAAATTTAAAGATAAATTCAGCAAAATTAACGGAAATCCATCTGACATTATTTCATCCCTAATTGCTGGTGAATGTTGACAGTAGACAGGTAACTGCAGTATTTATATGGATTATAATAGTAAAAATAATAACTTTGGCAGGCGTAAAATGGTGATTAAGTTAACGGCCATGTGGGGAAAGGTTTCAAGCCTGGCCACCGAGAGCTCACGGTTCAAGACGCTGTTCTATCGCAGTCATTATGTCCTGCACCTGGGATGCTATATCAGCTGAAAATTCTTGCTTGGTATGAATAGTAGGTTGTAAAATGACCTCTTCCACATAGTCAGATTTCCCATGCTCGCTGATAGACTCTTAAATCTCACTGTTTGATCATAATGGATTGCAGAACATTTCTTGTATAGTGATGGCTACTGTTGACCAATTGTGCATGTTCATTCCGCTTTATAATGCGAATAGTATCTCTTGGAAATACAAATATTTCTCAGTTGTCTGAACTGTATATTACTGAATATTTTTGGTCGATTAATCTTTGTAAGATGGATCTGCCGGTCATATGGACATACCTTTCATTACAAATATTGCAATGTATTTGATAAACACATTAATAGGAAAACAAACTCTTGCTGGTTTTATTTACCTAGCAGTTTTTGTAATGAAATATGATGATGAGACTACTGTCTCGATCTCAGAAAGGTAATGAACTTTTCTTACCGGTCATAGTATAAATTGGAGACAGGTCACGCTGTTGTTACAGAACCGCTGTCCCTACAGAAGAAAGACCCAGGAATCTGCCAACCTTAGTCAGACTGAACATGTGAATCTGTTAAAGGGTCACTGGAAATCTGACTAAACAGAAGAGTTAATGTTTGTGTGTGTGTGTGTGATAAATATGTTAGTAGTTTGTTAGTGAATGAGACCCAAATAACTAATGGAAGTAATTTTTGATTGCTGGTTTGGTTATAACTTATTTTTTTATTCTATAGAGTAGTGGTTCTCAGCCTTTTTATTATCACGCCCTTCTAGGAGGTGGTCCTTCCCTCCACGCCCCTCTTGCATCTGTAAGTAAAATTTCCTCCCAGATAAGAGAGAGAGAGAGAGAGAGAAGGGGTGTTTTTTATTTTTTGGAATGAATTAATGAGATACTTTACACTGCTTCTTAGCTGTTCAAGTAGCTCTTGAATGCAAGGTTGAATGCCAGAGAGTACACAGTGTAACTCCCCTTAAACATTCAGGCTGTTTCTGTATTTGGTTCTTGAAAGCAACGAGTGTGGAAAATGCAGCTTACAAAGATACCTGCATCTAAATTTATTTACGGTCTGAACGAGTCCAACTAGAGTAGTAGACTAAAGGAAAGTAATGTTATAAGGCGATACTTTTGCCCTTTTCCATAAGCTTCTGAATTTTACTTCCTCACTCTTGTTAAGAGAATAACAAATATAGTAATTAGAGAATTTTTAATTTTTCCCAAGGACTCGCACTCCCCTTGGGAATTACTAACACCCTCCAGGGAATAATGTAAAAACTACAGAAAATGACTGATATTAGTGTCTAGTCCATAGTTTTAGAGGTCACTGAGATGAATAGTGACACTTCTGATGGCCTTTAAATCCAAGTTCAGCCCCGGTAGGAGGGGGTTGAGAAAGGGGTTGTAATGGAGGTGAAGTAAAAATAACCGAAAACGACAGATATTAGTGTCTAATGAATAGTTTTTGAGGTTGCTTGGATGAATAGTGACATTCCTGAAGCCCCTCAAGTCCAAGTTGAGCCCTAACATAGTTTTCAAGGTCACTGGGATGAATAGAGACACTCTTGATGCTCTTCAAGTCCAAAGTCAGCCACAATAGGAATGGGGAACGAGAAGTGGTGAAATGTAAAATGTCAAAAGTGCTTGGCAATGTAACTGAAGCAGCCATCTTAATAGGAATGGAAGTGAGAGAAAAGAGAGAGAGTTTATCAGGTGTCATTCAGAGACTACTTGGGCACCACAGGTTTGTATCAGCTAGTGATAATATATGTATATATATAATATATAATATTATATATATATATATAGATAGATAGATAGATAGATAGATACACACACACACACACACACATATATATATATATATATATATATATATATATATTCTGACGGACATTTTCCTCTTGTGGTGACGCTTCTTGTGGCATTTCCATTGGGGATTTGCCTAGTTATTTTGGCGGATGATATGTCTGTGGAATAGACAATCTGCAAATGGATGCTTTCCAACAGGCCATGCAAGAACCACTCTTTGATGCGAAGGGCTGGAGAGGGAGGCAGCGCTTGTGTTAAGGGCCGTGGGGAAATATTAGGGAAAAGGTCTTTTGGCTGACAATAACCTTTCATAAATATGAGAGAAAGAATGAAAGGAAGAAATGGGATCAAAATCTTTGGCTTACGATTAAATTTCCCCGGGTCATGCATTTATTGTCCTTTCGAAAACAAAATGGGGAAGACGGGTTATTTATTTCATTATTTTGTTTGAGATTTTATGAAATGATCCTGTCCGTTATAGGACAGTCTTATAATTCCACCTTGACAAGAGAAGCCTTAGTCACTATTATAGTATCCATGCAGCTGTACATATTGTAGTGTCCATGCAGCTGATTCGTTCTTATCATTGAAGTTTGAATTTCTAAATTGCGGTCACTGCTGAGCCATCTAGGAGATTTTATTATAACTTGAGACCACTTGTGACAGGTCCATAGGTAAACGCCTCATTGGGACGTGCATGCAAGAACACGCTCGTGCACCGGTGTTTTATGAGATGTGGTCAGCTGCTCTCTTCCAGTTCATGATAACCATGATTACAGACATAAAATGCATTACCGCATAGCCTCGAAAATAAGCGCGCGCGCGCGCTCATACATGTTTTATATAAATAATCTTCACAAATTCCTGGATGTTTTTTCATTCATGTCTGAACATACATTTATACAGCCTCACCAGAGATGTATTTGTTTGCTTTTCTCCAGAAGACCAGTTTTTTCTGTCGGGATTTTGATGAGGTGCAAGGGAGGGAGGAGTGAGGGGGGAGAGGGAGGGAGGATGGACGAGGGGGAGTAACTGTACGTAGGTGCAAAATATGAGAAGGGGGCTTGGGGATGCGGGTTAAGGGTCAAGGAAAAACATTCCTTTTAGTTTGTACAGAAAAGAGAGAGAGAGAGAGAGAGAGAGAGAGAGAGAGAGAACTGCGTCGTAGGATATTGATGTCAAAGGGAGAACAAGATAATGCTAAAGCCGATGAAGAAACTCTTAAGGTAGAAACGCTTACCAAAGTAGTTTGTAATGATAGGCCTTGGGGCTGATGGATGGCTTCCCTCTTTTGTTTGTGTGTGTACGAGTGTGTGTGTGTTTGTGTGTATGCGTGCGTGTGCACGCGCGTGAGCGCGATTGTTGTTGTCTGTTTCCTAGCTACCCTACCCCCGATCCTATGTGTGTGTATACGTATCTCCACCTCGTGATATGAGGAAGAGGTGGGGGTGGGGGTGGGGGGAGGTGGGGAGGGGGAGGAAGGACTTGTTACTTGATTGTGTGGTTTTCTTCCTGGAGGTCTAAGGAAGATTTAGCTATTATACGTCCCACGCAGTGTGGGGCTTTTGGCTGCGATGTCTGAGGACAGTTCGATTTTTTCAGAATCTTGATCTTATTCCACACGATAACCGAGTCTTCACCGTCAACTTGTTTTTTTTGAGGATGTTTCCAGTAGCGTACCTGGAGATTTCTCCCATGTCAGCGAGTTGACATCCTTGTTAATCGTATCTCTGCTTGCTTTGACTCCATCATCATCATCATCATCATCATTCGAAGTCGCATTGTCCCTCAATGCGAAGCAAGATAGATAGCTGTAACTTCCTGCAGGTCACACAACAGTGATTTTCATCATCATCGTCGGTGCTCGCTTCGCCTACTACTTGTTGAGCAGGAGGAATGCGAGGATGTGCAAGGACACAGCCTCCTCCTGCGCACCTCTCCCCCTTCCCCCTTCCCCATCCCCTTCCTCCTTCCCTCCCCCTCCCCCTCCCCGCCTTCCATTGTTGTCCTCCTCTCGATTTTTGTTGTTGCTTTCTTCCTTCATTTGGGTCTCATTTCTGTCAGATGTTAATTGGCTGTATATTTCTGCGAGGGTCGTCAATCGCAGACCTCGTTTTAAATGAAACTGACACTTTTTGCTACCCAACGCATTACTGTTGAAGAAGTAAATGCAATTGTTATCTGATTTGTTTGAAGAGTTCTCTTACCCGTCGATGACGTTGGCTAACTTGAGTTAGCGTCATTGTAAGTCTTCCGTAGGGGTTTGGAAAACAATATAAAAATGTATTCGTGAAGTTTTATTGAATTGGTATCGTAAGTCCTGTGGATGTCATGTAAAAATTCCTGTGAATCCAGTCACTTAGGAAATCGCTGTATATTGCAGTTATGCATTCATATTCATGGTGAGCGTGCCAAATCGTGCATTATACTCAGTCTGAAGATGCCCGCAAGATGCCTGCTGATGCCTGCCTCACTGTGGAAGGTCTCGTGGTAAAAGGATGTGCGCCATGTGACGTCTGTTGCCATCTGTGAAAGTCGTGATATTGAAGGAGCGGCGACGGTGTCGGTGTGTGAGGCTCGGCTGAAGTGCCAGGCAAAGAACGCCCAAGATTTCACTGCATGATCCTTGCTAGCTGGGACCTTTCTCCCCTTTTCTTGCAAGGTGACGTTTTCTGTGTTCAGGACAAAATGATCCACTTTTTAGTGGATCTTGTACAAGAGTTTCACATTTCGGGTTGCTCTGTGCACTTATTGAGAGGTGCATACGTTTCGCGCACGATGATGCTCTTATTTTGGCGCTGTTGTTGGGCCCGTGTTTGTTTTTCTTTACCGGGATAACCAAGAACGAGCACATTGAATCACGTACATGGAATGCAACAAACTCCCAGAGATTTAAGAGGCTATATAGTAGTTAATAGCATTCTCTGAAGCAACGTGAACGAGCAACTGCCAGAACTTTGTTGAATGATTTCGTCTCGTGTTAATAGGTGTATTGTACAGTCTCCTCTTTTGAGATTTTGTTCGGTAGAATCATCAGTTGACATTTGGAGTGGCCGTTGCTCTTATCTTCACTTGGATAACTATTATGTGGATGACCGCCGTACATGAACCGCATTGGCTATGGTTTCCCGATTCATTTCACTAGTTTGACTCATTTCTGGGGGCTTATTAATATAAGACCTTTTTTTCTTTCGTAGTTGAATAATGAACAGTCTTTAGATCTTGAGGTTCTCTTTTTCTTAACTTTTTTTTTTATTGTACTTGCTTATCTTGCTAGCAGCCTTTCTGCTGTTCTGATTTTTTTTTCAATGATAATATTCATAGAAGTCAGATATGCAGACCTGAAAAGCGGCTGACTTGCAAATAACAGGTGATATACTTTAGAGAAAGGTCCTGATTTCTTGGTTAACTTTTCTTTCAAGCTTGATTTGAGTTTTTGGAAGGAGCTCCTAAGGTCAGGATGATCGAGGCGAACCTTGCCACCGTGTTGCATAAGTCTGGTTCTGCAAAGTAATGCAGGAAGTTTGTATGACAATTGTCTTCCTCTCCAGACAATCTTCCTTGCATATTTTAGGGCTTAATGTAACCTTTCTACTGCTATCTCATGTCTATGGTTCTCTTTTTTTTTTCCACGGTTCTTCTAGTAGGTGGAGTAGAATCGAAACACATTTTACCAACAGTTGACTTAAGTATGCATCCATTGTACTCATATCATGATAGAATCAAAATACGTTTTGACATCATAGCTTGATCCTTATTTGCAAATGCTGACTATCCTCTTCTATGGCTTACATTTTTCTTCCAAGATAGACTGGATTTGTTCCTGTATCGAAGGTCTTACTTTATCATGATTTTTATGAACTCGATAGTCACCTATGTAGAACATTTCTGCTCCACTCGATCTCTCAGTCCAGAGTAGAGTGCAGTGATCTTTAGTTACACGTTTGTAGTCTCATGTCACGACTAAGTGGGGCAATCTATTCAATACCTTACGTCAGAGATAAGTACGTAGAGAAGTTGATATTATTCTTGTTCGTATGGCCGCTTTTCGAAAAAAAATATGTTGTGTGTGAACTTTGCCATGTACTGTACAGTAATACCGAATGTTAATAACGGGTAATATGTCTGCAGACGAATTTGTGTAGCAATACGTTTTATTGAAAGGAATAGCTATCCACTTGAATATTTCAGAGGTCGTTGAAGTACACATTACCGTACTTTAAATCAGTGCAGAAATTTGGTACCCTGTCAAGTCATACTTTACGTTGAATACCGTGTTTCGTATTTCTTTGTTGCTTATATATATATGATGAAGGTGGTATTGTTGAGAGCTATTTCTGTAATAATATACTTGAACAGCAGCATTATATGAAGTTAACTAAAGAAGATGTAATTTTTGCGATAGAATCTTAGTCTCTTTCGTTAATTTGTTCTCATAAAAAAAAAATCTGGTTTCCTCATAACTTTCCAACATGGGCTCATTTTCGCATCTTGTAACACGAAACAGTAGAATGCAGGAAGGACGTTTTTTGCAGCGTCGCACTGAAAAGGGTCCAGTTGGAAAACGCTTTTTTGCATTAATTGGAATTCGGTTTTTCGGGCTTTGGGCTCTTATTTATTGCATTTGAAAGTGGGTCGCATCGGAAGGAGAAAGTTGTCCATAACCCTGAATAGAAACGACTTTCTTTGGTCCTTTGGCCCTGAAAATAGTGGGTTCCACGTGCAAAATTCGTCTTGATCCTGAAGTATGAAAATAATTCGGTTGTCCAGAAGTTTAAAGTTCGACTTCATCCTGAAATAGAATTCCCTTTATTTGATTCAGAAATTGAAACCTTCTTGGTAATGAAGGTGTTCGACTTGGCCCTGATGTTAATACAAAATCTATTTATCTATCCTCTCTGGGTTACCTAAGGAAATCGTGTTAATAATAAAAGCTATATGTGATTACAGATTGTTATGTTTATGTTAAGCTAGAGATGAGGAGGATAGAATTTCAGAAGAGATACAATCCAAATATCAGCTTAATGTATTATAGAAAAAAAATAAACATAAGTTTTTCTTATTGATGAAAAATCTTAAGATAATTCAAATTTAGTTTTTATGTTTCCTTAAAATGAAATGCTGTGAGATGACTGCGAAAAGTTTATCGGAATCGGAAACAGCAGCATCAGTAATCATGCTTTAGTCAAATTTTTATCTAAAAAATATAAAAGTGCTATTTAAGTATTTGACTCCTCGTCTCTTAAGACCATTATAGAAAAGGTACTGTTATCTTAGGAGAAAGTAGACTACGTTAGGTAAGGGTAGATAATATCCTTTCTTACGTCACACACTCTCTCTCTCTCTCTCTCTCTCTCTCTCTCTCTCTCTCTCTCTCTTATGCAGTGAATTTTTGCGAGAAAGCAAGACCCCGTCTGAGAAGCATCTTTGTAACATCAAGTTGAAGCGTTGGCAGAAGTATGATGAGTGAGGTATAAATCCAGTAAACATTGACATTGTTACCTTGTCGACTGTTTTGTTTATATTCTTATACTCTGAGACGATCAGATAAAAGCACAATTTTAAGGTTTCCCACTGATCAAGTCTTTTGTTCTCGTGAAGATGCACAGTGATATCCTTCTATTTTGCATCATTATGGATCTCTCAGGAAATGGGTTGAGTGAATGCTAGAAATAAGTAAAAAATGCGCCGAAGAAACCGAGTTTTGTGTATGAGCCGCGGCCATGAAGCTTTCAGCAACGGCCCGGTGGTGGCCTGTCCTATAGCGTTGCCAGACGCACGATTATGGGTAACTTTAAACCTCTAATGAAATAATAATGACTGAGGCTGGAGGGCTACAATTTGGTATGTTTGATGATTGGAGGGTGGATGATCAACATACCGATTTGCAGCCCTCCATCTGGCCGTCACAACAGTTTTCTTTTACAGGAGACTATAAAAAAAGGTCACGATAATAACGACCAGTTGACAGTCTTTACTTCCCCTGTTTTTTTATGCTTTAGATCATGCTTTTCTTTTTTTATGCTTTTCTCCACTGCGTAATGTCCCGTTCTCCTTCCTTCCCCTCCGCGTTTCAGGAAGCTCTCCGGTGCATGAAACGAATCAGTCTTCTGGCTGCATACATGAGAAATTCTTTGGTAGTAGCAGAGGAAGATTGTTTTTTTTTTTTTTTGTTCTTTTTGCCACTCTTCCGTGTCCTTTCAGTAATGATAGGTAATAATGTTTATAATGATTTCTTTCGGAGAATCGTAGAAACAATTTGCTTTTATTAGGGCTGTTGGAATGATCTCTTTGTTATCGCACCAGGATTTCAGAGAGACGAAAACCTTGTCTTGGTCTAAGGTTGAGACTTCCCACGTTAACTTGTTAGGTAGTTGCATGTTGTTATAATAGACTTTTCTCGTGAAGAGTAGCAGTCATTAGAGTGTACTGAGGAAGATTGAAGATTATATGTGTAGGTGACAAAGAATCGTTGATAATCCAGATATATAGTTATTCCGTCGTTTTACTTTGTAGATCGACGTATTACAGTTGGTTGAAAGTTCTGGTTTCCGAGTCTCTTTCTGTTGATATCTTGGATGAGGGTACTCAAGGATAGGGACTACTACTGACCGAAAAGTGATTCTCGATCAAGCAGTTCTTGCGTGATTCTGTTCGTGACTACGAGTACTAAGAATTATGAGATCGAGGGATATATGCAAGAAATGAATGACCCAAGTAATAACTTGGAAGTGATCAGAGCCTTATGAAGAATGTGATAGATTTGTAGGAACTTCACTGACTATTCAGGACTTCTCAGCGTTTCACGTTTGCATACTTCGCATTGTTGATGCAGTTCGCATGAGGTGAATTTCTTAGGACAACGACAGAAAGCGCTAAAATGCGTCCTGCTATGTAGTGTATCATTTGAATGAAGCTATTTTACATCTCACGAGACTGAGATGAATCTATTTACAACAACATAGACTAGACGTAGGAATAATATAACAACAACATAGACTAGACGTAGGAATAATATAGCTATAATGCTTTCCTTTAGCACGCCTGTTTTGATTGGTTTGAAGGCAATTTAATGATCACTTAATAATGTTAGATTCTGAATGAGTTATTGAACGAAGCAGTAGCTATATGTGTTTTCATATGTTCTACGTCAATTTCTTGAGTGAGTTCATCACAGAAGTCCGCCGGTAAGTTACAAAAAATACCTGTCATTCATTCTATCTCCGTTTCTGGCTGATTGCCCTTGTCTCGATGGAAAATACAAGTCAAAGACAGATTTGGTTGGCTTCCGTAGATTATTGTTAACAGTCAATTTCGTTGTACAAGAATCACAAACATATGTGGGCTGAATGCTTCACATGTCGCTCAAAATGCAGCAACTGACAGGTGAGGCATATTCTTAGTTTTTCTCCTTTTACTACAGACAATGTGATCTGCTGTGCATAAAGTGGCAGTTTATGAATCTTTATTGTTAACTATATTCCGTATATCAGAGGTGCAGGAAGAATGTCTCCAGCCGCATATTTAGATTTGCATGTTCCGAATTTTTCGTTCAGCATCAGAGTTTTACCAATGATTTTTTTTAGATATTTATTAATGGTGATTTTTCTTGTCATTACTTAAATTGATAAAGATCACTTGTAAATGAAATAGAAGTCTTATAATCTTACATCTTTTTCACTAGATTAAACTACTCAAATGCACATCCTTTATCTTACACTTACCTTTAACTGCCACATCGTCTATCAATATTTCTCTCGTTTTCGGTTCCCATGCCATTATACTACGTAAACACTTCATCGCAACAATGTAGCCTGTTTTTTGGCAGTTGCCATCAACACCACCTCCATAACTCCATATATTCTTACTTTGACTTCCATAGACACCTCAAGTCTCTTCCTTGTTTTGGCTGTAATGCGATTCAGGTCTTTTTTCATCTTTCCAATTTTTTTAATTTATTATTTATTTATTTATTTATTTTTTATTCCCAAATACATTTATAAATCGGCTGATTCTTGCTTCCCACCATGCGTGTTACCATTCAATGATTTCTTGCAGGCGTTTTCACACTGTTTTACTAGTTTCTGAAGTGACTCCATTATCCAAAATCAGTCCTGTTTTTTTATCTCTAAACATCATACGCCTTCCACGACGCATCCCATTGCCTCACAACTTGACACTATTCGTATCAGTCCATCCATGAAGATCCTTAACAATTATGTGGGCATAGGTATAACACTCCTTGTTTCAAAATCAAATTGACACCAACCAAGTCGCGGTCTCCTTTACAGCCTCTTATATAGTATCATACATTTGTTAGTTTAGATGGGCTTGGCAACAGAAGCTGTTACGGTTCAGAATCTCCTCAGATATATGGGGATGTGGTGGGTAGCCCCCTTGGCCCCTCCCCCACTGCTACGACCAGTATAGGTGACTATTTAACAGGTATATAATTTTATGTAGAAGTTAGAAGAGGCACAATCTGTCAATTTTGCTTGTGGGTTAAGCAAAGTACATCTTGTGAAGTTGGGGAAGGGTGAGGGGGGTGTTGCCTATTTCCTGCTATAGAAGGTGAAGATTTCCTTGGATCACAGTCTATACCGTACTTCAGTTATAGGCTTGTAGTGATCCGTATATCCTGTAAGCAAGTCCAGAAGGTAAGGGATTCTTGTGGCTACACACACACACACACACACACACACACACACACACACACACACACACACACACACACACATATCTATGTGTGTGTGTATACATATATATATATATATATATAGATATATATTATATATATATATATATATATATACACACACATAGATATGTGTGTGTGTGTGTGTGTGTGTGTGTGTGTGTGTGTGTAGCCACAAGAATCCCTTACCTTCTGGACTTGCTTACAGGATATACGGATCACTACAAGCCTATAACTGAAGTACGGTATAGACTGTGATCCAAGGAAATCTTCACCTTCTATAGCAGGAAATAGGCAACACACACACACACACACACACATACACACACACATATATATATATATATATATATATATATATGTGTGTGTGTGTGTGTGTGTGTGTGAACACACACACACACACACACACATATATATATATATATATATATATATATATATATGTGTGTGTGTGTGTGTGTGTGTGTGTGTGTGTGTGTGTGTGTGTGTGTGTGTGTGCAACTCAAACTGGAGACATTGATTATTTCAAAATTGTTATATGTCTATTTTCCCGATGTTAAATTTCTTTTTCTCCAGAATGTCAGTAAAAAAAGTAATTTACTTCGCTTATATCGTCGACATATTTTTCCCGCCCCGTCCGAGGCCCAGTCCTCAGAAGGTCTACCCAACGTCCTTGATGTTGACGTAAACACGAGAGCAATGTTGATCGATCATTGTGCAACGTCATGCAATCAGAAGAGTGTATCCCAGGTATTCATATTATATAAGATATTTTTAATGGCGGCCCAAGACTACAACTTATTTGCAGATGGTTTCGTTCGACTTTGTCGCTGAATGTGACCTTGGGTCAGTACGTTGTTAGTATTATTATTATTATTATTATTATTATTATTATTATTATTATTATGTTGTTGTTGTTGTTGTTAGGTTTTCATTATGCCAGGGCCTGAAATTTCTTCGGATTCCGTTATTTAATGTTTACTGTTTGATTTTACGTCAAACTACAATCGTTGTCACTCGATAATCTAGTCAGTATTTAATAATCTTCTGAATCATTACATGTAATAAAGTCTAACATTTTATATACTCAAAAAACATGCTAGTTTATCTTAAGTGAAAGAATGGTGTTTTTAGATGAAGCGGGAGGGAAACACACTTTCCCTGGAAAATAAAGATAATGGCATCCCTATTGTTCGGTGGTGAGAGAATTCGTGGCCCTCAGCTTATTTGTTGAGGATTGTGTTGGTAAGACTGAGTGCGGCAGGAGAGAGAAAAGAAAAAAGTTAAATTGACTGTATCGTCCAGTGGGAATGATGAGAATGGGGAGCTATGGAACACTTTGGAAAGGGGATTCATTGTTTGAAGTAATAGTTTCCAAAGACGATACTGAAATATACTTTAAATAATGCATTGGAAAAGTTGTAGACCATGCATTAGTGTAGATTAGATGGAAAACTACATTTAAGATGTCATGGTAATATGAAGAGTTACCCAAAGAATTTATCATCCTTATATTTAGTTGAAGCAGAAGTAAAAAAAAAACGTACGTTACAAGTAGAAGAAAGGTTATGATACGGCTGCAAGTGTGATTAGGCACATTAGAAGAGTATAAAGGGCGAAAATAAATAAAGCACTCATTAAGGTTAAAAATACTACAGTGGAAGAGGTATATGGTATAGTGATAAAATGATTATTGGAAGTTACTGCATAACAGATGTATCATGTATAGGCATACGGAAGGTTGGGTAGGATTTTCAAAAGCAAGTTTGAGAGAAATAGAAGGCAACTGAGAGTGAATAAGGCGTCCAGTAGTCATGTAAAGAGAGAAATATTTTTGAACAAGTGGAGCTCCCAATCGGAGATGAATTGAAAGAAGCCGTCAGAAATAAATAAAGCTTTGTCCAAGGTTAATGGAGTGAGTGAGTGAGTGTGTGAGTTTTCATATCTTTGGAGGACAGTATTGGGCCAGAGCCGAGTGACGTCAGAGTGGACAAGGTTTGTATAAGTTTGAGAATGTTTGTGGGATGCCTGACTGTTCCGGATAGAAAGAGGCCGGTGAAGAGGCTGAAGAATGAAGAGGCTCCAGGTGCTGCTGAAGGAACTGCAAGTGAAATGCAACATTGAATGTTAGTATGGATTGTGGACGGTTAGAAACAATAGATTCATGTATGTGGGAGCTAATATATAACAGATGGTGGTAGTATATAAAGGTGTCTCAGAATAGGCAAAGCAAGAAAGGTGGCAGGGTATGATAGGACACATTACTTGGATCAAACTGAAATACTAGCCTTTAGGATGTTTTTTACAGAATTTAGAGTCGTATTTTGAAGTAGTTTCATAGAATATGACAACTTTTCTTCTCTCAATCTGTTTTACAATGGTTTGGTGACTTGCAATTTGCCCAGAGGTTTTATTAGTTGTATTCGAGTGTGGTTAACATTGGTTATATGTGAGGAAGAAAGATGGATGGTGAACGTGCTCTTTTCTTAAGTTTTAACAGTTGCACGATCCACCCTGATTATCGTCAGTTTTGGCTATTAAACGATCCACTTTGTTATTTTCAGAAGTTTTGACTGTTGTACGATCCACTTTATTAAACTGTATATTTGTCCTTTCAGGTTTGTTGGTGATGTGGTTTGTCGCTGTTGTGTGAGAATACCCCAGTTATAAGACGGTATGTCGTATCGGTTTTTCTTGTAATTTAATTTGTCTGTACTGCTTTTTTTTTCAACGAAATTGGTCGTTTGCCATGTATAGAAAGTAAAGTCGCTCAGTCATGGTATGCATGATGAGTTATAGGTTATGTACAAAGCCACTGAAATTGATACTATGTCTTTATCTAAGTAGAGTAGTACGTGTGTGCTTCAGACAACGTAAAAAAAGTGTCTGGCTATAGATTTGTTGTTGTTATTAAGCAATTGTGTGATATGTTCAAAATTAAGAGAGAAATTGTTGTCGTGCTTGGACACAGAGGAGACGTATGTCAGAATTAATGACATCTGTGTTTTAAAACCTAACTCGGAACGAGCAATAGGAGGATTTTCTGATGGGAGTGAAGCCTGTGGAAAGACACGTCGATGCGGTACTGGTCCGGTTGATTTGAAAGTTGGCCGCAAAACCGTTGCTTAGGTCTCTGGGGCTTTTGAATGTCTATGTGGTTTGTGAATATAAAAGTCAGAAGTCATACACTTTGTTCTGGGCTGATACAGTTTTCATCAACGATAATTGAAATGCACGTGATTTGCATACACACTAAAAACTTAGAATGTATGATAGCAGAAGGGTAATTTTAGCAAGAAAAAATCACCAATGTCAATGGGCTGTAAATGTTGATGGGATGATGGCTGGAAGGGTTGTTGAAGGAAGAAATAAAGGGTTACAGAGTGTTGAGGTGCCTCTTTTTTCTCTTTATTTGGGCGATAATAATATAGGAAATGCGAATTGGTTCTTTATATATATCTATATTGTTGTAGAGGGTGCTCTCTCTCTCTCTCTCTCTCTCTCTCTCTCTCTCTCGTCTCTCTCTCTCTCTCTCTATATTAATATATATATATATATATATATAGATATATAATAGTATATATATATAAATATATGGTGTTTGTATGTATATGTATGTATATATATGTGTGTGTATGTATGTATTTTCAGCCTTTTAACTTCTGAAATGTGATTGAAACCCCTCTGCTATTGAACCCTCTTCTTTGAAAACCTTCAATGAGACTCTTCTGAAACCTGCACGGACTACGTCTCAGCAGCACTGAAATTTCTTCCACACACACTGCGATATTCATCTACTATATCCTTGATGCAATCTCACCTTTCCTGGACGTTAAGGCCCTTCGTCTCAAATACCTTTTTCAAGCCATCTATCTATCTATCTATCATTTTCTAAGTATTCTTCCTCATGGGTTTCACCCGGAGTAGACATAGACGGACTAAGCGGCCACATGGAACGTTGTTGTTGCAAGAAAGGAAGAGGAACAAATTCATTGGATGGTTGAGGCAGAAACCTCTTTAGTGTCCCAGTTGATTATCAAAGCGCACTCGTTACTTCTTTAAAATCAGCAAGGAGAACTTGTAAATCGCTTACAACTCTTGGGAGCATTTATTGATTATATCGACTTAGTGTTGTAGAGTGAGTAAATATAATAAAGCGGTATTAGTCTCCCTATTTTTTTTCTTTAGGGCTTATGTTCTGTTCAACATGATAATTCCATGGCACCTGGTAGTGCGTTTGCGCATGTTTGTATATTCACTAGTATGTATGGCCAGTGCTGAATGTATACCATCTGCTTACTGGGGAAGTAAAATGAATGGAACGACGTTCAAGGCACTGGGGACTCATGAATCAAAAAAGCAAATGGGTCCGACCCGCCACTACCATCAGATAGGAAGAGAAGTTATCCTTGCCATAAAAGAGGTGTCAGGTGACGCGGTTATTATGCTACTGGTCAGAAGGGTGAAACATGACACCAGTCCCCTTGTGTTAGATTTTGCCTTCCCTTTTGTTTCGGGGACACTGGTTTTGATTGTGTTTGGAGTACTCGGTGTGTCCTACGTGTTAATGTCCAAATGATCTTGCCTCTCCCTTTGGGAAAACAATTGCACTGGAGTTCTGCCCAAAGTAGACTTCATCGTGTTAGGTTACATAGTACGCATGGAAGTGTTTCCAGGTATATTCTGTTTTTCTGTAATCGATCAACCGTCATCTTGTTAAGAAACCTGTCATGTTTGCTGTCTTTCCATCCGCTCCCGTCCTTTTTGACAATTGGACCTCAAAACGATTCGGGTGTAGTGGAATATCCGAGTCGATATTTATTTGTGCTCGGGTTTTGTCTTTCTAAAGCAGTAAGATAGAGTAGCCTATACAGATAAAGGTGGCAATTTCATTGCATGTAGTATTATGTTCCAATACAGGGTATCGTCATTCATTCCTTTGTTCTTCAATATTAGAAAGGTCTTTGTGGTCTTTTCCCAGTATGCGCGCTCAGTAGAGATCTGTATTGCTTGTCGAAAAGGACCGTGAAAATATGAAAATCCATCTGAACTTCAAGCTCTAATTTTGCCATGGAAAGCTGCAGGTGCTCTATTTTTGTAATGCTGTGCCCTCTATATATGTAATTTGAGAGATTATTGTTAGTAGAATATATTTTTGTTTGTCGAGTTGCCAAGATCAAGGTAGGAAAACAAATGGTTTAATTATTGTAATAATAGAGCCATCCTAGTCACAGTAGAGTCATCTTCTTACACTTTAAAAAACAGAACTTGGCATTGTTTTCAAATACCTTTTCGCAGAAAGAGAAATGTTTGTACTGCGGTTACCTTGACAAGACTACATTTCGTCTTGGTGGCACACGAGGACGTGAGAACCACCTACAATTTTAAATCCTTACGTACCATACGAGCATTTGATTTTCCACTTTCATAGTAACAAAAACCTTCTAAATGAAGATAAAAAACAACGTTCTGTTTTCCGATGACACGCGATATTGGGTGTATCTTACCAGATTTGTCAAATTATCCAGAAACATGAACAGTGAGGAACGAAAGAGTCAAGGGAGTTTTCGGTTGCTGTGGTGCCTCCTGAGTGGGCGAAATCGTGACGTATTGGTCCTTAGGTTGTCCCGATTTGCTCCTCTTCCTTCCTGGTGTGCATTGCAGCGTAATTCTTCTGGCACATAGCAATCATGTTCGTCTGCTTGGATGTTTCAGATGATCAGTGTCGCCTTGCATTCTGTTTCCTTAGGGTTTAGTGACAATGCAGGACAAAGCTCAGATATTTTGATCTTCACTATCCTGCAGTTCGCAGATTAATCATTTTATCTCTGTGTAAAATTTTGTCGTTCATTAATCTTCTTGTGGTATGACAGAGATCACATTTTTTTACTTTTCAAGCACAGCAGACGCATGTATGTCTCGGTGTCATTCTGCGTGCCAAGTGCCGTTCAATCTGAAACACTTATTGAATCGCCATTCTTTACGCTGGTCACCTATATACTTACTTTGCTTGACATTATGATAAAAACGGATATCCGTTTTTATCATAATTTTAAAATCGCCTGTATTTATTTAGTTTATAAAATCATCAACATAGATATTCATGTCAAACCAGTTTCATCATAGCGCTGAATAATCCCTATGGATTCCAGTGCTTGGCTTCAAGCCTAAATTTCATATTCCATTCCATTCCATTCCATTCCTATAATTGTCACTGATCTGTTCCGTTTCAACATGAGTTTTATTATATATATATATATATATATATATATATATATATATATATATATATATATATATATATTTATGTCAGCGTGAAGGTGGACCATTGGAAGCGTTGTAATTCATTATAACTTTATTTCCTACGTTTCATAATAACTTTTTTACATCTTCAGGGAATCTGTTAGATAATAAATAAAATTACTTTAAAAAATACTTTAAAATTACTCTAAAATTCAACAACATTTACAAATTACAAAACAGAATAAAAGAATAAAAAAAACACACAAGGAGAATTGTATTTGGATTGTAATGCATTGCATTTTTGCTTGAACTTTTGAAGCTCCAGTTGCACGACATCATCTGGAACAGTGAAATTGACAGCGAGGCACATGTATTACAAATTGGAGCTTCTGTTCAGCGATTCTGGTCACTCTCGGCAGGAAAAGAGGACCAGGAATCAGTTGTGGATGTGAAAGAGCTCGGAAACGTATCACTACGAACCACACTGTCTAAAAGAGGCCAGTCTTTGGCAGAAACAGACATCCACACTGGAAACTGTATTAGGACAAATGACCTTAAACATGTTGCATTGGCTTTATCACTGTTATAAATAAATGAAGCCCTACGAACAATATCTAACTTTCGTCCTGAATTTTATGACCTTTATACGGACATACCTTATTAGAATAGCCATTAGCATTTCATTTAACTTCTTTTTCTTGGGATCAGGATTAGATATATCTTCTGAAATATTATTAGCCTGGCAAGCTTCAATAACGCGATCCCAATTGGCTCTAGGTTTCAGCCAGACCATTTTTCCAATGGTGGAATTAGGAATACACTGATTGACAAATATGTCGATCTCAGCGGTGAAGAATATAAGGTCTGATCTATTACCAGAAATATGCGTAGGTTTCTCAGTTAGCTGGACAAAATGGGAGGAGAGACAGAACTCAAGAGCAGACCAGCCCTGTTGATCTGGGGAATTAGAAAATAGCCACTAACTAGTGAACCTTTTAATTCCTGTGACTGAGCCATATTAATCGTTTCCAAGAGACAGACATATATAGAATTGTCGATATTTGGATTTCGGTAAACAGCAAATACATAAACATTGTAGAACTTGAACTTGTTGAAAATTGTAAAACAAAGAACTTCATGGCAGCTGCTGCACTCCCAATTTTTCTGAGGATAAGTGGGTCATCCAGACTGAGTGTCTGCAGCCTTTTCTTGCACATGTGGCATTTTGCGGCGATGGATAAAGCCAGGTGCAGCAAAGTGGCATTAAAAACTCAACCTTGGACTTGTTACTACATACAAGTGCCTGAGATAAAGACATCAAATTATAGTTTTGGGCACAACTCTGGATATCAAGAAAAATTGACTAAGCCTCGAATATTTGAGTGACGTACTCCGCAATTTTCTTGACATCAATGAATAGCAGTCCCAGGGTTCAGCTCAATGTCTCCTGGAAGAGTTAAAATGTACAACATAAAATAGGTAGCAACACTGATTAATAGTCATAACGACAGTAACATGGTAAAATTCAACAGACCAATATTACAGTAATAATATCGTCAACAACAAAAGTAAAGCTATAAAAAATTACATTAGGTCGTTTTTGTCATCAGAAGGTGGCTACAGAGAACACACAACAAGCCAGTCTTTGACACACACACACACACACACACACACACACACACACACACACACACACACACACGTTGTATTTGCCAAAAAGCCATTTCTTGCAATTGGGGTGTCTCACTGAAATACAGGACTGCAGATTTTTTTTACTTTCCTCCTGTAACTCGTAAACATAGGATGAACCGCGTATAGAAAATTTGCAATTTATAAGTCATTTGATACACTGACTGGCGTTCATCTTCATTGCACCGACCTCCTCCTCCTCCTCCTCGCTTCCACCATAGGCCAGGCACTGCTTCCTGGGCATTGCGTTCTTTCAGCTAGTGTCTCGCTTCTTAAATATGAAGGCCCTTCCGTCTGAGCTTTTGTGGCATTTCATCCTCCCAGGTCAGCCCCTTTCATTTCCTCCAGCTTACCAACCACTTCAAAGCACTATTACGTCTTTTCAGCTATTCTAGCATTTTGACTGGTAAGTGTCACTACGTTTCCCATCATTTCAAACCTCTTTACTATCCGTAGTGCACAAGATGAATCGTCGCTACTTCCACCTCTTTCTTCTCTTTTGCTTTCAGTATCCATTCTTTTTTTCAATAAGAGAAAATCACTTGAACAACCCTTTCATACATGACGAATTTGGCTTCTGTAGGCAACTTCTCCTCTTCCAAACTTTTCAGCCAAATTTTACTAAATACACAAATCAGATTATACTTGTTTCACGCGTTTGTATTGCTCATCTTTCTGGTTTTCATTCACCTGTATAACGTTATTCTTGCTATCATTCATTTTCAACCATCTTCTCTTACAGACAATCTGGAATTTTTTCACTTTTCACTGTAGCTTCTCCCAAAACCCTAAAATTTGCAGGCAGCTGCATCCATCTCGTCCCTTCTTTCACCTCCCCATTTCATACTTATAGACTTGCGCTTCCATACTTTGAATATTAAGCAAGCAGTTATAGTTGACACACACACACACGTGGGTGAAGAGAGCAAGGCTAGGGTTTCTCCCTTGAGTGGAACTTTTTGAGTGTTATACGTATGTATGGAGACCGGTCTAATACATGTTTGGTACAGAAGTGTGAGGGTTGCTCTGTATAATAATAGCAATGATGATTTGTATTTTGGTGTTTCGAAATATTCAATACATTTAATTTGGTCGTGTGGGTCTTATAAAAATGTAAAACGTAACTTTTCCTAGGAAATTTAATTATACAGAGACCAACGGGCCAAATTCACAGTCATTGCGAGACATTTTGTTACATCTTTTAATCTAGTTTGCATACGAAAGTTTGTTTACAGTATGGTTGACAGTCCTTTTTATGCCACCAGATTTTTTGATATAAACTCATTGGTACTGTTGACTATGGAAATTTTATGATCTTTTCGTAATCAACCCGCTTTATGATTGCCAGGAATCCTCTTACTAACAAGTATGCTGTAAGAACAGTTCATTACTGCTTCTAACTACATGACTCCTGGTTTTGAGCAGACATTAATATTAGAGTGAGACTAATAAATGTACATATGATAAATGGAAGCATAATTGCATACATGTAAGGTATGCCGGTACCACTGATAATGACGGGAAGCGGTTTCTTTCTCGAAGAAGTTTGTGGCTTTTGAGTAAACCTGTGAGACGTACTTATGATCATTGATTCTTTGACCACATGGAGTTGTGCATTACGTATTTAATGTCGTCCTTGGCAGTTGCAAGACAAGGTTTCCTTTGTGCAACACGTCCAGTGTGACTGATGATTACTCATTTTGAAGCGTCTGAGCCTCGATAGATAGTGCTGTCTGCACCTGATACTTTTGTCAGTGATGTTGGATTATATTTTGCACGTTCACTTTGAGCATTATATTACAACGTATGGCGGCCTACGTTATTGCAGTGATATTGGAATGAAATGGATATTCTCATGTGTGGTGCGTGTTTGTGTTTGTATATATTATTTATTTATTTATGTATGTGTGTACAATGTAAAATTACACACGCGCGCGCGCGCGCGCGTATAGCCATCCCCCGAGCTTAAATTGGAATGATTGCACCTCGATTGCAATAGACACTGAGGTAATGGGGGCAGTTAATATTTAATCAAGCGTAAACTATTGCTCTATATTTTCAATACTTTTTATTTCACACCGCCTCAGTGGCATGGTGGGCTTGGTGTTGGCCTGCCACCTCAGTGGCCGCGAGTTCGATTCTCGGGCATTCCATTGAGGCGTCAGAGATGTGTATTTCTGTTGATAGAAAGAAGTTCACTCTCGACGTGGTTCGGAAGTCACTTAAAGCCGTTGGTCCCGTTGCTGAATAACCACTGGTTCCATGCAACGCAAAAATACCATAGAATCAAACAAACACACTTGTTGCACCTCTAAGGACAAACCTTAGGCTTGATCTCTATTCACAGCATTTCGACAGTTATTGTGTATATTTTAATGTAATATAGAGTTAATATATATATAGATATATGATATATATATGTGTGTGTGTGTGTGTGTGTGTGTGTGTGTGTGTGTGTGTGTGTGTAGATAAGAGAAATTTCATTTCATTCCAAAATCGCTGCAAGAAGTCAGTGCGTCAATGGAAGAAGTAAAGCTGAACATCAACGTGGAAAACGTAATCAAACATGATCGACAAAATGATGGCACGTTTCGGAATGATTTATGATCTGTCACACTGGGCGCCTTGCACAAAGTAATAAAAAGTGCAAGTGAAGGTTGGTAAGTATTAAATATCGCAATACATAAGGAATCATGAAAATCTGGAACTATGTAATTCGTAAAAGGGTACTTAGTTTACTACTTATTTGTTTTGTACGCCCCTGTTAAGAAGTTGAACTTATACTAGTTAGATACGGTTTGGACAATCATATCAAAGTTTGGTTGGTCTTAATACCTGTCTTGATATCAGATTATATATTATATTAAACTAAACTATATTCCGTCTAGTATCATACATGCATGAAACTACCAAGTATCAAATTAATATCTGTATATGTGTTTGTTTGTGTGTCGCAGCATATAGCTATTATATCTATATATATATATTATAGGGGTATATATTATATATATATGATATATATATATATATATATATATATAATATATATTAGATATATATATATATATATATATATATATATATATATATATATGTGTGTGTGTGTGTGTCTGTTTGTGTGTGTGTGAAGCATGATGTAATCTAGATTATAGTTTTTATTAGTCTTTGAAATATCGCAGTAAGTTTTTATCCTGCTAATTTTGTATATTTGCTTTATAGATTTTCATTTGTTCTGTGCATTCATTAGGAAAACAATGCTAGTCCTTGAAAACTTAACCAAATCGAACGATTTGTAAAATAAGAACGACATCATTTTCGGGGGACGTTGCCTATATCACATCTTTCTT